>NC_136424.1:267332552-267887552 GCF_052625555.1 Lactuca saligna | reverse complement strand
GTGGTTCTAATTGACCGACCCGTTGCCCGTTGGGAAAAATCCGCTTACTATTCAATGGCGGATTGTTGCATAGTCAACGCAGTTCGTGACGGAATGAATTTAGTCCCGTATAAATACATCGTCTGCCGACAACATTCCCCGTATTTCGATGAAATCAAGGAACATGAAAATGAAAAACCTCGTACAAGTATGTTGGTTGTGTCGGAGTTTATCGGGTGTTCCCCGTCTCTAAGTGGGGCAATCCGGGTCAACCCGTGGGACATCGAGTCAGTCGCGGGAGCTATAACTTCCGCCATAACAATGAAAGAACCCGAAAAGCAATTAAGACACGAAAAACATTATCGTTACGTCAGCTCACATGACGTGTCATATTGGGGTCGTAGTTTCATGCAAGATCTAGAAAGAGCTTCGAAAGATCATTATAACAAACGGTGTTGGGGAATCGGGTTTGGACTCGGGTTTCGGGTCGTTTCTCTTTCTCCTAGTTTTAGAAAACTATCTCCTAATTACATCGTTTCCGCGTATAAAAAATCCAGCAGAAGGGCGATCTTTTTGGATTACGACGGAACCCTAGTTTCCCAATCGGCGATTGTAAAATCCCCCGGCGATGAAATCATAAATATTTTGAGTATTTTATGCAACGATTTAAAGAACACTGTGTTTATCGTTAGTGGAAGGGGGAGAAAATCGCTGGCTGAGTGGCTTGCGCCGTGTGAGCGGCTAGGGTTAGCCGCCGAACATGGGTATTTCACAAGGTAATTTTAAAATTTAAAATTTAAATTTAATTTATATAAAGTTTTGGGATTATTTAATTTATCTTTATTATTTTATTCGGAAGGTGGAGTAGGGATTGTGAGTGGGAATCTAGCCTTCCGTGTACAGATCTTGAATGGATAGAGGTGGCTGAACCGGTGATGAGACAGTATACAGAAGCAACCGACGGTTCAAATATTGAAATTAAAGAATCCGGTTTAGTTTGGCACCACCAAGACGCCGACCCGGATTTCGGTTCTTGCCAAGCAAAAGAGCTACTAATCCATTTGGAAAACGTGCTTGCTAACGAACCGGCTGTGGTCAAACGTGGTCAACACATAGTTGAAGTTAAACCACAGGTGAAAATTGAAATCACAATTATGACTGAGATCCCCATTTTTTTCATGTTTGAAAAGACGAGGGGGTGAATTTGAACATTTGTGATTTTGCAGGGGGTGACGAAGGGACTAGTGGCGGAGAAAATTCTATCAACAATGGTGGAGAAAGGAGAGAGGCCGGATTTCGTGATGTGTATTGGGGATGATCGATCAGATGAAGATATGTTTGAGAGTATTAGAAATACGGTTTTGAATGCTTCGTTGAGTTGCGTGACTCCCGAAATATTCGCGTGTACGGTTGGACGGAAGCCCAGCAAGGCCAAATATTATTTGGATGATACCGCGGATGTTATAAAGTTGTTGGCTGGCCTTGCTAATGCTTCCGATCCAAAACCCGGGAGTATCCCACGTTTTCAGGTTACCTTTGATGCTCTTTTTTGAAATCTTGCCACGTGTACAGTTTAAAAAAAAAAAAAAAAAAAAGGAAAAACTTTTGAATATTGATCTGGGACATGGTGTGCATACTGTTAGTGAATTGGGTTTGGGGTTTTTCTATTTAGTGATATCAGCATGAAGGCTTATGTTTTTTAATTTTTTTTTTTTTTTGATTAATTATGTATAGTTAAATTAAATAGTTACTGTTTTGGTTTTTATAAAAGCTTACTTTTATGAGATATGTTTTATGCTTTGATACTATATGGATGAAAAGGGTTTGAAAACTAAAGTGTTATCCACTATAGAATTTCGAAAAGCTAAATAAATGTGAGACACCTATCTTATATTTGAAGATTTAAAGCATCAAACCCCACAAGGCCACAAGCTCTTGTTAACAAGGGAATCCAATGTATTTATTTCCCAATCTGGTTAGGTGGTTTCCAACTTTCCATGTCAAACTTTTGGTACAAATTTGATTGCGCAACTTACAACTCGTTATATCTACAAAATTTGGAGTTAAAATCGATGCGAAAATGTAACTTTATTAAGTGTGATTAGGTTCTAACACTTTGGGTTACTTTTAGACATGGGCATGATATGAATCTTGACTATATATAGTTCTTTCAATTCTTATTTCCCATAAAGGAGCAATCATCTATCCTTTTCATTATGCACATTCACAAAAGACCCTTCTAGTTGAGAAATAATGAGTGTGAGGAATATGCTTAGAATTATTGTTGAAGAATGATAAGTTTCTTAGCTCCTACTTTTTAAAGTTTTGTTGGAAATTATTTATTGTATTTATTGAAATACAAAGAAGTAGAACCACCATCAATGTGAAATCAAGTGATGTGAAACACGATACAGTTGATTGGTATTTCCGTATTTGAATGCCATAGACTTCAACATTGGTTTGATCTAACTTTGAAAAAGAAAGGACGTATTTTTTTGGATAATTTATATTTTAATTATTGACTTTTAATCGACCGATAAAAGTTTATTGAGTTCTCATCATGCCATTGGTATAGATTTCAACCGGATGATTATACAATATTGCATGCCACAGCGGATGTCATATCTATGACAACACACGTACACATTGCCAATTGGATACCATGTTGGTCACCATGTATAATCTACTATCGGTTTACTACATCACAGTAGAAACAAAACCGTTTCACATGACAGAAAGAAGAAAAAAAAACTCTTAAAATACATAAATTTCATTAATTTTTATATAATAACTCAATAATTAAAAGAAAACTATTTTTACTTGCTTCTAAATATATGGATTACACTATTTAAAGAAAATACGTCTAGCTTTTTGAGATTCAAAATTATTAATCATATCTTCAAGATCGATCTTGTTTAACATATAATTAATAAAGTCTATAAAATTTTTGGACGTAGTTAAAAGATGGACAACGGACGGTTGTCCCTATCGTCTACCCTCTAGGATGGACCTGAGTAGAAAACCACACAATTTCATCATTGTTGGAAAAAAAACTGTAAAACTGTACATTACAGTTTAAAAATTATAAAAACCGATTGAGTTGTAGTGACTTGTTTTGGTTAGATACGTGGAATATATAGTAGATAACCTATTTGACTCATGTTTAAATTTTAACACTAGTCAGCCCTTATGGTCATGGAGGTTCGTTTACAGCGACTCCAGAGCATGAATCATAGCCTCATGTTCGCAGCGGGAGATTAGTCAGTATGCGAAAACTGACCCAAAAATATTCGTTAGAAAAGTTACATTTTCAAAAAAAAAATTACAAAAACCTTGCAGTTTGGTTTTGGCCTAAAACCTATATATTCTCACTAATTCGATTGTTACATGAAACCTTTGAATTTGTAAAATACGAAAAAATATATTGCAGTACTGCTTTTACTTTATTTCATTTCATTGAGCACACTTTAATTGAATGGACCAATGTCTTTCATGCTCAAATTTTTTTCAGCCATCGATGGTGATATATCATACTTTTGTGATACAAGAAGTTTGTCTTTTTTAGTTAATAACGAAAATACTAAAAATAGAAAGATAATATTTAAAGAATAAGAAAAGTTGAAAAAAAAATATTATCTCATAATATTTCAAAAAAAAATTAGTGTTTTACGTTTAGATAATACAATAAAATCAGTTGCATTGCATACCATATGTAGAACCAAAACAACGAGGGGCAGATTTACTACATTGTATGGAATAGTATGGGTTACACCTCAAATTTTCCAGTTAAATATAAATTTAGTGAAAATTCGTTAAAATCTTTCACAAATCTATCGGAAATCAATCACAACTTCATTGACAATCTATCACAAAATCTGATAATTGTGACATTAATGTAAATTCGTCGGGTTATTGATGATTTTATGACCGTGCAACCCTAAAAAGTTTATACAATCCTTAATTTCTCTTTCTAGATCCGATACATAAATAATTACATATCATTGTCAGTTTTTAGATATTATAATTGCTATTATAAAACACAAGTCACCATTTTGTGAGAAACTATTCATCATAAGTTTTATAATAATGTAATATTTTCGTGTAATTATTTTAGTCTCGTGTAGGTTATATGATCAATTTTTAATTTATTCAACTGCAAATCATTAATTCAAACAAAATCACAAAATATAATGGTTTTGATAGACACAAAAATAACATAACTGTTTTTTTAGCATCGAGGAATAATACTTTGGTTTTTTTAGTTTATTCCTTTGGAAAATTGATAATTTTTCGGTTATCTAAAAGGAATAATTATATTTTTTTTCATAAACTATTCAACGGCATTTAACTGAATAAAAGAAATATAAATGATTCCCATGTATATAAACTTAGTAGGTGAATATGTATATGTTTCATAGCCTAAAAATACATAGTTAAAAATTTTAAAAATAAGTATCATTGGCATCGACTATAGCATAAAAATTATTATCTTAAGATGATATAAAAAATAATAATTATTTTGAATAATAGGATAAGATAAATATTTATTATAATGATATCACCCAATGGTCTCTACCCGTGACTATAAAACTATTGGATTATTAAGGATCTAAAAGTTCACAAAGGTGCACAACGAAAGCAATAAAAACAATAACCTCATAAGCCAAAGAAGATCAATGTTCAACCAGATCTAATGCAACCAAATAAATAAAAAGAAACACAAGAAAACATACACTTATAGTACTTTGAAATCTCCAATTGGTCTTAATGGAATGATAGTGCTCATAACCCAACATAGAGCTCCTCTTTCGCAGTTGTGCTGTAACATCCTAATTTTTGAGGACAAAAATTTCATTTTAATATAACGATTTAAAAGAATATTTATAAGAAACATAATTAAGTCACATCATTTCATAAACCATAATCGTACGTCTCAAAACCATATCATAAAAATAGTATCAATGTCAGAGTACAATCTCAAGAATCTCATAATGCGGAAGTCCACTGTGTGTGTGATGCGCTGCTACTGTATCGGCTCCTTCCCATTCGATGAAGATGTACCTGAAAACAAAACTGCAAACTGTAAGCACAAAGCCTAGTGAGTTCCCACATCATACCACATACCATACATAACACATACTGCATAACATATTGGGTACCAACTACCCCTTCAGTCCTGTCGACCGATACTCTACCTAGCATATTCGAGTGTTGGCCTCCCCTTCGGTCCTATCAATCGGTACCTTTCCTAGCACATCAGGGTGTTGGCCTGCCCCTTCGGTCCTTTCGACCGGTAACCTTTCCTAGCATATCAGGGTGCTAGCCTACCTGTAACACTCTAAAAATCCAAGCCAATTTAAACTTTTAAAAAACAACCAAATTTCATTAAGTTATTACAAAAAGGTTTTCAATACATTTATTATCAGAGTATTCCCAGAACCATATCATAAAACAAGAACATGAGGAGCGGTACAATCACATCTTCGCCTTGCCACGGTCTCCTGAAGTACCTGAAAACATTAAACCACAACTGTAAGCCTGAAAGCTTAGTGAGATACCCCCAAAATACCAACCACATATACCATACACATAACATATCATACAAAACAGAACAGTCATGCACTTCGGGTCTATTGTGTGACTGGTCCGCCGCACCGTGCCTTCAGTCCACCTGATCCACCCTCCGAGTCTAGCCATATACATCGAGTCTACAGTGTGATTGTTCCGCCCGCATCGGGCCTTCAATCCACCTAATCCACTCTCTGAGTCTACAGTATGACTCTTCCACCCGTACCGGGCCTTCAGTCGGCTTGGTCCACTCTCCGAGCCTCGGCACGTCTGGTCCGCCCTCGTGGGGCTTTCAGCCTATCCGGTTCGCCCTGGGTATGTTGGCCTACATCACAAAGCAGGACCCGCCTCAACCCAACCCCATTCAACCAACCATGTGCACATAAACATATAACCATATAATAATTAATCCTCAATCAACCGATCTAGCAGATCACATACATAGCATACTCTAAATAGGCTACCGACCTAACCGGTCACTAATATAGCATCATCCTATGTACCAGGATACCGACCTTAACCAGGTCTCTAACATATACCATCCTAAGTACCAGGATGCAAACATAGCAAAGCAATAACATAACAACAATACCCCAGATTACAATCTGATAAAGGGTCGGCCTTGGTGCCTTAGACCCTATCGATATAGTGAGGATAACTCACCTCGCAACTGCTGACTGAAAAGATAAGAGCACGCTGCTCCAACCTCCGACATGAACTCCACCACTGATCAAAACCAAATGACTGAACTCAATAAATACCAATAATTACCAAAATACCCTTGGAAGTCAACTGGTCAACTCTTGGTTAAAGTCAAAGTCCTCAGTCAAAGTCAAACTTCCTGACTGACTCTACTCGCCGAGTCAGCCCGTCGACTCGTCGAGTCTCTAGGCTCTGAAAACTCCCATATCGCGACCCAACTCGCCGAGTCGCCCCAAGACTCGCCGAGTCCCACGAACTCTGAGTCACTTCCTGCTCAACTCACCGAGTCGTCCCTCGACTCACCGATTCACAACTCAACCAAAAAGGTTAGGACTTCGCGACTAGACTCGCCGAGTCCAAGGCAATCTTCATCAGACTCGCCGAGTTGTTCTTCCAACTCGTCGAGTCCAAGCATATGTTCATACTACTCGCCGAGTTCACCCATGTGACTCGTCGAGTCTCTTCAATCCTCATTCCATACAGAAGCTTTCAAGCTATGCAGTGACTCCAATCCATAGATCCACCCTCCAACAACCTTCCCCACATGTAAAGGTGCAAACTTTACGTGAAACCATGGGGAAATAAGCCCAAAATACTCTAGGGCTAAGGCTTAAGGCAAAGGGACTTCACCAACCACTCTAGGAAAACACCTTTACAACAAATAGGATCATTACAAGCTTGGATCTGAAGTTTCAACTTCAGATCTAGCTTCTAAACTCGAAATTCATTCCACTCAAGCCATAATCCCCAAAATAGCAACCAAGAACGAATCTAGAAGAAGGAAACTCAAGGTAACAAATTGTTACCCCAGAAATGATCCAAAGGAGGAGTAGATCCTTGATCTACAATGATATCCAGATACTAGCCTCTTGATCTTCAACCTTCTTCTTCTCAATTTCTCTTCCCAGGCTCTAATTCTTCATAAATGGAGGTTATACATGATTTTAGGGTTTTCTCGGTATTGGAAGGTAACAAAGAGGCTGAGGGTGGGTTATAATGTCCTTTATATAGGGCACAACCCCGAAAATTAGGGTTCTCTCCACCCAGCACCAACTCGCCGAGTCACTCTTCCGACTCGTCGAGTTGGTCACTTAACACATAACCAGATTCGCGACCCAACTCGCCGAGTCTACCCATTGACTCGTCGAGTCGGTCTTCCATATTTACATTAAGCACCTTGAACTTTTCTCTTCTGAACTCGGGTTGTTACACTACCCCTTCGGTCCTTTCGACCGGTACTGGGGAATATTTCACCCCTATTCTACCACAAAGCATCCTAGTGCATAAACATACAAGTCATATACTGCCTAACTTATCTGGGTGTTGGCATACCCCTTTAGCCCTATCGAACAGTATTGGGGTCTATCTTACCCCTTCTATCACATATCACATAACATCATAGCATACTAGCAAATAATCATAACAGGTAACAGTATATCAGATAATTATCATAAAGACAATTATCTCTACTATAACTCTTACTAGTGGGCCGGCCTTGGTGCCTTCGCCTCAGTTCTAATAGAATGTAACTCACCTCAATGTCGTGAAGTGTCTAAACTATCCCCGACGCAGGGATCAAATCCTCTCAACTCCTACACATAACAACCTTCCTTAATTACCATTTCATACTCTTAACCCTTTCAAGGGTCAACTCAGGTCAAATTCAAGGTCAACACCATGGTCAAAGTCAACATCTGGTTAACTCAACTCGCCGAGTTGGTCCACCAACTCATTGAGTTCCATAATCTTCAAAGTGTTGGGACTTCGCTCCTACTCGTCGAGTCTTTCAAGAACTCGTCGAGTTCTCCTTCATACAGAATCGAAACCTTTTACACTTGACTCGCCGAGTTCATCCTCGAACTCGTCGAGTCCTTCTTCATGCAAGTTGGCACGTTTAGTCCTGGACTCGTCGAGTTCATCCATGACTCATCGAGTCCTTCTTCATATAAGTCAGAATATTTCCTTGAACTCGCCGAGTTTGTTCTTGAACTCACCGATTTCCATGATCTTCAAGTCCATAAGTGAGCCCAACTTGATGAGTCCTCTTCAAACTCAACAAGTTGCTCAATATCATAGAATATTGGGGAAGCTGCGACCTAACTCGCCGGTTCGTATGAGTAACTCGTAGAGTACCTCAATGTCCAAATCCATACAGTCGAGTTTAATCGGGCTTAACACATCTAAAACGTAGATCTCACCTCCTAGGGTCCATATTACACGTAAACTTACAAAATGTACGTGCATGCAAGGTGTTATGAGCCAAAAACACAATTTCCAAGTCTAAAATGAAGTCTAGGACAAAGGGAATGGTTAAAGCATAGCAAATTCGTTAACTTTATGGCTATAGGGGCTGAAAGGGATCTAGATCTAAAGTTACAACTTTAGATCACACTCCATACTAAAAAAGGTTCACAACATTGCTAAAGGATAACCCTAAACTCAACATGGAGAGATCTAGAAATAGGAAAGTCAAGGAAGCAACTTTTTGTTGGGTTTTCAGCATTCTAACACTCCTATGGTGTACATGCAACCCTAAATACCTTGGATCTATGTTTTCTCTATTATACATGCAAATATCAATTTTCCAAGGTATTGCTCTAACTAGAATAATATAAAGTACAAATAATATAAAATCTAGTAGAATGACATACCTCTTTGTTGGTGCTTGATTCCATGTAGCTTGAGAGCCTAGTGCCCCAAGCGTGACACCTCAAATGGTTCACACAACATCCAATGCACTTGGAATAACCATGAGAGAAATCATCAATTCATGAAATCGGCTTGCCCTCCATACATAGACCTAGTCGCCGATTTTGACAAGAATGATATGCTTATATAGTGTGACACAATTAGGGTAAACCTTAATTGTCATGGCTTTCCATTTCCTTGGATCCATGGGTTCAAATACACCATGGAGCATCCATGGAGCATCCTATGGGTTTTAGCCCAACTTGATAATCCATGGAGCATTAGCCCACTATATAAGTATGGATGATTTACACAATCAACCCATATATTTAATTAGTCTTCTTTTGATCACTTAATTAATTCTAGATTAATCCTTGATCAATACTAATTAAATAATCTTATTAATATATTAGAATTTATAATATATTAATAAACCTTAAGTGTTATTTCTCTCATTTTAGTCGATCCAAACGCATGATGCCATGCAACCCAAATGGACCATGCCGGGTCGGGTCAAGTATATACTAGTTATAGTTATGGACTTAGACATTAATCCAATAGTCTCCCACTTGGATAAGTCTAAAACTATTTTTGCAAGTACAACTTCATAACCCAACTAGCAATCGTAGCTCTCAAAAGCCGCTGTCGAACTTTGAAAAAAATCAATGACACGTCCATTAGATAAGTGATCATATATTCCTCCATTCTTAATATCATATGGACTGAGACATGGATTATAATCATTCTCTCTGTCCATTTGTTGTTTCCTAATTTCCGATTTATGAAGACTGACTAATTGAACAAATCAAATAAGTCCAGGTCCGGCCGAGCACTTACATTTTGTCATCACAAAATCGTCAAGGGGCCCACATATATCGCTTTTATCCCTTTGAGGTTAATAGGAATGGATAAACTTCGACTCATATGCTTGTACTGACTAGTTATTGAATCATACACAAAGGCACGTTTTATAACATCGAGTTACCAATGCGTTTTCGTGCAATCAATGTATAACCAACTCATAGTCAACAACTCATATCTCTAGGTTTAAGAATATAAGATATTATCATCTCATGATTCACTCGTGATAAAATCCATGAAGTGATTCAAATGAGCGTGGGTTGAATCCAATACTTAGAGTTTATGGGCACTCATGAATGTTGTACAACCATTGCTATGTCTAATGCACCATAGACAAATCTTACAAGCCAGATTCATGACAGTCTTGATTCATATCTACCTCCAACATATGACCGACTGTGGATGGTTTGAATAACTTAGTCGTTCAGGAAGAACGACCTAGTTATTCTGGAATTCAAAACATGCAAAGTGAAACACAAGAATAATACTTAATCCTATATGGCCCCAAACTCTTGAGTGTAGATAAAAACCCTTTTATCTAAGCACCATATTGATTACTCATTATTCAAGTTTCGATTAATCAACTTAATACTTGAATTAAAACAATAGTCATGCCATGTTCCAAGCATGCACACTATGTTTTTCCAAACAATAGCTATGCCATACTCCAAATATGCACACTATGTTTACATATGGTTCTCTCTTTGTGAAACAGATCGATTGACAATATTTCAATGATGCTTATTTCACAATTCCAATCCTTATTGTAAATGTAAGAATACCAAACTCTTGCCATTTACTATAATTTGTTAGATTCTAAACTTATATGCAATGATCCTCTTGTAATGAATATGCACACAAGTCACAAAGGCCTAGCAACAGACATTACTGTTGGATTAGTGTCTAAGTCCATAACTATTTTGGTATGTACTTGACCCGATGGTGCATGGTCCTTTTGGGTTGCCTTCACCAAAGCAACTTGATAGGATGAATTATGGACAGAAAGGATTAAATATGATTTATTAATATATTATGAGAATAATATATTAAAGGAGAAATCATATTGTTTAATTAATATTAGTCAATAATTAATTGGTAATTAGTTTTGAGACTAAAAGAGATTAATTAAACTTAAGGGACTGGAATTGTAATTATAAGATAATTATAATTTGGGCCATGGATTGCCTTATATTATAAGGTGGACGAATTCTATGGGGAAAGCCCATATGAAATAGTCCAAGGCCTTATGGAAAGGGCTCCATGGGTTGCTTAGGGCTTAAGCATCCAATTTAGGGTTTCCTTGTTAGATAACCCTAATAGCCCAACTATATAAAGACCCCTTAAGGCTAAAAAACGTGGCTAATGATCTTTCTAGGGTTTCACACGTTTTTGGGCAGCCTCCATCCTCTCTCCTCTTCATCCTCTTGCTTATGGTGTTTGTGAACCATTAAAGGAGTGACACTTGTGACTCTAAGCCTTCCAAAGTCAATTCATGGAGATTTGGGATTGTTATTGCTACATAACAATCAAGGTAACATTATAAACCTATTCTCATGTTAATATGATTATTTGAATGCTAGAATTAGGGTTTATAGTCTTGGATAACTTGCATGTACAATAGAGAAACCTAGATCCAAGCTTTAGGGTTTGTATGAGCACATAGGATGTTCTTAGGACCAAAACCCATCAATTACAAAGTATTACAATGGAAAGCAATTCCATGGAAATGAAGTCTCAAATTGAAATTACATTCCTTTGAACATCCTCCTTTGCATTAAGTTCTTTTAATCTTCCACCTATGGAAACAATTCCATATTCCCATTTTGACCATCACCTTTTGAATAAGAGTTGCCTCTTTTTCAAAATATGTCAATATGGTCCTTACTCTATACTTCTAATTGTCCAAGAGCAACCAATCTTTGGTAAACCTCAGATTGTCCTCGATAATTTGCTTAATCATTTTAGTCATTTCCAGTTCTATTCCTTTTTCCATCTTAATACCCTAGGCATTTGAAAATTTTAGAATGGATTATAGTACATGTAATTGAACCTATACCCAAAGCATATGGACACGATTCATGCTATAAACTTGTTGTTTGTCATGTTCTCATAATTCAAACTATGAAGAGGGATGTTGTAATCATAATCGAATTTTGAGAATGCAACATATATAGAATTTCCTTATGTTGAACCATTCCAACATAACATTCTTATATATATATATATATATATATATATATATATATATATATATATATATATATATATATATATATATATATATATATCCTTGACTAAAGTAGATTAAAATCTCAATCTAAATATGTAGAATTGGAATGAAGTATAAAATCCTCTCCCTTAATTATAGCAAAACAACTTTTTCAAGGCGAATTAAAACTTTGTTTTCTATAATTAATATTGCTAACTTGCAAAACTTAACATAATAATCATGCTCCCACTAGCATAATGATTATTATCTTACCAGCATAATACTTATGCTCCAACTAGCTTTGACATGTATCCGGAGATCAGCTGGTCTTTTAGAAATCAATACTTATTGACTTTCTTACCAAAGTTCAGATTTCTGATACACAATTGCTTTGATAAGACTTTATCAAAATCATACACCTTTCCTTAGATATTTCACTTGTGTGTCTAAACAATTATGAAGAGGGATGTCGTAATCATAATGTTTAGACCTTTTATCATTCTCACAATTGTTATCTACTTAAAATCTACTTAGTGAAAGAGTTTCCTCACCATCATTTTCATGAATCGAAGAGAAATCTTATGACACTTAGATTTTATGGTGTAAGCGTTCCTATCCATGTGAATTTGTCATAACCATAATCACAAGACAAGGTCAGTGGCAAATTCAAACACATATGGGCTGAAGGTCGTGGGCTAGTGATACTCTTGATTAGTTATTTGAAATTATTTCAGGATCTTTTATACTCCCACTGTCCTCCTAACATATAAGACTCTCTTGTCAAGAACCATTCCTTGACAAAACAAATATTCAAGAGTTAGTGTGAATTCTTATCAAGACAGACACTTCACACAATTGGCCTTAGTTGGTCTTTGTTTTATCCAAAACATCACAACTTACCAATTTCAAATGTACAAGAGCAAGAAAACATTTTACTCTACATTTGCAAAGTGTTTTAAACCTTTCTTAAGAATATGTCACTCAATACTCAATCTTGGAGTATGACTCTAAGATCTAAATTTGGAACGAAGTATGATTTATCGTTTGATTTAACCATTTCAACAATTCATGATTCCTCTCCTTAGGCAAACAAATGTACTAAGGTATCCTTAGAGGATCAATTGTGATATGGTTTTCCATAATCAATAAGATGATCATAAAACAAGATCCTCAAGTACTCTCCCATCTCTTCATATGAAAACCGCAAATAGAGGGGTATAACTCACCTTTGCTCATTGTTTTCAATTTGAAGGAGAAATGGAAGATGTTTGATGCTATTTTCGGCCCTAGAAAGCTTCTTGGGAATACTTTGGCTTAGATGGGTTCTAAGAAGCATGATTATGAACTTTCATGAGTTAGAAGGAGATTTATAACAATTTCAAGAAGCTAAACCATGGATCTAAGCTTTAACTTACCTAGAATGATGAATTTTGTAGAAGAGCTTCCTTGAAGTTCCCTAGATCTCGAAAATTTTGATGGAGGGTAAGAAGATGTTCTTAAAGACTTAGAGAGAGTTTGAAAATAGTTTGAAGGTGTGTGTGTGTTTTTCCTCTTGCTCTTGGCCGAAGAAGAAAAAGAGAGGGGGAGTGGAGTGCATCGAAACATGAGTGTGCTTGGTTATATGATGAATAATTGCCTAGTTATCCTCTAAACAAAAATGAGGTGGCACTTCCAAAGTCAACCTTCATCCCCCCCCCCCCTTTTTTTTTTAACTTGGGCCGAGAGAGGGTGAAGAAAGAATAGAATTTTGGGCCTTTGGTGCTTAATTCCATACCATGGGCCCATTTTGATGATTTTCTGCCCATTGGGCTCCTATGATGGTTTACAGCCCCATTTGTCAAGAATTATGGGTTTCATAGCCCATTAAAGCTAATTAGGTTAGTTATGGCCCAATAAGGTCCATTAGGGTATTTTATTTCATCCTAGGCCCCTTATGACCCAAAATGTTAAAATAAATGAAAGTGGGTCTACTTAGAGCCCATTTAAGAGTTCTAAGCCCAAAATAGTCAAATTGGAATCATATTGGCCCATTAGCTCAATAAGAAAATCCTAGCCCATAATGGACTTAAACCGGGATTTCTAGGGTTTCCAATTCTTTGTTGCCTATTTGAAGTGCTTGTATAGAGTGTTTGATGGGGATTTTTCGTTGTTATTGAATAAGCATCATACATGCTTTCATATTTTTGGTTCACAAATGTTATCATTATTGTAGTTACATGGTATAGAATTCCTAGTTGTGTCATTATGGAATTATTAACTCTTTTAATTAAACACTTTAATTAATTTAATGAAGTCCATAAAGTTTGAATTTTAACCTTTTAAAATTCTAGGATTTAGAATTAAAGAGTACATGGGGGTGACTTTACAAATTCCAAAATTTGAGGGCAAATTTTCAAACTATTCAAAACCTTTCATATTCATAACTTATGAGTTTAATGTACATTAAAATGAAGACTCTTCATTTTATGTAACTCCTTATTCTTTAATGACATCTTTTAAAGAAGGACTCTTTAACATCCATAACTTGAGGACAAGTTATGGAGTCATAATACTATTTAATGAAAAAGACTCTTCATTTTTATGTAACCTATGGCACTTTTATGAGTTTTAAGATTCATAAATATGACCTTTCATGTAACTTGAGGACAAGTTACACAAACACATTTTATGAACTATTTTTAGATTAATTTGGATTGAAAACACATTATCACATAATTTTTCTATTAATCGAAACAACTCATATAAACAAGGAAACATAAAACTCTTGGTAATCCATAATTTGAGGACAAGTTATGGACTCCATACAATTTCATTGAGATCAATAATTATACTAACAAACAATTTGCACATAATTCCTATGATCTACCAAAACTCATAAGCATGAACATTCATAATCAATATTTTTCAAGAATTACATAAAAACATATAAAACTTGAAACTTTGATTATAGCATTGAAATTGGTTTAGCATAATCATTACCACTTAAAAAATAGGTTTTATAAGTCCAAAACAGTTAAAGGTAATGATTTTAGACCAATTTCAGCACCAAAACTCGAAGATATGTTGTCAGGGGGTCCAACTCATCGGGTGCATGAACCAACTCATCGAGTTGGTTGAATTTTGCCTTGGACTCATCGAGTCCATCAGTGAACTCGGTGAGTCCACTGTTCCACCAGCAAAAAAAAATCGATTTTAAGCAGTTTGCATCAAGAATAAGTGGAAACAAGCCTAGGCTCTGATACCACTGTTGGGTTTTGAGCATTATAAAACTCCTATGGTGTACATGCAACCATAAATACCTTGGATCTATGTTTTCTCTATTATACATGCAAATATCAATTTTCCAAGGTATTTCTCTAACTAGCATAATATAAAGTACAAATAATATAAAATCTAGTAGAATGACATACGTCTTTGTTGGCGCTTGATTCCATATAGCTTGAGAGCCTAGTGCCCCAAGCGTGACACCTCAAATGGTTCACACAATATCAAATACACTTGGAATAACCATGAGAGAAATTATCACTTCATGAAATTGGCTTTCCCTCCATACATAGACATAGTCGCCGATTTTGACAAGAATGATATGCTTATATAGTGTGACACAATTAGGGTAAACCTTAATTGTCATGGCTTTCCATTTCCTTGGATCCATGGGTTCAAATACACCATGGAGCATCCATGGAGCATCTTATGGGTTTTAGCCCAACTTGATAATCCATGGAGCATTAGCCCACTATATAAGTATGGATGATTTACAAAATCAACCCATATATTTAATTAGTGTTCTTTTAATCACTTAATTAATTCTAGATTAATTCTTGATCAATACTAATTAAATAATCTTATTAATATATCAGAACTTATAATATATTAATAAACCTTAAGTGTTATTTCACTCATTTTAGTCTATCCAAATGCATGATGCCATGCAACCCAAATGGACCATGCCGGGTCGGGTCAAGTATATATACCAATTACAGTTATGGACTTAGACATTAATCCAACACTTTGTACCTTGAAGGGACTAGAAACGTAGCTTGAACCTCGGATATATTGCTTCCTTGAGCCTTCTAGCTCCTCCTTCTTCTTCCTCTAGCTTTAAAATCACACAAACACTCTCACAAATAACTCACACTCAACAAAGCTCAAGGGACCTAAGTTAGGGCGTTCTGAACTAAGGGAGTCGATGGGGCTGCATGGGAGGCGAGTTAATGCGTTTAAATAGGGTGCAAACCCTAAAATTTAGGGTTTCATTCAGACATATCTACTCGCCGAGTCGGGGCTTCCGAATCGTCGAGTAGAATCCTCAACCCGCGTCCAAAATCTGTCCCTACTCGACGAGTTGAGCCTCCAACTCGTCGAGTCCCAGTTTAAAAATGCAAATATTCTTTATTTAAGATACGTACCAGGAACTGGGTGTTACATGTTCCCAGTGAACATATCAGCAACATCTGATACCGACTCAACCAGTGAACAACGATAAGCATAAAACGACTATGTTGACAAAGCCCTCTGCGTAAGTAATAGGGCGCACCACACCCATCCTGTTTTCTTTGGTTTCAAGAATAAGAGGAGGTTGTCGAATTTTACGCTAGTGTTTGTGAAAAATTCATTAGTGAAATCCAACCATAAACCCTTCTATTTATAGGGAAGGATTTTTGAACTCTTAAGGATAATTATGTGGTCACTAAGTAATTATCCTAAGTTTAATAATTATCCTAAAAGATTTCACTTTCAAATATTTACACTTTAAACCCCTTAAGTCTACAAGTTTCTTATTAATTAATTAAACCCTTAATTAATTAACAAACTAGACCCAAATAAAACTCTCATGTCATTTATTGCTAATATTTGTCATTGAGTGTAACCCAAAAAGGACTCTACTATTAATAGTAGCATTACCTACTGTTGTGATTGTGGACACTATCTCCAAAAGCTCACACTTGCCCAAGTAACCAACACTATGCGGTCCATTATTCACTACTAATAAGTATAGAGTGTGTCACCCAATGCACATACCATACTTACAACTTAAATTTGTGATACTGACCATAGATAACTGATATAATATTAATTTGCTCTTAATGATATCTATGTGAATGTTAGACATGAAGATATGACAATCTCGAACGTTCAAGTTGTAACACCAAGTTTCTGGTAGGTTTCTATTAAAGTTTTATGATTCAAGTTTTTAGATTCGGTGGCCACGACATTATAACATCCCAATTTCCAAGAAGGGTTGAATATTCCGGAGAACCTACTCGACGAGTTGGAGGACCCAACTCGGTGAGTTGAAGCTGATTATGGAAACCCTAATTTTTAGGGTTTGCACCCTATTTAAAGACCTTTAAGTCTTGTCTCCAGCCTCCCTTACCATCATATCATCCAGAAGAAAACCCTAATCATGCTAACCTTCCATATTGAGTGTGTGTAAGGTTAGAGAGTGTGTGTTTGGTGCACTTCTTGAAGAACTCGAAGATTAAGAGCTTAGAAAGAGAAGGAGATTATAAATCTAGCATCTAGTCAGTTGTAGCAACCATTTGAAGGTTAAATTTTGTTACCTTGATCATTCTAATGTTAGATCTCTCCATTGGAGAGTTTAGGGTCTTTTTAGCCTATTTTGGATCCATTTTCAGAATTTGGGCATGAACTGAAGTTGTAAATTCAGATTTGGACTCTCTAGTCCCCCATAGTCATACAATTGTCGACTTTATCAAGCTTTGGACCTTCTCCATGCCTTAAACCTATTATCAAGCTTGGTTTTAGAATTTTAGTCTTGTGAACCCTTGCATGCATGTAAAGTTGGCAAATTTACATGGTAACTACACCCTAGGATGCTAGATCTACAGTTTGGAGCCTTAGTTTCGATTAAAAGCATCTGAATAAAAAAGGGTTAAAGGAACTCGATGAGGTGGTTAGCTAACTCGACGAGTTCAATAAG
Source organism: Lactuca saligna (assembly GCF_052625555.1). Lineage (NCBI taxonomy): Eukaryota > Viridiplantae > Streptophyta > Magnoliopsida > Asterales > Asteraceae > Lactuca > Lactuca saligna. The sequence goes on along the minus strand of NC_136424.1, from coordinate 267,869,601 downwards.
GGTTTTCCCAATTTCTCGATTTTGAGTGGACTCGGTGAGTTGGTGAGATACCTCGACGGGTTGGTTAAGGTTTTCCCGATGTTCCGGATACTGCATAGACTCGACAAGTTATTTGGCAACTCGGCGAGTTTACTCGAGTTTTCGCGGTTTTCTGAGTTCTGAAGGAACTCAACGAGTCGGTAAGCTGCACGCAATGAGTTGGGTCAATATGGACTGTTGACTTTGAATTTGACCAAGGGTTGACTAAGTTTTACTTCTGAGGGTATTTTGGTAATTTGGGATTTTAATAGAATTAGTCATATGGTGGTTACAGGCGGTTGAGTTCATAGCTGTGATTCGGGAGTTGGATATTATCACTACAACTATATTGTAAGGTGAGTTTTCCTCACTATACTAAAGCACCAATGTCGGCCCATTGGATTAATATTCTAGTAGTTGTTGATATGCCAAGTTCGAAATATATATACATGAGTATACAGATAATCAGGTCTAATATATGATTATCTGTATATGATTTTATCTATTATATGTTTCACAACTTATGTGGGTTGGGTTGAGGTTATACTGCTTTGTGTTGTAGCCAACAAACCCTGGAGTATTCCAGATATGGGTTGAGGGTCAGGGAGGACATGCCAGACTCATACTAAGGACTCATTAGCATTCCAGATATGAGTTGAGGATCAGGGAGGGCATGCCAGACTCATACTAAGGGCACAATAGTATTCCAGAAAAGAATTGAGGGCTATGGAGGGGATGCCAGAGTCATACTGAGGGCACATTAGCATTCCAGATATGAGTTGAGGATCGAGTGGTAAGTCAGACTCATACTGAGGGCTTAAGGGTATTGGAGAATCCAGATATGAGCCGAGGGTCGGGAAAGTCATGCCAGAATGTAACATCCGGACTCCTATGTATATTCTTGGTGTGTTTAATTTTAAGATTTACTGAGTGACTCGACGAGTTGTGAGTCAAACTCGCCGAGTAGAGTCGAGTTGACCGCGTGGGATTAATGAACGGACTCAACGAGTCAGAGAGCCAACTCGCCGAGTTGGTGCTGTTTAATGAAACCCTAATTCCCGGGGTTGGGGCCTATATAAGAGAACTTATGCCCTTATTTCTGCCTCACCAGCTGCGTAACCTTCCTGTGTAAAACCCTAAATGTGTGTAGTGAGCTAAGAGAGTCTTAGAAGCCAAACTTGGATTAACCTAGTGCATATTTTAAGGAGAAGAGGAGATTATCCAATAAGGAAGCAAGACAATCGGTTGGATCTAGTGTATCTTCAATGCAAGGGCTTCAATTAGGGTTTCTACCACCTTTTATTGGGACTTCAAGCATATAGAGTTATCATGGGGTTTAGACCTCATATCTAGACCTTGTGAGGTCCCTAGAGTTGAAAGGTCCCAAATTTATTCATCCATAGGAGGGTTATTGTGCTTAACACCTTGTGAGAGAATGTATTGGTATGTTGGAGCAAAATTACCATGCATGAACGTAAAGATTGAAGCGTTACGTGACAATTGAGTCTTGAGATGCTAGATCTAGTGTTTGAGTAGTAGACCTGTTTTGAATCATCTGAATGAGGAATAAGTTTGAATGGACTCGCCGAGTTGATGAGCCGACTCGACGAGTCGGTTAGGGTTTGTCTCAATGAGCTTGATCATGCGATAACTCGGCGAGTTGGGGGTCAACTTGATGAGATGAGCTGGACCTTCATGATACTTCTGAGGAAACGAGTGGAATCGACAAGTCACATGGGTGCACTCTGTGAGTCGGGTCAAACATGGACTGTTGACTCAAGTTTGACTTATGTTGACTTTAGGGTTTTCTCAAACATGAGTAATGGAGATCATGGAGGGGTAAAATGGTTTTTTATCCACTTCAAGAGTTAGAGAGAGAAAGAATAGCCTTTGGTCTATTAGAGTCATGAAAAGAGTATTAATTAGAGATATTCATCCTTTGTATTAGGCAGAGGCTAGTTCGAGATTCGAGTACGAGGTTATTTTCTCACTTGCTTACGAGGTGAGTCTTCTCATTATACTTACCTAGTGTGGTAATCTGAGTTGTGTGACCAGAGGGTCTTATGCACTTATATTGTGTATTGTGATATCTTACATTATTCTTTGTGATTTATGTTGTGTATTATTCTGCACTTACAGATTTAGGATCGGAGGATCCATTAGAGTTAGGACCAGAGGGTCCATCAGAGTTGTGGGACCAGAGGGTTTCACTAAGACACATTGACTGGAGGGTCTTACTGTGTTATAGCCTCGAGTGGCTAATGAGTTTATGTGGTATTTTGGGGAACTCACTAAGCTTCGTGCTTACCGTGTTATGTGTTATGTGTTTCAGTTTCTTATCAGGATCGCGGGATGGCGCTAGTTTGATTGTAAACACAAGAGAAAAGAGTTATGTTTGAGGATCCTGGATTTGCGATAAACAAATTTTAAAATGTGTTGATAAATTGATACTTGTGATTTTTAGAAGGAATGTGACATGTGTTTTAAAATGAAATTTTTGTTTGAAAATTTATGGTGTTACAAGTTGGTATCAGGCCCTTGGTTTGAGGGATTCGGATGCACCTCCGGGTGTGTATGAACTCAAACTAAGGATTTGAGAAAAAATTCAAAAGAAATGGTTTTTCTAAAATGAGAAAGAGTTTTAAGAGAAATGAGTTGGAGCAGTGTGTACAATCAGCCAGAGCCCAAACGGTGATTTCCTAATATACCTTTACTTTTGTGTTATGAGATACTTATGATTTATTATTTATACATGCTAGAGGATATGTTAGGTATTTCATATTTTAGGGCTAGAGTTGCCTAATTTGTGATGCCTTAGCCTAGGAGTCGTTGCTATCTGTTATGTGCCTTGAGTATGTGCTGAGTAAGAGTATCTAGTAGGAATTACTTACAGAGGGAATTCTGAGTTAAGAGATAATCTAGGAGAGATACCTAGATGAGAATTTGAGGAATCTACTGAGGGAGTAGTGAGATACCCACGAGAGATAGGGTTACTTGAGTTCGGTGATGCCTTTTAGAGTTGCGCATCAGGCGAGTGGAGTTGTATGCCAAGTGGTTTTATGTGTTGGTGGACGTGATTCGATATCTGAATGCTACTTGCTTTGTTCTATGTGGAACTTTTGATGATGAGAGACAACTACTAAGTGAATATGACGATATTCAGGAGGTAGATAGCTGGCATCATGAGGATTTCTTCAGCAACTGATGGCAGAGAAGTGTGAGAACCTAAGAAGAGCCTAAGGAGTGAACTTAGTCAGATGAGTACGTTGATAGAGGAGAGTATTTCGCTGGGGAGAGAACACGCACGACGGGAATGGTGATTTAGGAGGTTGAGCAAGTACTTAGAAAATATGGGATGATCCGTGTCGAAAGTATGGGTAGATGTGTCAGGTAGTATGGGCCCATACTACTGAAAGCAGAGGACCCATACTCGAAACAGGGAGAATTCCAAAGGTTCTAAGTATCAGATTGAGAAGAGATAACATGGTTCGAGTGCCATGATTTGTAGTAGGTTGAGAAGAGATAACATGGTTCGAGCATCATGATTTGTGGTAGATTGAGAAGAGATAACATGGGTTAAGTACCATGATTCGTAGCATATAGTTCTTATGCCTTTTTCCCGTAGTTCCGTTATAATTGTTTAGACTGAGGAATGACATGAGGACATGTGGGGCCAGAGGGCCAGGTCAGAAGAGCTTCCATGAAGTGTACCTTAAGAGGAAAATTAAGTTAGGTCCCGAGAGATGTTACTGGTGTGATGCTAGTTGGAGTTGCAAGACTCAAGGATGAGTAGAGACTAGGTTTTAGGGAGGATTACGATTTGAGATGTGAAATCGGTCGATAGTTAAGATATCACATTCCGTGTCGAGAATTGCGCTACTTTTGTTTCTTGTGTGGAGCAAAAGGGATATCAAGCTTCTGGTTTCAAAATTTGGAGGTTAACCCCGTGGGGTAGCATATAGTTGCGACATTTCTTCAGAGTGTTTTGTAGTAAGTCTGCTGTAAGGTATTTCATATACCGAGAGGGGGTCATCAGTGGGGAGTGAGATGGATAAGGAAGGGATATGTCATAGTTAAGTATAGTGAGGCGTATGTTAGCAGCAGTTTCGAGTAATCAAGAGAAGTATGCGGGGCGTTGGCCCTCATTGTTCCTTTGGACAGTAGAGAGATCCGGTAGTGTGTTGGTATGAAATTTTGGATGAATAGAGGCAGTCATGTTGGAAAGTTTCCAAGGAATTCATATGGGATTCGGATATTTTGGAGTTGCTTGGTCTTTATCGGGAAGATCAGTGGGTGTTATATGGTACTTTTCAAGAGTTAGTGTGATGTACCTGGAAATAGTCTAGGGAGTAGATTGTTGGTGTATCAAATGGTGATGGTTTGAACCCTGAGTGGGGGAGAACCAGGTATTTTGTTGAGGGGATCAAAGATTTGTTCAAGTGTGGCTAGAGAATGGGGTATGGAGACCTGCAGTACTGATACATGAGACTAGGTTTATTGGTGGTCGAGGCGAGGTGTAAAGCGAGGTAATGCATGATGTATGTGTTCAGGAAAGGATGAGTGTCTCCACGGAAAGCGTACGTTGGTCAGGGACATTATGGTGGTTAGGAATTCTTCGAGGTTGTAATGGAGAATTCGAGGTGGTTGGCTCGTAAAGGTAGTTTCGATAGTTGAGAATTTCTAGTTAGATGTAGGGGTTGTTATATGTATTTTGGGAAGGATAGAAGTTGGTTGGGCAACCAACTTCTGATTCGGTATGAGTATTCTTGCATGGGTTTTGAGCAATAAGAGGAGGGAGTTTCGGATTGTTGTCAATGTGTTATGAGTCATTGACGATTCCTCCATGTTTCAAATTGAGAGATGGAATATTCTGAAGTTACGAGTTGTGCGAGAGGAAGATCGGTTGTGAGATTCTGAGAGGGTATATTGCAGTATCTGAGTATGATGCCATGAGTAGGAGACTAGTGGTTGAGGCAAGACATCGTGAGGTTCTGTGATGGTGTACCTAGGTATCCGAGTATGATGTCCTAAATTTTGGATTATTTTGAGACTTAAGTTATGAGATGGCAAGTGGTGTATCAGGTATCTATGGTTCCAGTGGTAGCCCTTTGGCTAACTGACATCAAGCGCGATCATCTAAGAATGTGAATTACAGTGAGGAAAAGTGTTTTGTCAAGGCGGTTGTCGTCAGGAGTAGTGATGCTTAATTTGGGTAGGTGTGTACACCTATCTATGTTGGACCGTAGAGCATGAGTTAGTGAATGTAGTATGGTGTCGACTTGAGGATGAGATTGTGTGGTGATAAGAGAAAGTGTTGTAAGACTGCAGGGAGCTGTAGCATCCATGAGTTAGTGTGAGAGAGTGTGGTGATAGTGCGGGGAGCCGTAGTATTCACCAATCAACGAGAGAGCATTGTGAAACTGTGGGGAGCCATAACTTTCACTGGTCAGGGGGAGAGTGTTGTGAAACTACGGGGAGCTGTAGTTTTCACTAGTCAGAGGGAGAGTGTTGCGAAACTACAGGGAAGCGTAGTTTTCACTTGTCATCGGGAGAATATTATGGAACTGCATGGAACCGTAGCTTCCACTAGCCAACGTATAAGAGAGAAACATTGTGGATCTATGGGGAGCCGTAGTATTCACTAGTCAAAGCATGAAACATATAGTTCCTAAGCTTAGGTAGCCTTATCAATTGAGTCTATGGGAACCTGGTGGTCGGGCCAGGGACGAGATTGGGATCTCCCTAATGGTCGGGAATCGTTGTATTCTGAGTTAAGGTGTGCTTATCGCAATCAGAAGGAATTAGAGAAGTGATATACGTGTGAGTTGCGGTTCATGGATTATGAGTTGAGTGCTTCATTAGGAAGAGTGGTTCTAATTTTGCATTGGGACAGACTCTCGAGTTTGATTTGGCTCTAGTGGTGTATTAAGAAGGCGAAATGAGATTCCTTATTTAGAGGTGGGTTCTATTTTGAGCGGTATTGTGTGTCATCTGATGTCTTAGACCTGAGTGGGTCATTTTGTTTGTATGGGAAGGACCGCTAGATGCATGGAACTAATGATTAGTAGATGACAGAGGTCGAGGGTGAGACGATTTCAATTGGGATTGTAGTATTCGCTTGGGGTAAAGCAAACTTTGTGACTTGTGTGTCACAACGGGCCGAGATAGTTATTGTGAGAAGGAAGTCAGTGAGATGTTTTGGGGTATGTAATGGGTAACCTTTAGAGGTTCAGCTGTAGGGTCGGGAGTTGACCTGGTCCTCAATGTTGAAAGGGATATTTGAGAGGGAGTCGGGGCTTATGATTATTAGATATCGGAGGATACTTCTAAGCGAGCATGATCATTTTCTTATGTCTAAGGATTGGGTGTTGAGAGTTCATTGTTCATATGGGTTCTGATTACAGTACAGTGGATGGGTCCCTGGTGAGATGTGACCCTTTCGTTCCTTGGTGTATGATCCGGATCGTTTAGTAGATTTGGTATAAGTGACCGGTAGCCAATTATTAGTCAATAACTTGTTTCTGTCAGTGGCAACAAGAGAATCAGAGGGGCGGTGAGTTATCGGGGTCTGTTATTCAAAGAATGAATAACATGGTGATATCTTGAGAGGGCGCTCTGGCAGTGAGTTTCCAAGTTCTGTAGAGTCAGAACGGGTATCATAGCGGTAGAGGGGTCTGTCCTTTTTCAGGTTTGGGAGTTCCAGTTTGGATTCAGGTATCTATGGAAGAAGATAGTTTTGTAGTATGAGATCCTTTCGGTGGTGCTTTTCAGGTTATTGGGTTCGATCTATGTGTTGTTGAGGAGTGATTTCGAGGGCGAAATCTAATTCCAGTGGGGGAGAATTATAACATCCAGACTCCCACATATATTATTTGTGGGTTTAATTTTGAGATTTATTGAGTAACTCGATGAGTTGTGAGTCCAACTCATCGAGTAGATTCGAGTTGACCGCATGGGATTAATGAATGGACTCGACGAGTCAAAGAGCCGACTCACCGAGTTGGTTCTGTGTAGTGAAACCCTAATTTCGCAGGGTTGGGGCCTATATAATAGAACTTATGCCCTTATTTCTGCCTCACTAGCTGCCTAACCTTCCTGTGTAAAACCCTAAACGTGTGTAGTGAGCTAAGAGAGTATTAGATGCTAAACTTGGAGTAACCTAGTGCTTCTTTAAAGGAGAAAAGAAGATTATCCAACAAAGAAGCAAGAGAATCGGTTGGATCTAGTGTATCTTCAATGCAAGGGCTTTAATGGGAGGTAAAAGCTTGCACCTTTCTCATTTATTTTCCTAGATCTCATTATTATGGAAGATTAGGGTTTCTACCACCTTTTGTTGGGACTTCGAGCATATATAGAGTTATCATGGGGTTTATACCTCATATCTCGACCTTGTGAGGTCCCTAGAGTCTAAAGGTCCCAACTTTATTCATCCATATGAGGATTATTGTGCTTAACACCTTGTGAGAGCATGTATTGGTATGTTGGAGCAAAATTACCATGCATGAACGTAAAGATTGAAGCTTTACGTAACAACTAAGTCTTGAGATGGTAGATCTAGTGTTTGGAGTGCTAGATTTGCTTTGAATTGTCTAAATGAGGAATGATTTTGAATGGACTCGCCGAGTCGATGAGCCGACTCGACGAGTCGGAGAAGGTTTGTCCCGATGGGCTTGATCATGCGATAACTCGACGAGTTAGGGGTCAACTCGACGAGCTGAGCTGGACCTTCACGATACTTCTGAGGAAACAAGTGGACTCAACGAGTCACATGGGTGCACTCAGCGAGTCGGGTCAAACATGGAATGCTGACTCGAGTGTGACTTTTGTTGACTTTAGGGTTTGGTCAAACATGAGTAATGGAGACCATGGAGGGGTAAAATGGTTTTTTATCCACTTCAAGAGTTAGAGAGAGAAAGAAAGAATAGCCTTCAGTTTATTAGAGTCGTGAAAAGAGTATTAATTAGAGATATTCATCCTTTGTGTTAGGCGGAGACTAGTTCGAGATTCGAGTACGAGGTTATTTGCTCACTTGCTTACGAGGTGAGTCTTCTCACTATACTTACCTAGTGTGGTAATTTGAGTTGTGTGACCGGAGGGTCTTATGTGCTTATATTGTGTATTGTAATATCCTGCATTATTCTTTGTGATTTATGTTGTGTATTATTCCGAGCTTACAGAATTAGGATCGGAGGGTCCATCAGAGTTAGGATCGGAGGGTCCATCAGAGTTGTCGGACCGGAGGGTCCTACTGAGACACATTGACCAGTGGGTCATACTGTGTTATAGCCTCGAAGGGCTAATGAGGTGTATGTGGTATTTTGGGGAACTCACTAAGCTTCGTTCTTACCGTGTTATGTGGTTCAGGTTCTTATCATGATTGCGGGATGGTGCCGGTTTGATTGTATACACAAGAGAAAAGAGTTATGTTTGAGGATCCTGGATTTGTGATAAACAAATTTTAAAATGTGTTGATAAATTGGTAGTTGTGATTTTTGGAAGGAATGTAACATGTGTTTTATTGCGTTTTAACATGAAAATTTTGTTTGAAATTTTACGGTGTTGCACAGACTCATACTGAGGGCTCATCGGAATTCCAGATACGAGCTGAGGGCCAGGTAGGGCATGCCAGACTCGTACTATGGGATAGGGAGCAAGCCAGTCATAAGCTGTGGGCCTACATGGCAATCCAAACTTATGTTGTAGGCTTAGGGGTAATCTAGTCTGTTAGCTGTGGACCCATTGCATGTTGTTATTTGTATATGCACTACTGTTTTTGTGTTGGTACTTTGGGGGAACTCACTAAGCTCTGTGCTTATGATTTTAGTTTATTATTTCAGGTGCTTCACATGTTTTGGCAAGGTAAAGGTGTGACCGTACACATCCTCGTGTTTTGGACTTATGATTTATGGGATACTCTAATAACGTTTATATTTTGAAAACTATGTGTGAATGACTCCGGTTGTAAATAAATGTTTTGGAAACAGCGGTTTTGTAAACATTTCTATAGATAAAGGATTGTTTTGGAAAGATTAAATTTTATTGAAATTTTATGGATGTTATAGACGTGGTGAATGAGACCCCACACTGTGGCCATGGCTAGGAGATAGGTGAAGGTTAAGTGGCCGTTACGACATGGTAGCCTGATGGCTATGATGTAGCAGCCATTTAATGATAAACCCTAATTTTTGGGATTTCCCCCTATTCAAGGGATGTGATGGCTAGGGTTTTGCACACCCTCATCCTCCATCACATCCCTTCCTCCCTCATTGAAACCCTAACCTCCATTGTTAAATTTCTTGAGTTTTGTGGTATTTTTTGGTGTTTTAAAGAAGAATAAGATGATCCTTGGGCATTGATTCAACAAGAAACCCCCCTCGTCATCTTTGTACACTTATTTTGGACCATTGTAAGTGTTCAAGCTCAACCTTTATGCATTAAACTTCTAGATGTAGGCTGCCATGCTAGTATTTTCATGATTGGGAAAGTTTGGATGAATGGATCTCACAAAGTTAACAACTTTATGAATCCTTGAGCTCATTTTGGGGTTTGGCATTGTAGATCTAGAGGGTTATCGAATTTTGGTTGTTTCTATGAGATTTAAACCCCATTGTACACCTAGTTTGAGTTCAAGACATGCATGTCTGTAAAGTAATGATTTTTATGATGTTTTGGGTGTAAGAATGCCTTCTGGAAAGTATGGATGGATGACTTGAGGTATCAAGAGCTTAATGCAATAAGTTGGTTTATGTGATTGCCACGACGTGGAGATTATCCTCCATGTCCTGGCGTTATGCAATTTCGCGACTATTTTGCCGTGAGGCTGCCACGACGTGGCAGCCATTTGAGTTGACTTTTTTTACCATTGACCATTGACTTTGACCAAGTTTGACTTTAGGTTAAATTGAGGGTTTTGGGTTGTAGTTTGAGACCTGGTCCCTATTAGTTGTATAGGTAACCTGTAGTACCGATTTTTAGATCTGTAATCATCGCTATTATCTTTTAGATCGTGAGGTGAGTTTTGTAACATCCCAAATTAAGGCAAAGCGTTTAATTTTCTAATCAATATAAAATCCATAATATCACAAAACATAGTTTCCAATAGTTTAAAAACATGAATAAGAGTATCCTCAAAAATCATAATCACATGAAATCCAGGATGTGTGCACGATCAAGCCTTTGCCTTCTCTCTGTCTTCTGAAGTACCTGAAACTATAAATTTAAACTGTAAGCCAAAGCTTAGTGAGTTTTCCCAAAGTACCACACACAACCAAACATATAACAACATACAAAATATGAGCCTTCAACTGGACTGGACCGCCTTAGAGTGGTAAATAAAATACGTTAGGATTAGTTAAACATCATACAAATATAGTAAATTAGGATTAATAAAATTTCCTAAAAGATAATAAGATAGGATCATTAGATATCCTAAAACATAGTAAGCTATGGTTGATAAAATACTTTAGAAAAAAAAATTCTAAAAGAAAAAGGATTCTTAAATTAATACAACCAAATAAAAACCGAAACTATAAAAATATGCGCACTCACCAATATTAAGTTGACGTTTTCGAAAATACATGTATTCTTAGGGAGATGAGTGTAGAGGATTGATGTGCCGAGGAAGAGGAGGTCTTCAAGGAAGCTTGCTAGAGTTTAGTTATGTCTGTTTATCATTTCTAGTGATGTTTAGGTTGTGTGCTTGTCTTTTAAAACAATGTAATCCTAGAATAATTTTTAACGAATAAAAGTAATGTTTTTGATATACTTTGGTGTTATATATATATATATATATATATATATATATATATATATATATATATATATATATATATATACATACGCCTCGACCCAATTTCCCCACATTTGCACCGCCCGTCGTTTTCGCCGCCGGCCGGGGGTGTGATAGATTGGTATCGGAGCTACATGTTATTGCGAACTAGTAATTCCTTAGAAAATACAACTATAACCTAGGGCATAAAATTTGAATTAGTCAACCTTATAAAATGATTATTAATTACTTACCACACGGATAGGCTACTTATGTGAGAGGTGTCTAGGGTGGAAACAATTATCGTTTAGGTTACTGGATTTTAGAACGGATATATGCTAAAATGGTCCTGTCCTTTGACTTTCCCTACCTAGCCGATCCTTGCTTAATGGTCTTGAGGTACACAAACATAGAATTAATAAAATACCTTAATCAAACACTGATCAGATAAATAGTGATACAAACTCTTTAATAAACACTCGTGTATCATAGAAACTATCCATTAAAATCACAACTTAAGATTTTAGAACAAAAACGAATCCTAGAATTAGTCTAATACTGTATCCATACCATAACTAGACCTAGAATGCGCAAGTAATTTTTATTATGGTTCGAAATTATGGTTCGACCGACGCACGCCTAAACCTGGATGTCGTAGTTGACAATATAAACGTTTGAGGATTTATGGATCAGTAGTTTAGTACACCTAGTTAAGAGATTAGGACAAGGCCTACAACTAGATGATATTCAAATCAGTAGCACAGATCGACTCTCTAAAGACTAGAGCCTTAGATCAAGACCTAGTGCAAGAGGATGGTACACATTGAGGATATCCGGAATGGAGACAAACATACAACATATCTCCTATATAGAAAGTTACCTAATATACGGTACCATCTACTCTCTCTCTCTCTCTCTCTATATATATATATATATATATATATATATATATATATATATATATGGGAGGGATCAACAAAGAACCATTAAAATTCATAGAACCATAGAAACTCTTATAAACCATTTATGTTCATTAAATAAGGGAAGAAAAAACGTTTCCTAATATAAAGAGAAGATTCCAAAAATACATTAGAACACTCATCGAACATTTCCCTGATTTTGTAAATAAGATTCCCTACCGCTATCACAATGCCTAACACAAAAAAATTCAGAAAAACTCTGAACTAACACAAACAAACACATAAAGTAACAAATACAAATGATCTACCATCGCTAGCATCAAACATAATTACACATAGCAAACAAAACACCTAGATCAAAAAGTTCTGAAAGTACCTCATCATCGTGTCTAACCTCCTCGGCGGTCATCTGAAATGCTCACGCTTTCACCTTTGGTGCAAAAGTCTTCTTACCACCGGCATCTGCTTCATCCTTCGCATTTGGGGTACATGTGACTAATGGGGCCCATTTTCTCATAATTATAGAATTACAGCATACCAAATCAGGATTGTAACGACGTAAAATTTTAAAACCAATTTTCATTTTTGTAAACAACAAAAACATCGATTAATATTCCAAATTCAACGTGAACAATATTGTCACAACAAAATACATCCCAGTGATCATAAAATAGTTTTTCCCTGACAATGTGTGTGATCACGCCGACGCCTTTCCACGGTCCTCACTAGTACATGAAACACATATCACAACAACTGTAAGCATAAATGCTTAGTGAGTTCCCCAAAATACAACTTACGCACATACGCCTTTCCAGGCCCTGACCTTCCGGTCCATGTGTCTCAGGGGACTTCCGTCCCGACTAGGTAAACCTTCCGGTCCTACCCACGTCAACCTTACGGTCCACATCACAACGCCTTCCGGCCCATAACATATTCGCCTTCCGGCCCATAACGTAATGCCTTCCGGCCCATATCAAGCATAGCATACATAGCACATATAAACGATTAACTTATCACACACAATACATATATCTCATAACATATCCGACCTTCCGGTCACACAGTCAAACCCTTCCGGGTACAGTATAGTGAGAAAACTCACATCGTGGAAAGTCTAAGATCTCGCGTCCTCGCTATCACCGAATCCCAACGACGACTCTACCTCCCCTAAACATAAAAATATCATTTAATACTCAAAGACTTCCACCACTAAAACTTTACCCCTTATCATCAATCCTCAGAGGGTAAAAGACCATTTTACCCCTCCTTGACCTAAAGTCCTAATGTTGACCAAAACCCTAAAAGTCAACAAAAGTCAACCCTGAGAGTACGCAGGGCGTACTGCTAGATGTACGCGGGGCGTACATCGCCAATCCCCTGGATTGGGGTATCCACCCAGTACGCTGCGTGTACTGGAAGTTACACCCAGCGTAACCATCAGAGTCCAACACTCTCCATTTCTGGTCTTAATCGGTTAAGCCCTTACTCCATCTTCTAGATCCGACTCTTTTAGTGTGTCTAAACCCATAAAGTTGAGACCTTTAAGCCTTGGCATGGCTGTAAAGGCTCCAACATCACATAACAATATTCTATTCCAACTCAAGGACCTAGATCTCATGCATGGTGCAATATCCACGTCCAAGATGCCATTTTTATGAGTCTACAACTCCAATAGATCAGAAATATGAAGTATCTAAGCTGATGGAGGCCATTTGCACAAAAAGTCTCCACCTTTGGGACTTAAACCCTAGAAAATGATACCTTAAGCATATAACATGAACCAAGTGACAAGATCCGAACTTTTTACCTGATAATGAGGCTTTAACCCTTGCAAAGCTCAGATCTACACTTGAGCACCACTTCTAGCCTTTCCAATGAGCTCGTCTCCTCCTTTGCAACCTTGGAATGGCACCAGCAAGCTTAGAATACACACACAATGGCTAAGGAACAAATGCACACACTTTTTAGGGTTTCACTCTGAGGGATGGTGGCTGAGAAGTCCAGCCACACATTTCTTTTATAGCCCTCCAAAGGAAATTAGAGTTTTAGATATGTATAAGTTACGTCGGGCGTAACCTTGGGTACGCCCCGCGTACCTCAGAGTGAACGCGTCCAAAATGAGGTGCGCGAGTACGCGCAACGTACACCTTGTATACCCAGTGTACTCGCCTACCATGAAAACCCTAAATTAGCAACATAACCCAGAATAGAAGAATACCTGGATTTGGGCTGTTACAATTCTCCCCCACTAGAACCAGACTTCGCCCTCGAAGTCTCATACTGAAAACAACTCTGGATACTGATCCCGCATCTCCGACTCAGACTCCCATGTCAGCTCGGACCCCTTCCGATGTTGCCACTGTACTTGTACCAGAGGTACTTCCTTGTTCCTCAGAACCTTAACTTTCCGATCCATGATCGCTACTGGTCTCTCCAAATAGTTTAGGCCTGCATCCACCTGAATATCATCTAATGGCACCACTGCCGACTCATCGGCAATACATTTCCTCAACTGTAAGACATGAAAGGTATCATGGATCTGCCCCAACTCAGCAGGTATATCCAACTGGTAGGCTACCCGGCCTACCCTAGCAATTACCCTGAAGGGTCCAGTATACCGGGGTCCCAACTTGCCCCTCTTCCTGAATCGTATCACTCCTTTCTAAGGAGAGACCTTTAGGAGCACAAGGTCACCAACCTGAAACTCGAGCTCGGACCGTCGCCTGTCCGCATAACTCTTCTGGCGACTCTGCGCGGTCAACAACCTCTGCCTAACCTGCTGAATCTGCTCGGTCGTCTGGAGTACAATCTCCGTGCTACCCATCACCCGCTGCCCCACCTCTCCCAAGCATATGGGAGTGCGACACCTCCGCCCATACAACAGCTCAAAGGGTGGCAGACCAATTCTCGAATGATGGCTGTTGTTGTACGAAAAATCTGCTAAAGGTAGATAGGTGTCCCAGCTCCCTCCAAAATCCAAAACACATGCTCGGAGCATATCCTCAAGCGTATGAATCGTCCGCTCGCTCTGTCCGTCCGTCTGCGGGTGGTATGCAGTACTGAAGTGCAGTCTCGTACCCAACTCCTCATGAAACTTCTTCCAAAACTTGGAAGTGAAACGCACATCCCGGTCTGAAGCAATCGACATCGGAACCCCATGCCGCGATACCACCTCCCTCATGTATAATTCCGCCAACTTCTCCGCATAAGAGCTCTCGCTGATGGCTAGAAAATGAGCGCTCTTCGTCAATCTATCCACGATCACCCAAATCGTATCGACTTCCCACGCAGTCCGCGGCAATATGGTGATAAAATCCATGGTAATCTGTTCCCACTTCCATTCGGGAATCTCTAGCGGCTACAATTTACCGTGCGGATGCTGGTGCTCGGCCTTAACCTGTCGACAAGTCAGGCATCTCTCAACAAACCATGCAACATCCCTTTTCATACAGGGCCACCAATACTCCTTCCTTAGGTCCAAATACATTTTCGTAGCCCCGGGATGAATCGAGAATTTCGATCGATGCGCTTCCTCCATCAAAATAGTACGCGTACCGCCCATAAACGGTACCCAAATCCGACCCTGAAAAGTCATAAGCCCTCGACCATCCGTAACGAATCCTGATAGCTGACCTACAACTCGCTCCCTCTTCTGGTTTTCTGGTTTCGGAGCCTCAACCTGAGTTCCTCGAATGGTATCCAAAATCAGGGTCATCACCATCAACCTCATACAAATATCTCGGATCGGGGTGCTTTCCACCCTACGGCTCAACGCATCGGCCACCATATTAGCCTTACCCGGGTGGTACAGGATCTCACAATCGTAATCCTTCACCACATCCAACCATCTCCTCTGTCGCATATTCAGATTTAGCTGATCCATCAAGTACTTCAGACTCTTGTGGTCCGTGTAGATGGTACACCGAACCCCATAAAGATAATGCCGCCAGATCTTGAGGGCAAACACCACAGCCCCCAATTCCAGTTCGTGGGTCGGATATCTCGACTCATGAGGCTTCAACTGCCTCGAAGCATACGCTATCACGTTTCCCTTCTGCATAAGCACCGCCCCTAAACCCGATATAGATGCATCACAGTACACCACAAAATCCTCCATCCCTTCCGGGAATGCAAGCACCGGGGCCTCGCACAATTTCTGACGGAGGGTCTCGAATGAGGACTGCTGCTCTGGTCCCCATGAAAATGCAACACCCTTTCGGGTCATCCTAGTAAGTGGCACGACGATCTTGGAGAAATCCTTGATAAACCTTCGATAATAGCCGGCCAATCCCAGAAAACTCCTGATCTCAGATATACACTTGAGCACCACTTCTAGCCTCTCCAACAAGCTCTTCTTCTCCTTTGCAACCTTGGAATGGTACCACCAAGCTTAGAATACACACACAATGGCTAAAGAACGAATGCACACTATTCTAGGGTTTCACTATGAGGGATGGTGGCTGAGAAGTCCAGCCACACATTCCTTTTATAGCCCCTCCAAAGGAAATTAGGGTTTGGATCTGAATAAGTTACGCCGGGCGTAACCTTGGGTACGCCCCGCGTACCTGAGGGTGAACGTGTCCAAATGAGGCGCGCCAGTACGCGCATCATACACCTTGTACGCCCAGCGTACTCGCCTACCATGAAAACCCTAAATTAACAATTTAATCCAAAACAGAAGAATACCTGGATTTCGGGTTGTGAGAATTCTCCCCCACTAGAACCAGACTACGCCCCTGAAGTCTCATACTGAAAACAACTCTGGATACTGATCCCGTATCTCAGACTCGGACTCCCATGTCAGCTCGGACCCCTTCTGATGTTGCCACTGTACTTGAACCAGGGGTACTTCCTTGTTCCTCGGAACCTTAACTTTCTGATCCCTGATCGCTACTGGTCTCTCCACATAGTTCAGGCCTGCATCCACCTGAATATCATCTAATGGCACCACTGCCGACTCGTCGGGAATGCATTTCTTCAACTGCGAGACATGAAAGGTATCATGGATCTGCCCCAACTCAGCAGGTAGATCCAACACGTAGGCTACCCGGCCTACCCTAACAATTACCCTAAAGGGTCCAAAATATCGGGGTCCCAACTTACCCCTCTTCCTGAATCGTATCACTCCTTTCCAAGGAGAGACCTTTAGGAGCACAAGGTCACCAACCTGAAACTCGAGCTCGGACCGCCGCCTGTCCGCATAACTCTTATGGCGACTCTGCGCGGTCAACAACCTCTGCCCGACCTGCTAAATCTGCTTGGTCGTCTGGAGTACAATGTCCGTGCTACCCATTACCCTCTGCCCCACCTCTCCCCAGCAGATGGGGGGGCGACACCTCCGCCCATACAACAGCTCAAAGGGTGGCATACCAATGCTTGAATGATGGCTGTTGTTGTACGAAAACTCTGCTAAAGGTAGATAGGTGTCGCAACTCCCTCCAAAATCCAAGACACATGCTCGGAGCATATCCTCAAGCGTCTGAATCGTCCGCTCGCTCTGTCCGTCTGTCTGCGGGTGTTATGTGGTACTGAAATGCAGTCTCGTACCCAACTCCTCATGAAACTTCTTCCAAAACCTGGAAGTAAAATGCACATCCCGATCAGAAACAATCAACATCGGAACCCCATGCCGTGATACCACCTCCCTCACGTATAACTCTGCCAACTTCTCCGTAGAAGAGCTCTCGCTGATGGCTAGAAAATGAGCGCTCTTCGTCAATCTATCCACGATTACCCAAATTGCGTCGACTCCCCTCGCAGTCCGCGATAATTTGGTGATAAAATCCATGGTAATCTGTTCCCACTTCCATTCGGGAATCTCTAGCGGCTGCAATTTACCGTGCGGACGCTGGTGCTCGGCCTTAACCTGTCGACAAGTCAGGCATCTCTCAACAAACCATGCAACATCCCTTTTCATACACGGCCACCAATACTCCTTCCTTAGATCCAAATACATTTTCGTAGCCCCGGGATGAATCGAGAATTTCGATCGATGCGCTTCCTCCATCAAAATAGTACGCGTACCGCCCACAAGCGGTACCCAAATCCGACCCTGGCCCTCGACCATCCGTAACGAATCCTGATACCTGACCTACAACCCGCTCCCTCTTCTGGTTTTCTGGTTTCGCAGCCTCAGCCTGAGCTCCTCGAATAGTATCCAAAATCGGGGTCATTACCATCAACCTCATACAAATATCTCGGATCGGGGCGCTTTCCGCCCTACGACTCAACGCGTCGGCTACCATATTAGCCTTGCCCGGGTGGTACAGGATCTCACAATCGTAATCCTTCACCACATCCAAACATCTCCTCTGTCGCATATTCAAATTTGGCTGATCCATCAAATACTTCAGACTCTTGTGGTCCGTGTAGATGGTACACCGAACCCCATAAAGATAATGCCGCCAGATCTTGAGGGCAAACACCACAGCCCCCAATTCTAGGTCGTGGGTGGGATATCTCGACAAATGAGGCTTCAACTGCCTCGAAGCATATGCTATCACATGCCCCCTCTGCATAAGCACCGCCCCTAAACTCGATATAGATGCATCACAGTACAGCACAAAATCCTCCATCCCTTCCGGGAGTGCAAGCACCGGAGCCTCGCACAATTTCTGACAAAGGGTCTCGAATGAGGACTGTTTCTCCGGTCCCCATGAAAATGCAACACCCTTCTGGGTCATCCTGGTAAGTGGCACGACGATCTTGGAGAAATCCTTGATAAACCTTCGATAATATCCAGCCAATCCCAAAAAACTCCTGATCTCAGTGGGCGATCTCGACACCTCCCACCTCAACACCACCTCAATCTTGGCCGGGTCGACCAATATCCCCTTCTGGTTAACAAGGTGCCCAAGTAACTGGACCTCTCGTAACCAGAAATCACACTTGGAGAATTTGGCATACAGCCTCTCCGATATCAATACCCCAAGAATTTCCCTCAAATGCTCCTCATGCTGCTCCCTAGACCTCGAATATACCAAAATATCATCAATGAATACGATCACTGATCGATCCAGCATCGGCCTGCACACCCGGTTCATAAGATCCATGAACGCAGCCGGGGCATTGGTGAGCCCAAAAGGCATCACCACAAACTTATAATGTCCATAACGAGTTCTGAATGCAGTCTTCTGAATATTTTCATCCCGAACCCTCATCTGATAATAACCCGACCTCAAGTCTATCTTGGAGAACCAAGATGCCCCCTGCAACTGATCGAACAAATCGTCGATCCTAGTTAACGGATACCGGTTCTTAACCGTCAACTTGTTCAACTCTCGGTAATCGATACACATCCAGTGTGAACCATTATTTTTTCTTGACAAACAAAATCGGCGCTCCCCAAGGTGAGCTACTCGATCGAATAAACCCCTTCCCCAACAGCTCCTGAAGCTGCGAGGATAACTCCTGCATTTCCGGTGGAGCGAGACCATAAGGCGCCTTGGCGATGGGCGCCGCTCCCGGAACCAACTTGATATGGAACTCCACTTGCCTTTCCGGAGGCACACCTGGTAACTCTTCGGGGAACACATCCAAAAACTCGCATACTACAGGAACGTCGTCAACCGAATTGGGCCTCCCCGCGGCCACTCAAGTATCCATCACGTAGGCTATGAATCCATTGCAGCCCTGCTGCAAACTCTGCCTCACCCTGGCAGCCGAACAAAACGCTGACCCACACCAGGTCCCCTCGCCATATACTGTAAGCACTCCCCCACTAGGGTCTCGAATAGTCACCAACTGTCTCTCGCAGTCAATGACTGCCCCAAACTTACTCAACCAGTCCATACCCACGATGACGCAGACATCCCCCATCGCTATAGGAACCAAGTCTATAGGGAACTTGACCCCAAAAATATCGAGCACACATCCTCGAATCACGTCAGTGGCATATACATCTTTCTCATCCGCTATAGAAACTCGCAGGGGTCGACTCATCACCTCCCGATCAATACCGATGTGCTGGCTAAAAGCCAACGATACAAAAGACCGACTTGCACCCGAGTCAAATAATACCAAAGCAGGTACAAAATTCACAAGAAAAGTACCTACGCATATCATAATATAAGCACAATATCTTAGCATAAAAGTAAATACACGAAAGAATACATACCAGCTACGACATCAGGCGCCGCGCGGACTTCCTCCGCAGTCAACTGAAAAGCTCTCCCACGAGCCTTCGGAGCCTCGGCTTTCACCGGCCGAGTCTAGGTAACCCTGGCAGCAGGCGCAAATCCCTGGCGAAGCTGGGGGCACTCGGCCTTCCGATGGCCGGTCTGGTTGCAATGAAAGCAAACCATGAATCCCTTGGGGCAATCCCTAGCAATGTGCCCCTCCTTGCCACACTTGTAGCAAGCACCCGATCAACATGCCCCCTCGTGACCCTTGCCGCACTTTCCACAAGTGCGGCCCTTCTGACCTCCCGACCTCGAATCGGCGGACTTGGTCCGCTTGGCTTCCGGCTGGGACTGAATCGGCCGCCGATCCACCCGTTGAGACTCGGCCTCCTCCCTGGCCTGGGTCTCCAACTCGATCTCTCGCTTCCTGCCATTCGCCTGGAGCTCATCAAAATTCTGGTATGACGAGTTCGATACGAACTCCCGGATATCCCTCCTCAGCACACCCAAATACCAGCTCATCCGAGCCTGCTCCGTGGACACCTGCTCAGGGCAAAACATTGCCCTCTCATGAAACTTCCGAGTGATCACCGTAACAGAATCATTACCCTGCTTGAGGGTCAAGAACTCCAGAACCAACCGTTCATTCTCCACCGGGGGAACATACTCGTCTCTGAACATAGCAGTAAACCTCTCCCAAGTCACGGCTGAAACCTCCGCCAGAGTGAAGTTCACCGTCACGAACTTCCACCAATTCTTTGCTCCCAGGCGGAGCTGGTTCAAAGCGAACCGTACCCTCAGATGCTCCGGACATGAACAAGTGTAGAAGCATCCCTCGATATCAGCAATCCATCTCATCGCAGCGATCGGATCCTGCGTCCCATCAAACTCGGGAGGCTTCGTGTTGCTGAACTCCCAGAACAACAACGAGTCACCTCCTTGTGGTCTGGCAGCGGCCACAGCTGCAGCGGCTGCGGCCTCAATCACCGCGGCGTACCGCTCATCAAAAGTCTCCATCAGTGTGGTCTTAATAGACCCAAACATCTCCGAAATCTCAGCCCGAATCGCTGCAGCCACCTCCTCGTGAATCATTTGACGAAGCTCCTCGTCACTCACACTGCTCGTACCCGGTCTGTGTCGTGGTCCAACCATGATGCCTCTGAAATACAACATAGAAATATCAGAGACTCTATCGAGCATAATCTCACTCGATAACACAACCCTACTCAGTCTCCGATACCCAGGGATTCTTACTTGGGTTGCCCACTGACCTGGTGTCTTCAGTAGTACGGGCCCAATACTACCAACTACACCGCATCAGCATTCACCCCAAGTCCTCCTCCACAAACCCCGGATCATGAGTACTCTATTCTTGCCACGCACTAGCTACCCACTCGCTCTCAAAGCATCTCATAGCAGCAGATTTCCCTAGACTAAGGCATCACAAATCAGGCCACTCTAGTCCTAATATGAATACCTAGTCTACTAGCATGCGTATCATATCATATCATATCTCATAACACATATTGTAAGAGTATTTTGGGGATTTTACCGTTCGGGCGCTAGCTGACCGTACACACTTCTTCTTCTTTGGTTGTTTCAAAATCTCTTATCAAATTTTTATTGATTTTATTAATTAAAAATATCTCGAATCCCCGGTTTGAGTTCAGTTACGCCCAAAGGTGTATCCGAATCCATCAAACAAAGGCTCTGATACCAACTTGTAACGACGTAAAATTTTAAAACCAATTTTCATTTTTGTAAACAACAAAAACATCGATTAATATTCCAAATTCAACGTGAACAATATTGTCACAACAAAATACATCCCAATGATCATAAAATAGTTTTTCCCTGACAATGTGTATGATCACGTCGGCGCCTTTCCACGGTCCTCGCTAGTACCTGAAACACATAACACAACAACTGTAAGCATAAATGCTTAGTGAGTTCCCCAAAATACAACTGACGCACATACGCCTTTCCAGGCCCTAACCTTCCGGTCCATGTGTCTCAGGGGACTTCCGTCCCGACTAGGTAAACCTTCCGGTCCTACCCACATCAACCTTACGGTCCACATCACAACGCCTTCCGGCCCATAACATATTCGCCTTCCGGCCCATAACGTAATGCCTTCCGGCCCATATCAAGCATATCATACATAGCACATATAAATGATTAACTTATCACACACAATACATATATATCATAACATATCCGACCTTCCGGTCACACCGTCAAACCCTTCCGGGTACAGTATAGTGAGAAAACTCACCTCGTGGAAAGTCTAAGATCTCGCTTCCTCGCTATCACCGAATCCCAACGACGACTCTACCTCGCCTAAACATAAAAATATCATTTAAAACTCAAAGACTTCCACCACTAAAACTTTACCCCTTATCATCAATCCTCAGAGGGTAAAAGACCATTTTACCACTCCTTGACCTAAAGTCCTCATGTTGACCAAAACCCTAAAAGTCAACAAAAGTCAACCCTGAGAGTACGTGGGGCGTACTGCTAGATGTACGCGGGGCGTACATCGCCAATCCCCTGGATCGGGGTCTCCACCCAGTACGCTGCGCGTACTGGAAGTTTCGCCCAACGTAACCATCAGAGTCCAAAACTCTCCATTTATGGTCTTAATCGGTTGAGCCCTTACTCCATCTTCTAGATCCGACTCTTTTAGTGTGTCTAAACCCATAAAGTCGAGACCTTTAAGCCTTGGCATGGCTGTAAAGGCTCCAACATCACATAACAACATTCTATTCCAACTCAAGGACCTAGATCTCATGCATGGTGCAATATCCACGTCCAAGATGCCATTTTTATGAGTCTACAACTCCAATAGAGCAGAAATATGAAGTATCTAAGCTGATGGAGGCCATTTGCACAAAAAGTCTCCACCTTTGGGACTTAAACCCTAGAAAATGATACCTTAAGCATATAACATGAACCAAGTGACAAGATCCGAACTTTTTACCTGATAATGAAGCTTTAACCCTTGCAAAGCTCATATCTACACTTGAGCAGCACTTCTATCCTTTCCAATGAGCTCTTCTCCTCCTTTGCAACCTTGGAATGGCACCACCAAGCTTAGAATACATACACAATGGCTAAAGAACGAATGCACACACTTTTTAGGGTTTCACTATGAGGGATGGTGGCTGAGAAGTCCAGCCACACATTCCTTTTATAGCCCTCCAAAGGAAATTAGGGTTTTAGATCTGTATAAGTTACGCCCCGCGTACCTCAGAGTGAACGCGTCCAAAATGAGGCGCACGAGTACGCGTAGCGTACACCTTGTATGCCCAGCATACTCACCTACCATGAAAACCCTAAATTAGCAACATAACCCAGAATAGAAGAATACCTGGATTCGGGCTGTTACAAGGATTCTTACAATCCGCCTGCCTGTGTCCCGGGTTGCAACAACTTCTACAAGTGACAACGCTCCTGAAAACCACCTTGTCACCCTTCTCTTTATGTTGACTATTATTATTCTTCTTCAAGTAATCAGAATAACCCTCATTTCCTCTTTTCACATCCGTTTCCTAAGGTACCATCACGAACTGCAATATTTTTCTCAATTTTACAGGTCTCGTCCATAGCTTCAATCAAAGTAGTCTTCGACCTAACCATAACCCGATACTCATATCATAATCCCTCCACATAGTGTCGCACCATCTTCTCCTTTTTAGAGCGATAATCTGTGGTGAACTGTGAATTTTCAGTAAAGGTTGCGGTGTATTGAGCGATTGACATGTTTCCCTTTTTCAGGGCGATAAACTCCAACTTTATCTCTTGTTTGTTGCCCTCGCTACAGAAACATTCTTCCACTTTCTTGCTAAATATTTCCCAAGTCATAGCATCCTGAGAAATATTATTAAGCCTCCTATCAATCATATTCCACCACCATAACGCCTTATCCTCGAAAATCCTTGCAACATAGTTAACCTTCTAGCGCTCAATAAAGTTCCCCGACCAATACGTTTGTTCTATCTTCATAATCAAGATTAAGCACTCCAAAGCTTTCTCACCCCCACAATACTCCGGTGGCTTGCAATCCATGAACTCCTTGAAGATGCTGTCTTGGTAGCCTACAACCCCTCCAAACAGTTCCCTCCTAATTGGCTCCCTCACAACCAGCTCCCCGGGCACCGAGGCAATCTCCTCAGCAACTCCCCTACATTATCATCTTCCGTAGGTTGTAGTCCTGCGACCCATATTGCTTGCTATAACTAAGAAATCTAGGCATCCCTATCCCCCATATCCTCCTCATGTCTTATCAATTGTTCCTCTAGGTCGTCGATGATGATATCACTCTCTACACCGCACCCGCTTCATGTTGGTTGGCCGCGTTCACTGCGAGTTGAATTTTAACCCCCACCGCAACATGATATCTCAACCCAAATGCACCTATCAATGAACAATAATAGATGGAACTCCAGCACAATATATCCGCCTTTCACGGTGATATAAAGGTTTTTTATAACAACTTATGGGATCTTAGGAATACGTTGGATGAGTTTCGTCAAGACACTTCTTGTCAACTTGGAGTCATCACTACTTTACTCACTTCTCGTTAACATGCTTTTTCATCCCAAAACCTGTCAACACCTTCTATTCATAATTACATGTTTATCCGTCCCTACCTCAATGAAGTCATTCACTCCTCCCTAAAAATTGTAGCTTTTTATCTGCATTAGTATTTTTATGTGACGCCCATAGATTCGGGCTAGTCAATTTAGAGAAAATAAGCATCAAAATGAGTTTTTGATGGAAGATTATTTAGAAGGATTAATCTTAACTAAGTTATAGTATATGTTACAAGGGTTCCATACATATAAAGAATGCCGAAATCTAAGTTATAACAAAGAAGTTATGGCTCGTCGAAGTTTTACAGCAAAACTGGCACGGCACTGGGAGACGTAAATAGTGAATTTAGGATAGAAGACTTTTTGGCATTATTTATCTAAACAAAATTGTAGAATATGTTAAACCGAGAGCGTCCAAAAAAGAACGCCAAATCTGACTTCGTATGAGGAAGTTATTAATGTTTTAAGATTTGGCATAGCAGTGCACGACCCGAAACTCGAATTTTAGATCGAGCGGTTTTTGGCCTATGCGACCTAGATGAGAGTTGAAGATCCCATTATTAGGAACTCAATAATAAAAAGATAGAAGAAAACGGAGTCCTTATGAAGGAGTTACGGATTTTCACCGTCATTTGACAGTATAATGTCCTCATACTGTTAAATTTAAGATCGGTCGAGAATTAACCGACGGAGTCAAAATGAAAGTTGTAGATCTTATTTTTACCTACGCCTGGATATTAAGAACGTAAAAAACGGAGATCGTATGCAAAAGTTAAGGATTTTAGAAGTCGGAAGTGTGTTGTGCGAAAATGGGTGACGTGACACAATCTTGGTCATTGCTTTCTCCCCAAGTCTTGCCACCAGATGGTGACATGTGGCACGAAGTTCAACCATATTTCACCTTATAATTAAAACCTCTCCCACCCTCATTTTCTTCACACATTTCCCATTCTTTCTTCTCTGTACACTCTCTCTAAACCTCCCAAAACTCCTCTATTGCTAGAAGAAAGCCCCAGAGCGCTCTACGACTCCGAGAAGAAGAGCTTTTGGCTCGGTAGTTCTGCCCCTGCATAGCCCGACTTCTAGCCAAACTCCCTCGTAGGTAAGATACGCTTACGATATTTTAAATATAGTAATGTTATTGGGACCTTATAATAAATATTTGGGCTATTATATAAGTGTCGTTATAATATATTTTCAACCACTCGCGGTACGGGGAATCTGGTTTGGAGGGCCACTTGTGTTGTTGGATTTCAGAAGTGCTTTATGCCAAAATGATTCTGCCATTCGGTGTTCCATGTCTGGCCCCTATCAATACATAGTGGGTGAAGAGTATTATTTAACACTTATATACTAGTAATAATAGCTAGACTATTAATTAGTCTCATCGAACCTTAGACTAAACTCTAGTGGTAATGATACTATATTTTGTCAAGGGAAAATTATTTTAAGAGTAACGAAGCGATATCCGAGTACCGAGTCACCATCTTATCAGGTGAGTGCATAGTTACTTTCATCTTACACATAAATATGAAGTATTTTATATAAATTACGTGCTATGTGTGCATATAACCTGTATACTTGCTATATATGCTGGATGAATGATTTTATACATGTTTTAAATGATTTAAACTCTATACATATTTTATATCTACAAATATGATGGGTATAACATGGATAGATGAAGGATAAGATATAAAAGATGATATGAGTGAACATTGGCAGCTCTGGACTTAGTGCCTATTGAATAAACATTGGTAGCTATGAGTGAACATGATTTTTTTAATACGGAAGAATAAAGGTTTTGTGAGCGATTCTGGTTGACCCTTGATGTAATTAGATTGTTCTTGAAAAGAGTAAGAGTATGATCTCGAAAGTTTGACCTACATCCCTATGATGCAGTCCTAGTAAAGAATGAAAATATGTTCGCGAAGGATTGACCTACATCCCTATGATGCAGTCCTAGTACGGAATGGGAGTATGTTCGTAGAATGGTCGTAAGACGTTTGTCGTTCGAGCTGAGGTATCATGGGTTGGTGAATAACAAGATCCAACCACGAAAAGAGGCTTGGAAGTGTCTCCGGAGATAAATCGCTATAGTCCAATGACATGACTAAAGCATGTTTCATATAGACTCCAATGAAAGTATGATAAGAGTACTTGAATGAAGAATGACACAGAAGTTAGCCGGCTGTCAATATCTTTGATATTCACGATGTAAAGATTCTGGAAAATGACCTTGTAAAGGTCTTACATCATATCCGCAGAAGATAGTTCCTGACAGCATAAAGACCTAGCTAAAGTACTTACGGAACAAGAAAATTTCCTAGAAAATGCCACATCAGGTATAGACAGAAAATTACGATTCTTCTTTATAAGGAAATAATGTAAAGCGTCTACTACTGGCGACGGTCATCACTCTGGTGAACTCTTAGTTCAGCCAATTGACATTCCATGTCAAGTAGGTGTCTTTCGTACACCATCTGGCGTACTCGGAGCCCTATGACTTCAGCTTGTGATTCAGCCAGTGCTTGCAGCAGGGTTTCATGGTTTCTCTCTGACCTCTCGTGAGCATCTTCTAGACGAACGGTGCGGAGGGTATGCATTCTAGCATAGGCGACTACTTCTGTAATCTGACTTAGGGTTGTCCTGCCTTGAATCTCCTTTCGGCCATTCTGCGGACCAAGATTGGCAAGACTCTATCTGCTGAGCCCCCATTGCTCAAGTCGGAAAAGCTTCGGTCGCCATCAAATAGCATAGATTGATCTTGTCCTTGGCTCCATATTTCCAAGCATTCCACTCACTCAGGGTCGGGCCATGAAAAAGTCGAACGAGGGTTAGGAATTGGAAAGGGAGCTGCTCGGGGTAGGTTTTCAACCTCTGCTTCGGAGTTAGCATCATACGAAAAGTCTTCATCATGGTGATCATTCAAGAGGAAAAGGATAATCATTCTCTGGTTATTCTCCAAACCAACCAGCTATGACTTCATTTGGAAGGTACTGGTTGTCGAGGGGATGGAGTCCAGTTATGTTTTCTATGCGAGAATTTAAGGGTAAGAGAATAATTATTAGACGAGCTATCTAGATAATTATTTAGAAAACCTTCATTAGTTACATCGCTATTTGTGAAGTGCATACCAGCTATGTGTAATCTAAACAGGATAGACCTTCGAATAAGTGACCTTAATTTCCAAATTCACACAGAATAGGGGTAAGGCAAACTTATCACAGATTCTAAGTCTATAACATCCTAATTACATATAGCCTTAGTGTATCCACTTAGCAACTATCAACTTAGAAATGAAGATCCCGTTTTTAGTTCTCAAGTATAAAGTACTTCTAGTATCACCAAATACTCCTATAGTATTTTAAAATTTAATGTTATGTTCTATTGTTCTCATTGTGGTAGTGTTGGTAAGATTTTAGCATTGTTGCAACCACACACTTAAGCTTAGGCACATGCTAGTCAACCCTCGGATAATATAGGTGATCAGGCTATATCTTCCGAGTGTTGACCATATGTCTCTAAGCCCACTTGTGTTGTCCAACAATCGTAATTCTTTTGTACTGTCCTAGTGACACTGATTTTAGTATGAATGCAGCATGTATACCTACTTAAATATTTTATTATTTAAAGTATAAACTCTTGGTCAGAGTATTTTTAATCCCTTATGTATTTATAGTTAGTATATCTTTTATGGGTTGATATACTTAATTCACTATAAACAATGCTCTGATACCAATCTGTCACACCCCAAAACCGAGAACGGCGGAAACGTTCTGGGGCGGAGGACGTCATGTATAATATCAACAACAATGTAAAGTAGTAAACAAGCAACAACATCATCCATTGCATTAAATATATATAATTTTAATACAAGCGTGTTCTGTACAGTTTTAGACACCAAAATATAATGTAAATCAAAATAATATGATGAGTCTTGAATGCGCTCTATCTTCTCAAAAGCTCGCATCGGTACCTGTCTACTGATGACCTGAGAATACAAGTTATTTTGAAAGAGTTTGTCAGCATTAAGCTGGTGAGTTCATAAGTATTTTAGTGTCGATGTTCGTTATCAAAACGTTTGAACCTGTCGTAAGTATAAGTTGTAAACCGTATGTAAATGTTTGTAAAAGTTTGAATCTCTCAGAAAAAAAAACCTATATTTTCTATTAAAGTAGCCTTCTACCAAGGCTTAACTGTTTTGTATGCTCGTTTGTTGTAAAAGTGTGTAATTTCCCAAGTGTAACTATCATTTAGCAAAATATAGTTTGTACATTAAAGTTTAAGTGAGGTTATCACTAAAATGTAATGGGTAAATCATTGTAGTACTGTAGTTTTGTTTTATAGGAACTACTGCTGTACTAACTACCTTAAACCGGATTTATATTAAGGTATCATGTGATAAATTGCACCATACTATCGACTGATAACAACGACATAAAGAACGGTTGTAATAACGGAATGACGTTTGGCACCCGCAGACCTGCAGGTCCGGCTGTAGCTAGCAGCAAGGTGTAGGATTGTCAATCCAGTATAGATCTATACGCAAACTCAACGCTCTCCCTCCAAGAGAATTCTGGCTACAACTCGGGCCATGACATTTAAGGCATGCTCCGATACAGTGGATCACAATTGTTAACGTATTAATGTAAGGGTAATGTTTCTCGTTCTAGCATAGTTGTATACGTAATGTTCTAGAAAGTATTGACTCATGAATGAACTGACTCATTGTATGATATTGCGTTCTAGTAACGGTTCTAGTATCTTCCCAAACTACCCATATGGTAGTTTACTAGCAGTCTAACTGGTACGTATGGTCATGGATGTATACCCTTACTAACTAAGGGCATGGGATGAACTGGAAAGACCTTTTATGACTATATATGTACACATGATATATAACTAATATTTAAACGACTTTCGGACGAATACCCAATATCCCACCAGACCACATCTCAAGGCGCGAAAAGGAAATAGGGTGGATAGCCTTCCTAAGTCTTTTAAACATTTCTTATATAACTATACATATAGAGGCATGCAATTTATAATATAAAAGCATAAATAAATTTTGTAAGACATTTGTAACATAAATATTATTTTAAGAAAAGATCGACTTGATGTCGATTTATAAAACAATTTGAAGGCATAAGTATGATAAAACAGTTTTAAGTATAAGGAAACATTTGATTGAAACACAGTTGTAAATAAGTTTGAAAGGTAATGTACGGAGTAAGCTGTACAGTGTAAAAAGGAGTTTAAAACATATAAAATGTTTATAAAAAGGCATTTGAAGGAAACTGGTTGGTAGACGGCTAATGAGTAGCCAAATCTTTTGAATGTTGTACATTAATCACATGTGATTGGTGTAATAAGTAAATATAATCCTACTTACAAATCACTTGTGATTGACATAATAGGCTTGCTTCTACTTGTATCCCCCCATAAAACATTTAATAATAGTTTAAAACGTTAGTTAAGGGGTATGAACTCACTTGATTGAAGTGGTTGATTTGAAATACTCTAGAGAAGAATCGAGCAGAACTTCGACAGGAAGAGTTGAAAACGCGGGAAACTCTCAGGATTATCGGGAATCTCGGGAATCTCGGGAACACAAAACCTTCCTTCGGGACTTGAAGGTGAAAAACTGGGGCTTTGGGAGGGTGTCGGGGGCTTAAACGTAGAGTTTCGGCGCGAGAAAGAGAAGAATGGAGCACCTAAACCCGGCACCCCAAGAGTTGTATTTATAGGGGCATTTCTGGTGTGCCACGTCGTGGCAAGTGATGGCCACGTCGTGGGGAGTCAAACTTATCCTCTTCCATTGATTGGACACCCTCAGTCACTTGCCGGGTCGCGGCAAGCTTGTGCCACGTCGTGGCAAGCCTGACAGCCTCGGATTTCGGACCCCGAACTTGTAAAATTCGTAACTTTCGCATACGAGCTCTGTTTTTGACGTTCTTTATATGCATGTGTAGCTAAAAACATGATCTACAACTCTCGTTTATACTTCATTGGCTAATTTTGACTTTATTTTTAATTATTTATTTTTAACGGGCCGGGACGCGATAATTCCGTTAAAAATCCATAACTTCTTCATCCGATGTCCGTTTTCGTTATAATTTTCGGCGTTGCGCTACTAATGTTGAGACCTTAGATTCTCATTTAGGTTGTTTTGGTCAAAAGTATCTCGAGCTCTATTTCGAGTTTTTAGCTGTCTACTGCTATACCCGAATCTTGGAAAAATCATAACTTTCTCATACGAAGTCAGATTTGGACGTTCTTTTTATGTACGCTCACGGTTTGAGGTTATCTATAACTTTCATTTAGATACATAAGGCTAAAAACTATTGTATTGAAACTTCGCGTTTTTCGTTTAATCGGTGTTGCCGGTTTTGCCGAGAATCTTCGGTTGGTCATAACTTCTTCGTTATAACTCGGATTTTAGGGTTCTTTATATGTACGAAAACCTTGATACGATTCCTACTACCTTATTTAACCCAAATAAGATTTTAGTAAAGTTATATTTTGACCTAAATTTGATTGGTTTTACATTACATTGTCTCGAAATATCGGGTTGTCACAGATGGTTAATTGGGTAGATTGTTTGTTGTTTAAACATAATAATTATATTATTGTGGGTTGAAAACCCTATGTACTCACTAGGTTTTCTAACCTGACTGACTCAAGCTTATTTGTATCATAGGTGTCGATACGACTCTACTTTACACTGAGAGACTTAAAAGAGATGTAGATTACTAGTGTAAATAAATGTAATTTCTGTTTATGCTTATGTTTCTGTGTTGACGATGACATCCAAGTGTTTTGAAAATGAATAAAAATAAATTTCTTTGGAAATGCTTTGATAACCTATCTATCATGTTTTCGGGTAACAAATTCTGCAACATTTTTAATAAAAGAGATACTCTGATTTTATAAAGCATAAACAAAATCGGTCTTTTTTGGCCGTAAAAATAGGGATGTCACAGTTGGTATCAGAGCATTAGTTTAAGCGAACTAGGAATATGAATTTATTTCTAGACTTAAACTTAGAATGCTAAGCAATGATTGTGAGGAGTGTGTCTAATAAAATTTAGGTAATGTACCTGAATAGACACAAGCACTAACTAATTTATGGAAATGCCTAACATACTTTTATGTGTTAATTGATTTATGATATGCATTGTATGATCGGATCTATGGTCTGTTGTCGATCGGATTTGGAAACTTTATGTGTTATGATTTCTAAACGTTTAATTACGTTATTAGAAGTGACATATAACTTTTCGGAGAAATAGGGAGATTTACACGTCGATCGTAAATAAAATCTTTCCTATCTTAATTCACATCATTGCACACCGAACGTCTGATTTGGTGTACAGATCAAAATGGCAAGAACCGGAAGCGGAGTCGAGAACACGAATGTGAATAGAAATCAACAGCCCCCAGTGAATAAGCAAATACCTGTTGTGGTAGACACACCCGAGCCAATCAAAATGGCTGGAGTACAAGACATGATACGGGCGATGTTGGCTAAGCAAAGAGAAGAGATGAGAAAAATGTTGCAAGAAAATAGGGACGAACCTACCATGCCCATTGAGCAACCTGAGCTGATCCCGAAGCAAGTAGAGGAAGGAAAATACTCCCGTACTATGAGTCAAGTTGGAACCTAAGGTGCAAGGGTGAATGGCCCAGAGAGGGGAAATGACAAGGATGGGTGAATGTATAAGAACTTCATGGGTGCCAAGCCACCAAGTCTTTCCGGAAGCACAAAGCCGGTTGAGATTATGGATTAGATCTCTGAAATGGAGATGGTGTTTGAGAGCTGTGACTGTATCGATAAGCAAAAGACCATCTTTGCAGTCAGAAAACTAAA
This sequence comes from Lactuca saligna, assembly GCF_052625555.1. NCBI lineage: Eukaryota > Viridiplantae > Streptophyta > Magnoliopsida > Asterales > Asteraceae > Lactuca > Lactuca saligna. Next base: position 267,837,307 of record NC_136424.1, on the reverse strand, counting down.
TACCAAAGTGTTAAGTTGGTGGAAGTTTTTGGCAGATACAATGCCACGAAGAGAAGTTAAAAAGCATTCACAGAGTAGTTAAAAATGCAGTGTTGATGATGACATCCCAATGTTTTGAAAATGAATAAAATAAATTTATTCAGAAATGCTTTGATAACCTATTTATCATGTTTTCGGGGAACAAATTACGCAACATTTTTATTAAAAGAGGTACTCTGATTTTATAAAGCATAAACAAAATCGGTCTTTTTTGGCCGTGAAAATGGGGATATCACAGTTCGTATCAGAGCATTAGTTTAAGCGAACTAGAAATATGGATTTATTTCTAGGGATATTTACACGTTGATCATAAACAAAATCTTTCCTATCTTAATACTCGTCATTGCACACCGAAAGTCTGATTTTGTGTATAGATCGAAATGGCAAGAAACCGAAGCAGAGTCGGGAACGCGAATGAGAATAGATATCAACATCCCCCTGTGATTTAGCAAGTACCTGTTGTAGTAGCCACACTCAAACCAATCACAATGGCTGGAGTACAATCCATGATACGGGCGATGTTGGCTGAGCAAAGAGAAGAGATGAGACAAATGTTGCAAGAAAATAGGGACGAACCTACCATGCCCATTGAGCAACCTGAGTTGATCCCGGAGCAATCGGAGGAAGGAAACTACTCTCGTACTGTGAGTCAAGCTGGAACCCAAAGGGTAAGGGTGAATGGCCCAGAGAGGGGAAATTACAAGGATGAGCGAATGTATAAGAACTTCTTGGGTGCCAAGCCACCAAGTCATTCCGGAAGCCCGAAGCCGGTTGAGATTATGGACTGGATCTCCAAAATATAGATGGTGTTTGAGAGCCGTGACTATACCAATAAACAAAAGACCGTCTTTGCAGCCAGACAACTAAAGACCATAGTGTTAAGTTGGTGGAAGTCGTTGGCAGATACAATGCCACGAAGAGAAGCCATACGAATGTCTTGGGAAGCATTCACGGAGCAGTTAAAAATGCAGTATTGCTCAGAGATAGATCTGATAGACCTAAACAGCGAGTTTCAGAACCTGAAGAAAGGGAATATGAGTGTTGATGAGTATGCCACTGCATTCACCGAGAGGATGAAGTTGTTTCCCTACTTAGTGCCTACTGAACTCTTCAAGATAGATATGTTTGCTAACGGACTGCCCACACGCTTTAGCCCAACAGTCAAAATGGCAACTACTTTGAAAACAACCGTTAAAGCATCCAGGAATGTTGAGACCTAAATAAAGGAAAAGGGTCTGGAGAAGGCTGAAGTTGGCGAAAAGAGGAAGTTTGAAGGATCCTCAATATCTGATAAGAGGGGAAAGTTATCGAAGTCTAACCTGGATGACCAAAAGTATGGAGCCAAGTGCTGCAAAAAGTTTAAGAAGAAGCACTTAGGGAGATGCGATGGAGAAGTAACATGTTAAAAGTGTGGAAGGATCGGTCAGTTTTCCAATGATTGTACATATAATGATAAGGTATGCTACGGATGCGAAGTAAAGGGACACATGTCTAGAAACTGCCCAAAGAAAAATGAGGCAACAAAGCCAGATACACCACCAAGGCCAAGAACATTCCATATGATCCTCAACGAAGCAGAACACAATGCAAGGAATCAAGGATGAGGACTTCATCAAGCTATGTAGTAGCCATATATATAGTATCATATGGTGTAGCCTATTAGAGGCATAGTCTAGGGTGATCTTGAACACCTATGTAGTTGTTTCAACGAATAATATAAAACTTTCATTTTGTTATCTGATGTGTTAAGCTGTTGTGTGATTTTCTTGGTGACTTGGAAAAACTGCAAGATAATACTTGGGACGAGTATAAGTAGGTGTGATGGTAGTAGAGGCCTATACAATCGGAAGCACAGGACTCGCACATTGATCAGGGAAAGTCACAATGTTACCAAGAAGCTAGTAATTGATTTCGTTTTGTTCATGTATGTCATTACCATTGTTTTGGTAATGCTTAAGAAGATGATTGTCATTTCGACCCTAGTGGTCATATCAAATTGAGTCTGACTAAGATGAGTATGTTACGTGGTTTCGAGCACCAAGTTCGATGTAGCATCTGACTTAAGCCAGAAGATTGAAGTGAAAGATAATTGAAGCGATCAATAGAAGTATCGCGAATCACCATTAAAATAAGAAGCTTGTAGCTAGAAATGCTACACACTAGAATGTGATTATATCACATTAGAACATGAAGGAAGGTGTAGTCAGTTCTGGAATGTGACTCTAAAAGACCTGAGTCTAAACGTTGCAACATACGATGAGTGATCATTAGAACGTGACCAATTGGTCTATTGTGGAAGTCAAAATAACTTATCTTAAGTTTTTCAAGAAGAATAAGGATTCTCCAATAAGGATCGAGATTGTGAATTGAAGGCCATGATTAAAGGTTTAACATGAGATAGAGAGCATGAGCAAAATCAAGCACCGCCTGCGGTCGAGAAGTTCAAGAGTTAGATTCTCATTCGAAGGAACATAAAAGTTACCATTATTACCTAGGATGAAGATATAACAAATGGATTCACTATACGACCCTGTTTTGATGATGATTCAGGGACATAATCATCCTAAGGGGGAGATAACTGTGATGCCTGTAGATACGTGCTAGTAAATTTAGAGACAATAAGCATCAAAATGAGTCTTTTATAGAAGATTATTTTGAAGTATTAATATTAACTAAGTTATAGTATATGTTACAAGGTTTCCGTACGTATAAAGAACACAAAAATCCGAGTTATAACGAAGAAGTTATGGCCCGTCGAAGTTTTACGGCAAAACCGGCACGACACTGGGAGACGTAAATAGTAAATTTAGGATAGAAGACTTTTTGGCCTTAGTTATCTAAACAAAAGCTATAGAATATGTTAAACTGAGATTGTCCATAAAAAACGCCCAAATATGACTTCGTATGAGGAAGTTATGAATTTTCTAAGATTTGGCATTGCAGTGCACGACCCGAAATTCGAATTTTAGATCGAGCGGTTTTCGGCCTACGAGACCTAGATGATAGTTGAAGATCTCATTAATAGGAACTTAACAATAAAAATACAGAAGAAAACGGTGTCCGTATGAAGGAGTTACGAATTTTTTGCGGTCATTTAACAGTATAATCTCCTCCTACTGTTAAATTTAAGATTGGTCGAGAATTAGTCAACGGAGTCAAAATGAAAGTTGTAGATCTTATTTTTACCTACGCGTGGATATAAAGAACATCAAAAACGGATCTCGTATGCAAAAGTTACAGATTTTAGAAGTCGAAAGTATGATGTGCGAAAATAGGTGACGTTGCACAATCTTGGCCATTGCTTTCTCCCCAAGTCTTGCCACCAGATGGTGACATGTGGCACCAAGTTCATCCATTCTTTCTTGTGACAACCCAAAATTTCTATCTTGTAAAACCATTCAATTCAATCAAAGTCATACTCGTTTCTGCTATCTTTTAGCATTGTTTAGGGTCTGTTTGAGTGTTCTAAGCCTAGTACCTTCAAGGTTAGAGTGTTAAGAGGTATATTCTAGAGTTCATTGTGCAACATTCCAACCGGAAAACTCCAAGTATTGGAGTTTATGGACGTAAACTAGGGTTTACGGCCGTAAACCCTTGGCTGGCCATGAAATCCTCCCTCATATATGATATTCCTTCATTTTTCGCCGCTTTTCCCACTTCCAACTCAAGAAACTCAATTCGCTCTCAACTATCATCAATCTTTTCACCTTGATCTTCCAAAAATGTAAGTATTCCTTCCATTGATTAGTTCATACATTGCTTTACCTAGTGAAGACGATTTCATCCATGAAATTACCTATTTTGGTTAGATCTTCAAGATCATCAACTTTCACCAAGAACACCAAGAGCACACACTAGTCCTTGGTGGCCGTGAACACCCCCTTTGGGCTTCAAAAACGTAAGTATCCTTTCCATATACTAGTTTCCCATTAGAATCTTGAATTACACCCTTGAAATTAACCACTTTTGATGGATCATCAAGAGTTTACGGCCATGAGCATCTCCCTTGGCCGTAAAATCCTATGAAGAACACCATGGGCCGTAAACAACATTGACTGAAAACCCTCCTCATGATCTTCTTAGGCCATAAACTCCTTTGGCCGTAAACTATATGGCCGTGAACCCCTTTGTGTGGTCGTAAACCCCCTCAATGCAATCATATGTGATTGTAACACTTCAATCTAAGTGTTTCCTGGTCCCTAAGGTGGTTTCCTTGCATGATTAGTTGTATATACACTAATTATATCCATATATGTGTCATGATATGCTTAATAGGATCCATTTGTGTTCGAGACTTCACTTGACACCCAACATCCTTTATCGATCTTTCATTTGAATCACTCACTACAAGTGAGTTCATACCCCTAACTTACCTGTTAAATGATTTTAAATTCTTTTATGGGGGGAAGGGAATACAAGTTGAAACATTATAGTTATTATATCAATCACATGTGATTAATGACTACCAAACAAATATATTTCTTATACTTCAAAATTGTGTTATCTAGCAAACTACGTTAAAACATTTTACCAAACTCTTTTATATGCTAAACTCTTTATCAAACTCTTTTAAACATATATATTGTTAACATAATGTCTATTCAGATATAGTTATATAAATAAGGTTGAAATGACTTAGGACTGATAACTCGCTTTATTTATTGTTCCTTGTTTGGTTGTGGACTTAGAGTATCGGTTGTTTGTCCGAGGGTCATTTAAATCTTAGTTATATTATATATATATATATATATATATATATATATATATAGAGAGAGAGAGAGAGAGAGATAAAAGTTCTTACAATTAGTTCGATGCCTTTGGGTAACAAAGGTGTACAAACATACTCAGTCATTCAAACAACATTGCTAGTAAACTATAATAGGTATAGTTTAGGAGACTACTACTCACTATTTATAGTACAATGAAACATACAAGAGTCAGTTCAATCATACTATAACGAGAAATAGAAAGAACATACTATAATGAGAAACAAGGAGTAACATACTATACATTATACAAAGAGAACATTCTTACACTAGAACAGATAGAGCATATTATACAAATACAAGAATACAATAACATTAATGTGAGCCACTACTTCATGGCATGACAAACTACTGTTGTGTCACGTTTTGTAACCAGAGTCTCCTGGAGGGAGAGCATGAATTTGTGTATAGATCTATACTGGACTGACCGTCCTACACCTTGTTGCTAGCTACACCGGGACTTGCAGGTATACGGGTGATGAATATCATACCATTTCGACATCTTCGAACGTCGTGTTTTACTAGTCGATCAAGCATGGTTACAATCATATCACATTTTACCTTAATTAACAATTGGTTTAAGGTAGTTAGTACAACATTAGTTACTATATACAAATACTACAATACATCATTATTTTCCCATTACATTCACTTTGTGATCTTCTCACATAAACGGAAATGTAAACTATATTTTGGTAATGATAGTCATACTTGGGAAACACATTCACTTTTACAAGAAAACAACATATAGAACATTCGAGCCTTGGTAGAAGGCCACATTTCTAGTAGAAAATATAGGATTTTCTAAGAGATACAAACATTTACTACAAACACTTACAATCATTTACAACAAACATTTTCAAACACTTTTGTCAAACTTATACATCAAATGACACTAAAATACCTATGAACTCACCAACTTAAATGTTGATCATCTCTTTCAAAATAACTTGTATTCTCAGGTCACCAGTAGATAGGTACCGATGTAGGTTTTGAGAAGATGGAGCACTTTCAAGACTTGTCTTTATTTTGATTATTCATTTTTGGTGTCTTATTATTATTACACAGAACACACTTGTATTGAATTATATTATTAATGAAATGGATGATGTTGTTGCTTGTTTACTATTATGCATTTTTATGATATTGTACATGATGTCCTCTGCCCCCGAATGTTTCTGCCATTTCGGTTTGGGGGTGTGACATTTCTTCTCTCTACACCATCTCTAACCATCCCAAAACTCCCCTAGCGCTAGAAGAAATCCCCGAAGCGCTCTACGTCTCCGAGAAGAAGAGCTTTCGGCTCAGAAGTTTTGCCCCTGCAGAGCCCGACTTCTATCCAAACTCCCTCGTAGGTAAGATACGCCTACACTATTTTAAATGTAGTAATGTTATTAGGACCTTATAATAACTATTTGGGCTGTTATTATGAGTTACATAAGTGTCATTATAATATCTTTTTAACCACTCGTGGTATGGGGAATCTGATTTGGAGGACCGCTTAGGTTGCTGGATTTCAAAAATGCTTTATGCCAAAAATGATCCTGCCCTCCAGTGTTCCATATTTGGCCCGTATCTGTACATAGTGGGTGAAGAGTATTATTTAACGCTTATATAATAGTAATAATAGCTAGACTATTAATTAGACTCGTCAAACCTTAGACTAAAATATAGTGGTAATGATACTAGGTTTTGTCAAGGAAAAATTGTTTTAAGAGTAACGAAGCGCCGTCCGAGTACCGAGTCACCACCTTATCAGGTGAGTGCATAGTTACTTTAATCTTACACATAAATATGAAGTATTTTATATAAATTACGTGCTATGTGTGCATATAACCTGTATACTTGCTATATATGCTGGATGAATGATTTTATACATGTTTTAAATGATTTAAACTCTATACGTATTTTATATCTACAAATATGTTGGATATAACATGTGTAGATGAAGGATAAGAGATAAAAGATGATATGAGTGAACATTGGAAACTATGGACTTAGTTCCTATTGATTAAATGTTGGTAGCTATGGACTTAGTACCTGATGGATAAACGTTCATAGCTATGGACTTAGTACCTGATAGATAAACGTTGTTAGCTATGGACTTAGTACCTATTATATAAACATTGGTAGCTATGGATTTAGCAAATACCTATTGTGGTAGCCACACTCAAACCAATCACAATGGCTGGAGTACAATCCATGATACGGGCGATGTTGGCTGAGCAAAGAGAAGAGATGAGACAAATGTTGCAAGAAAATAAGGACGAACCTACCATGCCCATTGAGCAACCTGAGTTGATCCCGGAGCAATCGAAGGAAGGAAACTATTCTTGTACTGTGAGTCAAGCTGGAACCCAAAGGGTAAGGGTGAATGGCCCAAAGAGGGGAAATTACAAGGATGAGCGAATGTATAAGAACTTCTTGGGTGCCAAGCCACCAAGTCATTCCGGAAGCCCGAAGCCGGTTGAGACTTTGGACTGGATCTCCAAAATATAGATGGTGTTTGAGAGCCGTGACTATAGCAATAAGCAAAAGACCATCTTTGTAGCTAGATAACTAAAGACCATAATGTTAAGTTGGTGGAAGTTGTTGGCAGATACAATGTCACGAAGAGAAGCCATACGGATGTCTTGGGAAGCATTCACGGAGCAGTTAAAAATGCAGTATTGCTCAGAGATAGATCTGATAGACCTAAACAACGAGTTTCAGAACCTGAAGAAAGGGAAGATGAGTGCTGATAAGTATGCCACTGCATTCACTGAGAGGATGAAGCTATTTCCCTACTTAGTGACTATTGAACTCTCCAAGATAGATAGGGTTGCTAACAGACTGCTCACAGACTTTGGCCCAACTGTCAAAATGGCAACTACTTTGAAAACAACCGTTAGAGGAACCAAGAATGTTGAGACCCAAATAAAGGAAAAGGGTCTGGAGAAGGCTGAAGTTGGCAAAAAGAGGAAGTTTGAAGGATCCTTAAGATCTAATAATAGGGGAAAATTCTCAAAGTCTAACTTGGATGACCAAAAGTATAGAGCCAAGTGGTGCGAAAAGTGTAAAAGAAGCACTTTGGGAGATGCGATGGAGAAGTAACATATTACAAGTGTGGAAGGATTGGTCACTATTCCAATGATTGTACACAAAATGATAATGTATGCTATAGATGCGGAGTCAAGGGGCATATGTCTAGAAACTGCCTAAAGAAAAATGAGGCAACAAATCCAGATACACCACCAAGGCAAAGAGCATTCCATATGATCCTCGATGAAGCAGAACACAATGCAAGGAATCAAGGATGAGGACTTCATCAAGCTATGCAGTAGCCATATAGATAGTAGCGTATGGTGTAGCCTATTAGAGGCATAGTCTAGGGTGATCTTGAACACCTATGTAATCGCTTCAAGGAATAATATAAAATTTTCGTTTTTTATCTGATGTGTGATTTTCTTGTATTGTGACTTGTAAAAACTGCAAGACAATACTTGGGACGAGTATGAGTAGGTGTGAATGGTAGTAGAGGCCTATACTACCGGAAGCACATGACTCACACTTGGATCAGGGAAAGTCACAAGGTTGCCATGAAGCTAGTAATTGATTTCGTTTTGTTTATGTATGTCATTACCATTGTTTCGGTAATGATTAAGAAGATGATTGTCATTTCGACCCTAGTGGTCGTATCAAATTGGCTCTGACTAAGACGAGTATGTTACGTGGTTCTGAGAACCAAGTTCGATGTAGCATCTGACTTAAGCCAGAAGATTGAAGTGAAAGATAATTGAAGCAATCAATAGAAGTATTGCGAATCGCCGTTAAAATAAGAATCTTGAAACACTGCGTAAGAAAAAATATAACAATTTTGCAACTAATTTCTTTTGAATTTTAAGTAAGAACCGGGCTCGATAAGTCTTGACCCCACAAAACACAGACCTAATTGTTGACATATGTTACACTTTGCGGTAACATAGAGTCTTATATCATATTCACACAACCAACAAAAAACGAAAAAAAGAACAAAACTGTCATATCCGAGCTTGAAACGGGTACAAATTGCCAAATCCAGTACGCAAGTCAAGTTTCAAGCATAGAAAAATAATAATATGTTTAAGAACTCAAATTCGAAGGCAAAAATACACAAAAATTCAAGCTTTTATCAAATCAAGAGCCGCCTCAAAGTTAAATCTGATGCAAATAAAGAATTGTGTGATATGATAAATGATGCTCTTGAAAAAGTGAAAGCATAGGTGCTCGGGCCCTACGGGAGGGCTGGCTACTTTGGTGGAAACTGATTTGACGTAACAGAGTATTTAAGGATGGGTTTATCGGTTTACATCATCGAGCATCTTTTGACCTTGGAAATATAGGATATATGGAAGGTATTGAAATTATTGTATAGACAGTGATTTCATTTGAGCTTCTTTGGTGTAAGTTTGATCGTGTGAAAAGAAAAAGAAAAATATATAGAAAAAAAAAAGTGATTTCGTTATTTTCATGTTTTGCTTTTCTTTTTGTTTATCATTTTGCATGCATATTCTATTTTTCTTATGGTTATTGATCGTGTTAGTTTAGGTTTCCGTTTAGTTAGTTTGGTTTTGTTTAGGATTTCCTTCCTGTCATCTTCGCATTCCATGTTTGATTTCAATGTCGATTCTTTCCTTACTCGAGGACTAGTAAGGTGTATGCTTATGGAGGTTTGTTAGATGAATTTTTATGCATCATTTTGGTTACATTTAATCTCATTCTGTATCATATTTTCGACATTTGTAATCATGTTTTTAGTATAATTCAAACAATGTTTGTTTTTCGTAAGAATACCCGTACTTCTTATATTTTAATGTATTTTTCAGGGATTTTGAAGCGAATTTGGACTTTAGATGTGAGAGTGGAGTATTGGAGATTAACCTGGGCTAAACGTACCTAAGGATGCTAGAGAATAGAAGATAGCAACGCAGAATGAAGTTTTGACCCTGAAATGCGAAAAAAATGTAAAACACGGACCATACTTATCAAGAACGGGTTGTGCTTCCTTCACGAACTTGAGTTGGCAAATTTTTAGTGGTATTTTTTGAAGGCTGATTTGTGTTGACCTTGCACGAGCTGTGCTTCTCAAGCACAAGCCCTGCTTACTCTCCAATTACTATTTTACTGATTTTTGAAGATTTGAAAGATTAGTACTTTGCGTTTGGAAGGCAGGACCTGGTCATCCAGGAAGAGGTTGTGATTCATGTGGGTGCTTCTAAAAAGGTCTCATTTTGGCAATATGCTTCATTTAAATGCGCATAGACTAGACCCGTCAGAGCCTTTATTTACTGTCATGCCTTGCTATATAAATACCTGATGTCTTTTTAGTCGAACCCAAGAGATTGCTGCAAACGAAAATAAACACTTTCCAGATGATTTTTTGGCGATTTCTGCAATTTTCCATCGATTTTCGAAGATCCGAAGATTGTGGATCGACTGTCTCAATTAGTTTAGTAAGAATAATCATTTAGATTTTAATTTTTATCGTTTGTAATCCATTATTAGCCATGTCCGTCTAAAAACCCTAGACTTTAGTTTCACATCGACTCAACTTTTTGTACAAGTAATCATTAGGCTTGATTTTTGGTTGTGATTACTATCTAGTTTGATCAGTTTCATGTTTAAGTAATTATTTGATTTTGGTTCAGTTTGTTTTGGCCACTTGAATTCATAATAGATCATTCATTAGGACCCGTAATTGTTTTATCTAACAATAATAAGTAACGGATATTAGATTGGTTTTGTACTATGATTTAACTCTAATATAAACTGATCGAATAAGTTTTTACACTTCCGAGCCTATGAGAAGTATTGGAATTTATTAGGAATTTTACATTGTGTTTAATGCTATTTTTCTAAATTAATTAAGAGTCTATTTGATTGACTTAGTCAAAAGTAAGGTTTAATTCAAACAACATATTTTGATTAAACAAATCTGGTAAAAGAATATTGTTATAGCTTGCTAATGATTTTCAGTACTAGTTTAGATAGTGCACAATCCAAACAATCAAGTTGAAGGTTATCTGCATGATTAGGATAGTCACCGTGGAACTATACTTTTTTTAATTATCTTAAATTTTTAAAATTAATTAGTTTCATTTTCATAAATTTGCGTTTAAAATTGGTTTTAATCATCAAAACCCCCTCATTTAATTTACCGCCTTATGCAAGAAGGGCATAGACCCTAGGACTTGTCCGTGTGGATTTGACCTTACTTTCTTATGATAACCCTTAGGCAACCAATCAATATTTTTTTTATACCCCTTTGTTATTTGTTTAGTCTCTCACTACACACTTTAACAATACTCAATGGTTTGAAGTAATGTTCTAATGATATTATGAATTCATATATTTGACTGTGCCATACTTTTTGGCTTGTATCTTTTCAACTCTTATAGATATACTAGGCATATATGCTTTCTTAGTCCTTTCTTGATTTAGAACTAAAATGCCTATCCAAACATGTCTCATAACAATCCTTCCTTTTATCCTTGGTGTCAAGGGTCAGAATTAGGTATACCAAATCTAAACTCCCTTTACCCAGCAATTGGTTTTCTTCTTATTGAAACTTTATTTCATGATAGCAAATATAAGAGCATTTGAAGTTGGAGTTTCTATGCTTGGCCATGTTAGTTCCAAAAGGAACTCAACGTGCCATGCAACTCCATGATGGATATTTCTTAGTCGTTCATATCAGAATCAAGATGAACTGATCATATGAACATGTTAGCTAATAAATTATGTTAACCAACTTCTAACTGAATGGAATTCCATGTTGCATTAATTCGTCAATGTATAGATGGAGGAACCTCAGGAAGAGATTTGTCAAAGGCACAATCTTTCTCTTTGTTCATGAGAACTATTCTCAAACTGCTAATTTAGAGAAGATTGATCGGTCCTGTCGACTTATCCTTTTAGAGATTTTATAGCAGTAAAAACATTAGTGGACGATTTTTCGTTTGTAGACATCATTCAATAAAGTTCCATTCTAGTTTGTTTTATGTAATCCTTAGAGAAATAATTACTCAACTCACTTAGAATTATTTGAACAGGGCTAGGTCCACATTTCACACCGATATATGGAAAAGTTTGTCGTAATCACACCAAGAAGCTATTTAGGTAGGCAAATTGTTCGCCGGTTTCAATCTCATGAAACTCCTAGATCTGTCAAGATTTATTGACTTATATCAATAACATGTTAATCTCTTCCACACTCATCTAACATTCATGACTGGTTTTGCCGAGGATTATGAACCCAGATGGTAAATCAACCATGCAAAACCACTGTGATACACTACCCAAGTAATGCTTGAGTTATGGTAAATCAAACATGCTGCTTTTGGGTCAGTGTGAAGTTACTTATGTTTTGCAAGAAGGTGGTTGATAATAATGTTTCTTCTTCTTTTGGTATAGATTTTTGTGGGTGATATATTGCTATAGGTTCGGTTCCTACACTTGTTTGCTTTTGGATTTGAATCAAGAAATCTCCATTGCGTAAAAGATGAGACATTAGTATTGGAGTTATTCCCCCCCCCCCCCCCCCCCCCCCCCAAAAAAAAAAGGAGGAGCCGAAAGTGAGCAGAGTCTACACTTGCTTTTCTTCTCTCCTTGATTTCGTTAAGCTCGATTCCGGTTTGGAAGACTTGATTGAATTTAATGTGGCATCCATGCATAATTTTATTGATTAAATGATGTTTCTCTCAAGTGAGAATGTCGTGCGTTTTGTTCCTATAAAGGTTAATCTTCTAATTTGGTGAATAATGCTTAATAGTTTGCCGACCAAGCCAAATATTTATAAGAGGGGTTTAGAGATTCCCAATCTTCATTTTCTAGTTTATGATGGAGGAGTGGAGTCGGTGAATCATCTTTCCTTCTCTTTCATGGTGACTTCGGGATTTAAGGGCCATAATGTTTTGGTGGTGGGGGATTGATGATCAATCTATGTTTTTTGTTGATGAGTGGCTGGCCTTGTTTCGTGATTTGTGTCTACAGAAGCCGATCAATGAGCTAAGGAATGACATTTTTTTTACATCATGTGGTGGTATGTTTAATATTTTGAAAAAAGTTTTTTTTTTTTTGGGTCACAACAATCTAAGAAGAGCCAAGTATTTGACAAAATCATTTCGAAGGCTTACTTTTGGTGTTCAAATATAGGTATTAGGGGTTGATTAATTAGAATGTATGGTTATGAAAATCCAAATTTGAATCACTTGTAATGTTTTGTACTTAAGGTGTTTTGTCTAGCTTCTTCCTAACTTTTCTTAATAAAAATTTTCTACTCTAAACTAAATTGTTATATTCAAAGATCCATGTTAGACGTTCAATTTCATGAAAATGATATTTTTGATATAAAATTTGAACATCAGTAATAAAATTCACAAAAATTATTAGTAATCAACCAAATAAAAATTAATACCAAGGTCAAATAGTGACGTCAACCCTAGTTACAAATACGATAAATATACCATTTGAACTAAAATCTTTTTAGAAATAAATATCTGGAAGTAAAAACATTTTCTATGAACTTGCATTATTGGTGTCAAAATATTTGTTTTTTTATTACAAAACAATAAATCTCAATCTTGTATTAAAAAAATATTATATCAAACATATTTACTGCAAATGATTCTCAACTCCAACTACTGTCCTCCACTGGCAAAGGCCCCCCAGCCCCTCCTCTTGTCATTTCTTGTCTTTTCCACCCCTTCTATCCTCTAATTCTTTCGCACATCTCTCAAAATCCCCACTCCTTTTCATGAAAAATCAAAAAACCCATCAAAAAGCACTCCCTTTTCCCTCTCTTTAACAAACCCATTTCAGATTCTCATTAGGGTTTCCCGTTTCAATTCATATGTAATGCAATCCACCTCCAAACTCTGATTCCTCTCAGCTCCTCACGAAAATGGCAGCAATGGGTAGAATTCTGCTCGTTTTCTCACTTGCTCTTTTACTTTTACTCTCTGTTAATGTTGGCGTATCTGCTGCTCCAGCTACTTCACCTGCTAGTGAGTGTACTACATTTCGTGGTTTCTGATTTTTTCTTCTTCAGATTTTCAAGTTAGGATCTGATTTTGTTGTACTGTACTTTCACTTACGCTCACAGCTTACAACTTACAACCCCTATTTCTTTTTGCAGGGATTGTTAATGGGGTTTTCTCAAATGTTGCTTCTGCTTTGATGAAATGGGCGTGGTCGCTCAAAACACCTGCCAAAACATGTAATAGATCTTGATTTTCAGCTGATTTCTCTTGCTTTTTCGATCATATGTGGTTAACAGTATCCTACAATGGTGGTATTTCCGTTTAATTTTTTTTTTGTCGGTTTTGTTCTTCGCATTCATTTATATATCAATCGTATCCATCTGTTCACTGAATGCTCCAATCGTTACTGATATCACTTGTTTTTTGTGGGTTTCCATTGTTTTAGCGATTACTGGGCGACCATTGATGAAATTTGAGAGTGGTTATAACGTCGAGACAGTTTTCGATGGAAGTAAGCTTGGGATCGAACCTCATGCTCTCGAGGTTTTACCTAATGGAGAGCTTCTTGTTCTCGATTCTGCTAATAGCAATCTATACAAGATCTCTTCATCTTTATCCCTCTGTAAGTAACCTTACTCCCATTTTCCTCTTCACCATTTTCATCTTCTGGGTATGAACAAAGTCGACAAACATTCAATTTCAATCCCATTTCCTTGGACCCACAAAACCAATAACCATTTGTTGATTTCTTTCCCCCTTTTCAGACAGTAGACCAAAGTTAGTAGCTGGATCAGCTGATGGGTATTCAGGCCATGTCGATGGGAAGCTTCGAGAAGCTAAAATGAATCACCCAAAAGGCCTTACAGTTGATGACAAAGGAAACATATACATTGCCGACACTGCCAACATGGCAATTAGAAAGATTAGTGATACAGGTATAAAATACAAAATGACGTTTTAAAAAAATCGACAAGAAAATGATGTCACACATAAGAAATCAAAGGAAAAAAGCAAATGAATCCAAATTTAGCAAAAAGTTAGGACCCTTTTTTGTATAACTTTGAGTATGAAGTCGTTCTTTCTATATTAAGTCCATTAAGTAAGCTATAACTTATATCTCTTAAGGTTTTTTAGGATTATGGAATATTAATTATTATTATTATTATTTTTTTTGGTATAGGAGTGACAACAATTGCAGGAGGGGGGAAAGTGGGCCGGGGTGGAGGACATGTAGACGGACCGAGTGAAGATGCAAAATTTTCTAATGATTTTGATGTTCTTTACATTGGAAGCAGTTGTTCACTTCTTGTTATAGATAGAGGAAACCAAGCTATTCGTGAGATTCAACTTCCGTTTGATGATTGTGCTTATCAATATGGAAGCGGTTTCCCTCTTGGTAAATGTCTAAACTACCCTTGAGTAGAGACAAATGAGTGAGCTTGCCATTGTTGTTTCTTGATGGAATTGTCTGACTATTAGTCAAATATCTAAAATACCCTTTTGTAAATATGAACTTATTGGACGATTGACAAAGATCAACACGATCGAGTTATCTTGCAATTTTTTTCGTTAAATACCGAAAATACCCTTTGATAGATTTATTGGTTATTGAACATTGTGAAATATATTGTAGGGATTGCAGTTTTGGTGGCAGCAGGTTTCTTTGGTTACATGCTTGCATTGTTGCAAAAAAGAGTTGGTAGCATGATTTCTTCCCAACAAGTAAGTCTTTATCACTTATGTTCTTCATATATGGTCAAAAATAGCATACTTGAGATGTCAAAATTTTATGAATTTATAGTCCGAATCAAAATCAATCTTTTTTCGAATCGTAATACTTATTATATTTTATTATGTCATAGCAAACTATTTTCCGAAAAACTTTATAATCTATCTCGATTTTAAAGTCAAAATTTACTCGGTTTGACCTCAAAAGTCAACATTACTAACATCTTTTGACCGATTCATTTCGTGAAGGATGAACCGCAACCTACAATGAAGCAAACCACCGTTCCACCGCCACCATACCAAAAACCGCCGCTAAGGCCGCCACTAATTCCGGTGGACAACGAGCCGGAAAAACCCGAAGAGGGTTTTTTCGGATCATTCGCAAAACTCATATCCAACTCCACCTCATCATTATCCGAAATCTTGACCGGACTTTTCCCGGGCTTAAAGAAAAAACAAGTCAACCATAATTACCAAAGTCAACACCACCACAAATACGGGTCAAACCCATGGCCCGTTCAAGATAGCTATATAATCCCAGACGGTGACGACCCACCGCCTCCTTCCATCGAGACCCGTACCCCCACCCCGAAAAAAACTTACCCTTTTATGACAAACGATGCGGAAAAAATCCAACATTTTCGTCAAAGTAGTCGCCATTTTTACACTGGTTGGGACCAAAATTTACAACAACAACAACAGCAGTATCAACAACAACAACAACAACAACAACAACAACAACAACAGTATCACAACCGTTATTATGTGTCAACGCCGGAGACTTACTACGAACAAAGCGCGGAAAAAACCGATGAGATTGTATTTGGAGCGGTTCAAGAACGAGCGGAGTCGATGGTGATAAAGCCGTTGGATCATGGGAATTCGGTTTATGATCATCGTGGAAAGATGAGGTCACGTTCGCGTGGATTTACTCGAGGGGATTGAAGGATATAATGTGGGAATAAAAGTTGGGGATTATTTCATTGTGGTGACTAATTTTGTAATGTTTTAAGAGTATAGTGGTAGGGTTTTATAGAACATATATGTTATATATGAGGCAGCATTGGGGTGGGGGATGTTTGTAAGAACTAAGAAGCTGCCATTGTTATGAAAAAAGTGAATATGAAATTCCTAAGGATGGATGGATGTTGTTTTTGAGTGATGGACTTCTTGAAGTGTTTGCAATTAAAAAGTTTGGTGATTTTGGAACAAAGGTGTGGATATAATTGTTTTTTTTTTTTTTTTTTTTAAATGATTTGTAAGGAGTGGAAGTGTTAGGAGTTATATACATAAATTATGTTTTAAAACGGGTGAGGTGGGTGGTATATTTGGTATATTTATTTTTAATGCTAATAAATGTTAACACATGTGCATGTTGGATCAAGAATGTCTTAGAGATCTTTGTATTCTTCTAACAACTTGTTAATTAAGTACAATCTTTTATTATTTTGTATCTCAAGATCTGCAAAACTGTACTTTAATAAAATAAAATCTGTTTCAATTTTATTCTTTCAAATTGCAAATTAACTCGAGTAAATTACACAAATGGTCCCTATAGTTTAGGATAGTCTGTATATATGGTCTTTAACTTTTTATTTCAGTTCAAACAGACCATTTAACATAGTTTATACAATTGACCTCTTTTTTCCCTTCCACAAATGAGTGATAATTTTTATTACTTGAGAAGAGGATAGGAAACCATTACGTGAAAATCAAAGAAGATGTGTTCTTGAAAGCCTTAAATAGAAAAAAGATGATGCTTTTTATTTGAATATCATAGATGATGAAACCTTATCATATAAACTGTTGACATCAATGTGATTGTTGGTGCAACATATACTCCATAAAGTTAGTCTCATTATTTGAAAGGTGTCGTTACATGAGAAAAAGAAGAAAAAAAAAATAGAAGCTTTACTAGGTAGAGATTAAAGACAAATGAAGAAGTTGATTATAAGTATGTAATGGTCGATGGTATTTCAATAGGGATTAATGATGGAATTATATGCTCGATTAAGAAGATATATGTAATACCTTGTTCCAGAGTTCAATTTAACGAGAGGAAAAAAAGAAATGGATGAAAGTGAGAAGAAAATAAAAGAAATTGGTATTTTCAAGTTTCAATAAAAGATAAAAGTGAAAAGAAATTGAAGGAAAATTTTTTCTCCTAACTTTCCTTCCAATTTGGAAGGATTTAAAAAGAAATGAATAAAATGTTTAATTTTCCTTTCAATTCTTTCCCGAACACAAAATACAAATTTCTTTTCTTTTCTTATTTTCTTTATCCTTCTTTTCTTTTCTTTACTAAAACTCGATAACTAACTATTAGTTGGATGAAAGAGGAAAATAAAAGGATGAAAATACCCCTTTCATGTGAGACTCACATGATGGCATTTAGTGGACTTTGATGGACAATGTTTAATGAAAGGACCAACATTGTAATTTTTTAAAACCACAAAACCCCAGTCTATCAATTTTTCCAAAATTGAACTAAACCTACCGATCATACCAAACCATAAAGACCGTTTATGTAACTTACTCTTTCAATAATGCACCACTTCACCTAAATATTTTATCTACTTATTAATTATTATATAATTCTTCATTATTGTTGTGGATGAATGAGACAATCTACAAAATAGGGGGTCACGTGGTTAATGAAAAGTTGAAAAGAAATGAAGATGATGGGCACATGATCCACCAACGGTCAACATCCCACCTTGTGCATGCCACTTAATTTTCTTTAATTTATATTACATCATTTTATTTACTTTTTGGAAAAAGATATTTGATTAATTAGTTCCACTAAAAACAACTTCTACTTTATTTTGTGTTGTTTAAGAATGTTAGCAACATGATGATTAGACTACGATATACCATTTAGTCCTTACAAATATGCAGCAACAAAAGAAAGAAGTATTACGTATAGATCAAAAGTTGTTAACACAGTTCGGAAATATGACAAGGAGAAATGTGAATTTATCTCTTTATTGTTAACTTTTGAAGTAATTCTGCAAAAATGATCATATTGTTTTAAATGAATCTATTTCATATTTTGAGGGTTGAGGGTTTCACAACGGGAAGACTGTTACACCCCAAAACTTGAATGACGGAAACGTTCTGGGGTGGAGGACGTCATGTATCGTATCATAACAATGCAAAGTAGTAAATAAGCAACAACATCATCCATTGCATTAATAGTATAATTTCATATAAGTGTGTTCTTTAATAGTAATAAGACACCAAAAATGAATAATCAAAATAAAAGATGAGTCTTGACTGTGCTCCGTCTTCTCAAAACCTATCATCGGTATCTGTCTACTGATGACCTGTGAATACAAGTTATTTTGAAAACGTAGATCAACATTTAAACTGGTGAGTTCATTAGTATTTATTGTCAATGTTTGTATAAGTTCGATGAAAATGTTTGTAAATGTATAATGTAAATGTTTGTATATGTTTGAAAACTCCTAGAAAATCTTATATTTTCTACTAGTATAAAAAATAGTATTCTACCAAGACCCGACTGTTTTGTATGTTTGTTTCTCTGTAAAAGTGAATGATTTTCCCAAATATGACTATCATACACGTACATTACAAGTAACTATAATATGTATAGTTAGGTGATACTACTTACTATTACAAGTACAAAAGAATCACACAAGAGTCAGTTCATTCATGAGTCTATACTAATACATTACATACTATATGAAGAGATATGATTACATACAATTACAAGACATACAATTACAAGAGATACAATTACATAAATACGTTTACATAGATATGTTTACATAGATACAATTACATAGATACGTTTACATAGAGACTACTACATAGATTCTATTACATACGTTTCGGGACTTACCATTCCACACCCAAGGCTGTTAGCTACAGTAGGGAAAATGCTCATCGACGGGTGTCTATGCTTCTACTGTTCGACGTGTTACCACGCCGTGAATATCCTAGTGCAAAAGGATACAATTTTAGTTATTATATTATTTTCCTTCTTACCTTTACTTTGTGACACATTCACATGAACGACGAGGTAGAATATATTTGATATAGATAGACTATTTTCCTTATTACCTTTATATTGTGACACTTACACATAAACAATGAGGTAAATGATAGTTTTATAATAATAATAGTTATACAAAGGAAAAACCGTCACATTTACAGTGATGCATACTTTCAAAACAGTTGGGTCTTGGTAGAAGACTACTTTTTATACTAGTAGGAAATATGGGATTTTCTAGAGTTTTCAAACGTTTACAATTACTTACAAACATGTTCATTGATAGAAACTTTTCTTCAAACATTTACAAGTCTTTCTTTACAGTTTTACAAATCAAAGACACATAAATACTTATGAATTCACCAGCTTTATTGCTGATACTCGCTTTTAAAATAACTTGTATTCTCAGGTCACAAATAGACAGGTACGACGACCAGGTTTTGTGAAGACGGAGCAGTCAAGAATCGTCTTTTATTTTGAACATTCATTATGTTGTTTTATACTATGAAAGAACACACATGTATTTAAAATTATACTATTAATGCAATGTGTAGGGTTTCAAAGCACTCCATGGATGATGGCAATGGTCCCCTTGATGAAATGTATGTTAAAAGCCCAAGACTTGTCTTTTCCCTATAAATAGTCATGTATTATTCATAATTAGGGTTACGAGTTAGGCAAAATGTAGCCGCCACGTGAGGTTTCTTTTGTAGTGTTAGATTCTTTAGTATGCTGAAAGTGTAATTTATTCCTCATATTTGAATAAATCGAGTGATCATTCGACCTAATCTTCATATTTGTGTTTGTTCTTATTTTCCGCATCTTGTTCATCAAATCTCAATTAGGGTTTTAATCCCAACAAGTGGTATCAGAGCGGGACATTGAAGATCTGTTGATTTTTGAAGTATCGGTTCTTGATTTGATGATTTTCTGCACGAGTTATTGAAGATTATTGGTGTTTTGGTGGTATGGAATCAAGTTTTTTTTGTTCGATCTACTGTTCATAGAGATCTATATATTCTCATTTAATTCACACACACACACACACACACACACATATATATATATATATATATATATATATATATTTTGAATCTGATTGGTTTACGATTAAAGTCCTTTGATTCATTAAATTTCTATCGATCCATGTTTTAGCCCACATAATCATGTTCCTGTTCATTGTATTCACAGTATTTTGTTTTGGATCTAAAAAGCGTTTATTCCGTCCATAGTGGCCCAATTGCATTTGATTTTTATTCAACCGAGTTTATTGGTTTAAGCCCTTGATTTGTTCCTTGTCATCGCACATTCTGATGCACGCATCGACACATCTCAATTGTGAATGTTGTATCGCGATTTTGCAACTCATTCTCATATTCAAATTGAATTCATGTATCGACTCTATTTAATCATTTGTTATCGATTTATGTTCTTGAGTCATAGTTTCAAAACAGTTTCATTCTCAAAATCGATCTTGATTTTATTTGATCAAGATGTTTGACTCAATTTGCTTAATCTGTTCCACATCTTGATTGGGTGTTTGTTAAATTGAAATTACGACACCTGAGATGAACCGTTGTAGAACATATGAACATGGTATGCCAATCACGTGGTCTGATGATGAATGGATGAACGACAGTGTATTTCGATTTGGAGGGTCAAACCATAGAAAGTCAAAACTGTGGCAAAATCGGAACTGTAATGGGTCTTGGAATCAGATTGATGGAATAGAAATTGGAACGAAGGAAATTTGTGGTCCTTGTCAGATCTTGAATCGTGATTTGGCTTGACGTCTTGTTCACTTCACCAAGCAGGTCTCTTAATAGAGGCTTAGTTACATTGATCCAATGATGTTGGATTCGCAATCTTACCTACAAACGAATGAAATTGACTGTGATATGGGTGTTTCATGATCTGCAAACGAATCAATCTCAATTGGGACGGACATTGGTCAACAGAAAAGTCAAGATCGGTGTGAAATCCTTACCTGCGATCGGAAGCAAACCTATGATTGGGTTCGTTTGTTAGCTCTTGTAACGAAAGAATGGAGATTCGCCTTGGGATAAAGCTGATGCACTTGGACCGAACCTGGAACAACGACCTTGGGTTTGCTTGTTAATGGTTGGAGCGAACGGAGGATGAACCAAAAGCGAACCTATGCTCGGACCGAACATGGTTTCGGTTCAATGAACCTGGACCGAACTTGGTTTCGGTTGCTTGTACTCGGAGCGAACCTATTGCAGTCGATGTTTATATGTGACAATTTCAAGGTTTTGCGTCTGGTTTGAGTCATCGTTGAAAGATCAACTGGAGTATGATGCTGTGCTCTTTCATATAGGTCTAAATGGGGAAGAAGATAGTAAAGTTTTCACAGATTGGTATTTTTGGATCATTTCCAGTTTTTGCTTCAAATAAAGGGGTATATTGATGCTGAATTACCATTCCAACCCTTGTCTTTCAGCAAGTGACAGTTTCGGCCCAATATTCAGAAAAGTTTACTACATTGAGGGTCGATGAATAGTTTTGGATTTTTCAACGCTCATATTTTTTCGTGAACAGCAAAATAATGATTCCATCAAGTCTTGGCGGTTCGGAAAGTCATTTTTCGTGATAACGACATATTTTCACGACTTTTTCGGATTTTATACTTTATTGTGTATATCATTTTGTCGCGGGGGAGCTTAATAAATTTTATCCATTCAAGATCATTCTCATGACCATTTGAAGGCTTTATAATGATGTTTTTGATTATAAATCAGGGGAGAATTTGGTATGGTCATTTGAAATTGGATTTGTGACTTTTCAAAGTTGGAGATTTTTGATAAAGCTTGTGGTAGAATTATGAAGGTAGCTTTTACAGTGGAAGTTCTTCATCGAGCTCTGCTAAAGCTTTTACAGAGAAGTATCCTTTACAGCGGAAGTTCTTTATCGATCTCTGCTAAGGACTTGTTATATCTCCGACTTCTAGTATTTTCTCGATCAAGCGAGATTACGAATCTTAAAGTTTGGGTTGTTACATTATATTTTTTGATGGCTTATATCATTAGCTTATTTGAAGATCATTGTGACTTGGAGGGGGAGCTCTTTAAAGACAAGAAGTGATTCGGTTTCTTTGTTCTGAAGTGGGTTTTTATGGCGGGCTTGGTTTTCATGAAGATTTTTTTGGGATTACACTCAAAAATGAAGTTTAAAGACATTACTTTAGTGCTTGATTTATATATCCTAGAGCATGTGTTTAAAGACTATTGAAGAATCAATATTCGTGGATTACTTCATTTATTCCTCGTTGCAAGATCTTTTTATTCGCTAGATGCCTGTTTTGGAAGTTAAAGCATTGTCATCCATTCCATACTTTGAGGGGAAGATTGTAGGGTTTCAAAGCACTCCATGGATGATGGCAATGGGCCCCTTGATGAAATGTAGGTTAAAAGCCCAAGACTTGTCTTTTCCCTATAAATAGTCATGTATTATTCATAATTAGGGTTAAGAGTTAGGCAAAATGTAGCTACCACGTGAGGTTTCTTATGTAGTGTTAGATTCTTTAGTCTATGCTGAAAGTGTAATTTATTCCTCATATTTGAATAAATCGAGTGATCATTCGACCTAATCTTCATATTTGTGTTTGTTCTTATTTTCTGTATCTTGTTCATCAGATCTCTATTTCGGGTGAAGTTCGACATTAACCAAAATGAACCGAACGTTCGGTCTATTTCGGGTTCGGTCCTTCTGAACTCGTACGTTTTTTAAGGCATTTCAATTGTTTTCCTATGTATATCTTTTCATTACTTCTTTTCTACTTATTAAATCCCAAAAATATTTTTTTTATTTTTATAAAAATCCTCAAGAAATCCAAAAATATATCTCTCTTTTGTTCAATTTGTCTAAATATGATTCTCGATGGCAATGCTAAGGCGGTAAATGATTTTACTAGTTAGGTGTCCCTAGAAGCATGCTGCTGTATATTGACTAAAGCCTCGATAGATTTTGAGTGAAGCCTTAATAACATGATATATACCAATCGTGTTTTCCCAATCTAGGCTATCCAATTCACTCTAATCATGAGCTACCTTACTCTACTCAAAATTGAGTTTAGAATTTTCTGCTTGGTCCTTCTTTTCTTTAAAGAATAGGTATATTCGCTTCTTATACCATCTTCATCATCTTTCCCCACTATAACTCGTTTCATCAATATAACCCCTGAGACTCTCAATCTTAACCACTGAGGTTTATGGTTATACCAAGTCTGTGTTCATGATCTTAGTTTCATGCCACTATGTACTAAGTGAAACCCAAAGTTCAACACCACTAATGAATTGATGGTGAATTCAAAAATTCAAGATCTTACTTGTTACCCTATGAAATCTCTTTTTTTTAGTGATCTTTATGAGTTTGCCTTTCACCAAGGCTTCTCTAACCCTAAAAGATCCAGTTTAATTGTAACGACCAAAAATTTCAACACAGTTTAAACTTTTCAAAAACAACCTATATTAATAATGTTATTACAAAAAGGTTTTCAATACATTTATTATCAGAGTATTCCTAGAACCATGTCATAAACATAAACACGAGGAGCAGTACGATCATGCCTTCGTCTTGCCACGGTCACCTGAAGAACCTGAAAAACATTTAAACCACAACTTTAAGTCCGAAAGCTTAGTGAGATACCCCCAAAATACCAACCACATATACGCCCTTCCAGGCTACGACCTTCCAGTCCAAAACATATTGCCTTCTGGCCCATAACATAAATAGCATACATAACATAACTGAACATAGAACAGCCATGCATATCGGGTCTACTGTGTGACTAGTCCGCCGTATCGGCCTTCAGTCCACCCTCCGTGTCTAGTCATGTCCTTCGAGTCTACAGTGTGGTTGGTCCATCCGCACAGGGCCTTCAACCCACCTGGTCCACTCTCCGAGTCTACAGTATGACTGGTCCGCCCACATCGGGCCTTCAGTCGGCCTGGTCCACTCTCCGAGCTTCGTCACGTCTGGTCCGCCCTCGTAGGGCCTACAGCCTATTCGGACCGCTCGATGGGCCTTCGGAACAACCGGTCCGCCCTGGGTATGTTGGTTTACAGCACAAAGCAGGACCCGCCTCAACCCAACTCCAGTCCAAACAACCATGTGCACATAACATACAATCATATAACAGTTCATAGTCAACAAACCGATCAAGCAGATCACATAACATATCATTACCCTAACCAGGATTCCGACCTAACCGGTCACTAGCATAGCATCACTCTACATATCGGGAAATCGACCTTAACCAGGTCTCTAGCATATACCATCCCATATACCGAGATGCAGACATATCAAAGCAATAGCATAGCAACAAATATCCAAATCTCAATCCAATAAAGGGCCGGCCTTGGTGCCTTAGACCCTGTCGATATAGTGAGGATAACTCACTTCGCGAATGCTGATACTTTGAACTGGAGAAGCAGACTCACGAATCACCAGCTCACCGCAAATCCCGAAGTAACCATCATAACAAAATAAACATTCGATCAATCATACTTCCACTTATCGGGCCAAGACCAAAGTCTAAATCTCATACAAAGTCCAACATTGGCCCAATTTACCAAATTGGGCCTAAAAGCAATGTCCATGACAATAATTGGGCCCAAAATACTCTATCCATAAATTCCCAGACTTGGCCCAATAACCAATTGCCCACCAACAGCCCAAACTCAAAAGCCCAAAATGAAATTCCAACAGGAGGAGTACGCTGGGCGTACCCTCCTTGGTACACTGGGCGTACTGCAATGATCAGAAAAGGAAACGGGGCACTGGCTCGGTACGCGGAGCGTACCCAGGGGTTACGTGGGGCGTAACTGCGAGGTTCATTAAGTCCTTCTAATCTCTTAATGGCTTAAGCTCTTAAGCCCAAACTTCAGATCCCTAGGCCAAATATGATTAGAATCCATAAAGTCTCAAACTTTATCACTTAGGACGTCCATAAGCTCTTAATCCAAGGTCTTAATCCATTAAGACCTATATATCTCACACATGGAACAAGTACAACCCTTGGGACCTCATTTTTCTCACTCAAGACCTCTCCAAAGGTCTTAAAGGACAGGTAATCTTGACCAATTCGATACATGCAACAAGGTGAGGACTTTTGGGACAAGAATGGTGACAAAGCTTCAAAATACATAGATCTACACAATATGAAGGTCAAGCAAGAAGCTTTATACCTCAAACAAGCTCCAAAGGATGGTATCTCTTCAGATCTACAAGCTCCAATCGTTCTTCTTCTTCTTTGACAACTTCTTTTTTCTCCTTCATGCCTTTCTTTTGCCAAAAAGAGCTTTCCAAGGTCAAACACACCCAATAATGGAGAGAATACGAGTTCTAGGGTTTCTCTGAGGTTAAGGATGAGCATAAGGAGGCTAAGGGGTGAACCAACATGTTCCTTATATAGTGGCTGACCCTAAATTAGGGTTTGGAGTTTCTGAGCGTACGTTGGGCGTACCTCCCTGGTACGCTGGGCGTACTCACCCGACCACCCGCAACTTCTCTCCCCTTTACGCTGGGTGTACGTCCAGCTTACGCTGGGCGTACCCAGCTAGACTTCAAAATAATTGCATGCATGCATGCCATGCATGCATGGGACCATTCCCCTCTTATTCCACAAAGAGTTATAACAATGATTAACTTCAAAACACCGCAACTCCTCTAATCTAAAACCACTCCCAAATAACTTATCATTCATACGAGAGTGACGAGAAGCCCAATGCTTCTAACACATACACCAGCCCGAAACCTTCTCGGTTGAAACTCATTTCTCGAAAAAGGGCCAGAATTTCCCTTCGTCTTAAATCTGAGGGACTCATAATGAAACACTTAAACAACAGGGTGTTACAATTCTCCCCCACTTAAATTAGGCTTCGTCCTCGAAGCCTGCGACAACTCCACTCCGAAACTATCCCGACAATGCATCGCCTCGCATTCACCAAACTAGGCTAACCAAGACTCAACCATCAAAATCCGAAACCCAACTTTATCTTTCTTGCTGACAGGATGACACAATCTTCAGCCCTAGAGCAACTCCCACGAGTTCTACGCCGCAATCTCATAACCGCACCGAACTGGTTCTAGTGTCCTCGGGTTAGGAAAATCCCGATACACTGATGACACTTCCAAACATCCTACCGGATGAATTTTCACCACATAAACAAATATATCTGGGATTCCGAAATCCCATTTATGCATTCATGCCGAGCCTCAGCAACCATCCCACCCAGATGTGATCCCATACCACTACCGTAATCTCGCTGCTCAATAACCATAATTGGACCACCCCCATCATAACCCTGCGCTGCTACTTCCACTTCCATGAGTTTACATTCCCTTATAGCATAACTGCTATCCATGCAACACATATGACCTAAACCTGCTCGCAAGGACTCTCGAGTCCATGCACGATCTCCACTAATCACAATCAATACCCGGGGCCAGACCTTCAAATGCTAACACATCACAACATACCCAACCATTTCCTTGAACCAATCTAATAATACCTGCAGAGTCTTCAGCATGGCTGGACCACCTTACCAGGTCTTCAGCCAATCTGGACCACTCTCAAAACCTTCAGCCAATCTGGACCGCCCTTCAAGGCCTTCAGTCTAGCTGGACTGTCTCCCGAGCCTTCGGCCTAACTAGTACGCCTACTGGCCTTTAGTCTATCCGGACCGATCGACTAGTATCCATCATTCTGAGTCATCTCTCCGGAAAATCCTCCCATGCATACTGTTCTAGCCTTCTAAGGGTTCCGAACTCTAACTCCACCATACATACTCGATCCCAGCCTGATCCCAGGCCCTCCACAATCAATGCCATAGGTGTGTAACCCACCCCGCACGCCTGCTACTCATCCATACCAGCCTGCTCTCGGCTAACAGAAATACCGTTGAATCCCAAGCAGCTAACCAATCTCTCAAGCCTATCGACCATCCGGAGAATTTCCCAATTCTCCCCCACTTAGGGCACTGACTATCAACCATTGGTCGCTATCCCCGACCTCCCAAAACAACCTTGCACAAAACCCAACACTTACACGCGAACTGATTCCCACTAGCACTAGTAACCTTCTCAAAAACACATTTCCACACTGATCATCCTGCTTGAAAGAAACTCAACCTTCAACTATCCACTCCTCAGACTGCAGATGCTACCCGCCATTCAAACCAACGCTGCATATCCACTAATATCCATCATGAATGATAACCAACGAAACCCATAACCATACCAAACCCTCAAGGAACAATAGATACCAGAACGAAAAACCATACAACGAGACTAGCAGATAATAATACTCCACAATAATCACAAGATAACAAGATATCAAGAAGGGAACATACCCGCAGCTGCATCCGGCACTGCTCTGACCTCCTCTGTTGAAAGCTGAAAAGCACGACCCTGAGCCCTTGGGGGCTCCGCTCCACCTGACCTCCACCTGTGATCCTCAAAGTGGCCGGTGCTAGAGCCTGCACCGGTCCTGCAACAAGCTGTGGGCAGTTGACCCTGAAGTGCCCAACCTGATGACAATGATAACAAATCCTCAAATCCCGAACCGGCACTGACTGCCGATATTCCCTCGCATAGTTCCCCTCTTTTCCGGACTTGCGGCATGCACCACCGGACCGACAAACTCCGATGTGACCCCTCCCACACTTCCCACAAACATGGCTGACTTGATCTCCCATCCTGGAATCAACGGTCTTAGACTGTGTCGTCGCTGGATGCGACTGCACCGGAGCTTGCCTCAGCTCATGCAACTGCAACTCAATCTCTAACTCACGCCGCCTGGAGGCCTCCTGCAACTCCAACAAAGTCTCGCACCTCTGCGTGGACACAAACTGTCTGATATCTCTCTTTAGCATACTCAGATATCGGGACATCTGAGCCTGCTCCGAAGCGAACTCAGGGCAAAACATCGCCCTCTCAGTAAACATCCTGGTGATCTACGTCACCGACTACTAATCCTGCTTCAGCTCAAGGAACTCCTGAGCCAACCTCTCCCTCTCGACCTGCAGCAAATAACGAGTGCTGAACATCTCTCTGAACTGATCCCATGAAACCGCAGCTCTCTGCGCATCCGAGTATGACCCCGTGGTCAATCTCCACCAATCCTTTGCCTCGAGCCTTAACAGGTTCAGAGCACACCTCACCCTTTGATCAGCAGGGCATGAACACGTGAACAAACATCCCTCCACGTCCGATAACCATCTCATAGCAACGATTGGGTCCTGAACTCCATCAAAGGTAGGAGGCTTCGTATTATCGAAGTCCCGATACTGAAAACCTCTACTAGCTCCTCCCCCTGCCGCTGCTACAGCCGCTGTAGTCGCGGCGGCAGCCGTCTCAGTGAGAGCCGCATAACGCTCATCAAAATACTCCACCATGGCTATATTGATCGACCCAAACAGTTCCGGCAGCTCGGCCCGGAACAATGCAACAACTTCCTCACGCAGGATCTCACGAATCCTCGCATCCAACTCGCACGTACTCATCTGTCTGATATCCTCGGGCGGTACTGACCCGCCCGGAACTCCCTCTCCTGCTCCTAATCCTGACCCGGATCCACTCCCAGCATGACTCGAAGTCTCCATACTGAAAATAAACCAGAAAATCTCAGACACTTCCCACTATCCCGGGAATCAACTCTCAACCCAACCCTAGAGGTCATGGTTTCCCTGATACGCGTATAGGTCCTGTGCTTTGAGTAGTACGGGCCCATACTACCTTCCACACCTACCCATATTTGTATGAAGTACTACCCCAACACCCTAGTGACAAATATACCAAGCAAGCGCTCAATCCGTACTCCTAGAGGAACACTGGAAATCTCATACAGAGGGAAACCCTAGGCTAGCAGGCATCATAAAACGGGAAACATTATCATGAAATCCTGAAGATCCCTAGCCTAGTACTAGCATGCTGTTCTATCAAAGCTCGAAAACAAATATCATGTATGGTAATTTGGGGTTACTTACTAGCTTCGACTGATCGTACCTCCGCGTCCTCTGTTTACATAATTTGAAAACCATTTTAAATTCTCTCTTTTTTTAAAACTCTCCTTGATTTGAGACCGGATTCACACGAATGTTCCTCCAATTCACTCAAACCAAGGCTCTGATACCAACTTGTAACGACCAAAAATTTCAACACAATTTAAACTTTTCAAAAACAACCCATATTAATAATGTTATTACAAAAAGGTTTTCAATACATTTATTATCAGAGTATTCCCAAAACCATGTCATAAACATAAACACGAGGAGCGGTACGATCACGCCTTAGCCTTGCCACGGTCTCCTGAAGAACCAGAAAAACATTTAAACCACAACTGTAAGCCCGAAAGCTTAGTGAGATACCCCCAAAATACCAACCACATATACGCCCTTCCAGGCTACGACCTTTCGGTCCAAAACATATTGCCTTCCGGCCCATAACATATTGCCTTCCGGCCCATAACATAAATAGCATACATAACATAACAGAACATAGAATAGCCATGCATATCGGGTCTACTGTGTGACTGGTCTGCCGTATCGGCCTTCAGTCCACCCTCCGTGTCTAGTCATGTCCTTCGAGTCTGCAGTGCAGTTGGTCTGCCCGCAGTGGGCCTTCAACCCACCTGGTCCACTCTCCGAGTCTACAGTATGACTGGTCCGCCCACATCGGGCCTTCAGTCGGCCTGGTCCACTCTCCAAGCCTCGTCACGTCTGGTCCGCCCTCGTGGGGCCTACAGCCTATCCGGACCGCTCGCCGGGCCTTCGAAACAACCGGTCCGCCCTGGGTATGTTGGTTTACAGCACAAAGCAGGACCCGCCTCAACCCAACTCCAGTCCAAACAACCATGTGCACATAACATACAATCATATAACAGTTCATAGTCAACAAACCGATCAAGCAGATCACATAACATATCATTACCCTAACCAGGATTCCGACCTAACCGGTCACTAGCATAGCATCACTCTACATATCGGGAAACCGACCTTAACCAGGTCTCTAGCATATACCATCCCATCTACCGGGATGCAGACATATCAAAGCAATAGCATAGCAACAAATATCCAAATCTCAATCCGATAAAGGGCCGGTCTTGGTGCCTTAGACCCTGTCGATATAGTGAGGATAACTCACCTCGTGAATGCTGATACTCTGAACTGGAGAAGCAGACTCACGAATCACCAACTCACCGCAAATCCCGAAGTAACCATCATAACAAAATAAACATTCGGTCAATCATACTTCCACTTATCGGGCCAAGACCAAAGTCCAAATCTCATACAAGGTCCAACATTGGCCCAATTTACCAAATTGGGCCCACTTCACCAAATGGGCCTAGAACCAATGTCCATGACAATAATTGGGCCCAAAATACTCTATCCATAAAGTCCTAGACTTGGCCCAGTAACCAACTGCCCACCAACAGCCCAAACTCAAAAGCCCAAAATGAAAGTCCAACAGGAGGAGTACGTTGGGCGTACCCTCCTTGGTACGCTGGGCGTACTGCAATGATCACAAAAGAAAATGGGGCATTGGCCCGGTACACGGGGCATACCCAAGGGTTACGCGGGGTGTAACTACGAGGTTCATTAAGTCCTTCTAATCTTTTAATGGCTTAAGCTCTTAAGCCCAAACTTCAGATCCCTAGGCCAAATATGATTAGAATCCATAAAGTCTCAAACTTTATCACTTGGGATGTCCATAAGCTCTTAATCCAAGGTATTAATCCATTAAGACCTATATATCTCACACATGGAATAACTACAGCCCTTGGGACCTCATTTTTCTTACTCAAGACCTCTCCAAAGGTCTGAAAGGATAGGTAATCTTGACCAATTCGATACATGCAACAAGGTGAGGACTTTTGGGACAAGAATGGTGACAAAGCTTCAACATACATAGATCTACACAATATGAAGGTCAAGCAAGAAGCTTTATACCTCAAACAAGCTCCAAAGGATGGTATCTCTTCAGATCTACAAGCTCCAATCGTTCTTCTTCTTCTTTGACAACTTCTCTTTTCTCCTTCAAGCCTTTCCTTTGCCAAAAAGAGCTTTCCATGGTCAAACACACCCAATAATGGAGAGAATACGAGATCTAGGGTTTCTCTGAGGTTAAGGATGAGCATAAGGAGGCTAAGGGGTGAACCAACATGTTCCTTATATAGTGGTTGAACCTAAATTAGGGTTTGAAGTTTCTGAGAGTACGCTGGGTGTACCTCCCTGGTACGCTGGGCGTACTCACCCGGCCACCCGCAACTTCTCGCCCCTTTACGCTGGGCGTACGTCCATCTTACGCTGGGCGTACCCAGCCAGACTTCAAAATAATTGCATGCATGCATGCCATGCATGCATGGGACCATTCCCCTCTTATTCCACAAAGAGATATAACAATAATTAACTTCAAAACACCGCAACTCCTCTAATCTAAAACTGTTCCCAAATAACTTATCATTCATACGAGAGTGACGAGAAGCCCAATGCTTCTAACGCATACACCAGCCTGAAACCTTCTCGGTTGAAACTCATTTCTCGAAAAAGGGCCATAATTTCCCTTCCTCTTAAATCTCAGGGACTCATAATGAAACACTTAAAGAACGGGGTGTTACATTAATATTTTTTTTGAGATTTCTTCCTTCCCTCTTCACTATAAAGTTTATCATACCTACTTGTTCAACAGATCACAATGATCTCACAAGTACTTCATTCAGTTTCGGTCTTATGTTAAGTATCGAAATTATGAATTGAAGCGAAAGCCACCCTCCTTAACCTTCAAAAGATGCCTTTCAAAACTTCTCAACAAGATTTTGATCGTTATTCAATGGGAAACTAAGCAAGCACTTTAATGTCTCTCTTGACTTTGAAGGAAGTGATTTTTGCCCAGAATCAACTGTCTTATGTCTGCTTATGACATCACAGATTATCCCTAAAATTTTGTTTTATTTCTTTATCTTTTACACCCTAAGGACGAAAATTTTTAATTTCCTAAATTTTAGCTTTGTTCAGAATGATCATTAAAATGATAAGGGCAACAAAAATTCAAATGTTATATGGAGAAACGATTGGGATAAAGTGGAAGCTGACTCAACGGCTATCCAAACGGTTTGGCGATTTAAAAAAGTCCATTTATGAAAGAGCGTGTAAAAGGGCAACGTCTTTTCTCTTTCCTGTGTCATCTTCGGCATGCCAACTGTTCACCTATCACGTCAGGCGCTATTTTTGAAAGAATCCAAGATTTCAGCTGGATTTTTCTCTCTCTTCCTTGTATGTATAAAAGGAATTCAAACGGTACTCTCTCAATCTTTATCACTTCCCAAAATCTCTCAAAGAACACCGGTGATTCTCTGCAACTGTTCATCATCTTCTTCAAGCTACAACAATGGCAGATTCATCATCAGTTCATGATACTTCAGTTCGTCAACCTCTTCCCACCATCAAACCCCAACAGAATCTGATCATCGATCTCACCCCATTCATCTATGAGCCCTATATGCTCTATGTGGTTGAGTGTCTCAAATACTCACCACTTGTCGATGCACTGACTAAAGTTGAAGTTGTTCCCATGTCGTGCTTGTCTCTTGTCTACTCTACTGCTTTCTATGACAGGATTAATGAACGCATTCACTTTGAACTCCACGATGAGAAGACCTCCATCTCCAAGCATCGATTCTGTGCCCTAATCGGTCTTTCTCAAGATTCATCTCTGGTAAACCCTGAATCCATTACAACTGGTCAATTGTTTTCCATGTTCTATCAGATGGGTTATACTGAAGCCCTAACCACCATTACGAAGTTCAAGAAGTCCTGCTTTCCTCCTCAATGGAATGGCCTTTTTACGCTGTTGTTCAAGGGACTGTCTGAGCGAAGCGCTGGCTCCCATGGTGCAAGCTAATCCTTCATGACAGTACTATATGGGTTGTACCATGGAATTGACCTAGATTATGGGTCCATTATCTAGCAGCAGTTGGTCGAAAGCTTGGTCTCTTCATCCAAGCATTCTGAAATATCCTGTGGGCGTTTCTGGTCTATCATCACCAACTGGGCAATGGACCGCCTTCGTGTTCCAATAATGGCGGACTCCTTGATCTCATCCATTGCTACCTTTCATACGACAAAAATCATTGTTACTAATCCATCAAAGTTTTCGTTTATTGGATCCTTTCCTAAAACAATGCTCAGTCGTATTTTTGACTCGAGTAATGTTCTACAACAATACAGGAAGCATCCATCTGTTGGCCCAAGAGAGCTTACACAGGCAGTGGTTTGGTCCATTGAAGAGGCTGAGAAGCCAGCCAAGAGGGGCAAGAAGCCTGAATCACAGAAGGGAGAACCGGTCACTAAGCAAACCAAAGGGCAAACCCCCAAGAAGCGAAAATCTAATAAAGTTGTCCCTTCTCAGGCTCAACGGAAAAGGCAAAAAAAAAGCCCATTCGGAGACTTATTCTGCAATCTTCAATCGATTCAGAATATGTCCCTCCTAAGCACAAGAACGCTCCTCCATCAGAATACGAGAGCGAAAGCTCAGAAGAAGAGGTTTCGGGCCGAGGT
Organism: Lactuca saligna; assembly: GCF_052625555.1. NCBI lineage: Eukaryota > Viridiplantae > Streptophyta > Magnoliopsida > Asterales > Asteraceae > Lactuca > Lactuca saligna. Next base: position 267,803,184 of record NC_136424.1, on the reverse strand, counting down.
GATACTCCGCCTCGCTCCCCTACCCCAGAAATTCCAGTTCGCTCAAATCCTCCAATCCTCCACCTGTAACAATCCCAGTTTCCATCCCTCCTATCTCTCCAATTACCACTTCTCAACCATCCACTACAATTCCTATTCCCACTCCCGTTTTCACAGATACCACCATTACCACAAAAACTCGCTCTATTGTTCCTAATCCACCTGCAACCGAACCTCAGGTCACAACCGAACCTCCACCTTCTTCCAAACCCTTATCTCCCACTCAATCTGCTAAAACAACCCTTATTCTAGGTGGTGAGGATTTGGAATTCGATTCTAACTATTTCAGTCCTTATCGAGTGTAGAGCGATGATGATGAAGATGAGCCTGTTACAAAACATCATCAAAAAGCAGTAAACGAAAAGCTTGATCAACTGCTTTCATCCTCTTCCTCTGGTGCCTATTCTGAAGCTGCCTTGAAGGCCTTGTTCTCCTCAATCGTCACAGAACACATTGCTACTTTATCTGCTGCGGCCAAGGAAATAGAAGCCTCCACTTCCCAATGTCAACATTCCTCTCTTGCTATTGATGCCTCCACTAAGGAATGCAAGGATGCGACCGTAAAAGTCGATAAACTAGTCTCCGAAGCTCACCTATTTCTAGATTCCTTGCAGGCTGCTACTGCCAAAAACGCTCAAACTGTCAACGCTTCAATCGAGAACCTTCAAAGGTCTCTTCAATCTGAGCGCTCGAACCTCGAAGCAGCACGCCAAGCCATTCAACAAGCTAACGAAAAGCTCCATGCTAATGTCAACGACCGCTTAACTCAACTGGAAGCGGAGTTAGCTGTGGAGAATCGAATTATGGATGAGCTGGACCGACATACTGCCCAACTTAAACTGCAAACTCACAAGTTGCGTACTACTGATGCTGAGCTTAATGACCTCAAGTCAGAAAGGGAATTCATTAGGAGTTATGTTACAGATGTTCACTCCATCCTTCTTCATCTTATTGAGGCTCATGATCCGGTCAACACTATAACTATCAGGCATCATCTGGCAGACAAGCTCAGACCAGCATTGGATATTCTTAGCCGTATAGAGGGTGTTCCGGTTACCAGGGTCCAACCAAAACAAGGGGGAGAGAAAGTGACATTGCAACCTCCTCCTTCTGGATCAAAACCATCTGCTGGATCGGAGGGTAATGAAGCTTCGATCAGCAACAAAGACAAAAAGAAGAAGAAAATCGGTGATGATGACACAGACAATGAAGAAGATATCTATACCGAGAATCCCAAGAATCCCTTCCAGAAGGTTAAGACTTCTGAAAAAGAAATAGAAGAAAACATCAAGAAACAGCAAGCTAAGCTGGAGCTGAAGCGAAAGGAGGCGGAGCTACTAGAAAAGAAAAAGTCCATGTTTCCTGTGTGGACAATAGACTCGCTTCAAAGATGTGCAATTGATGAGCCGAGCATTCTTTGGCTTGAGCTGATAATTTTCTTTGGTCTTGACAATTCCAAGGATGCATAGTTCGATATGCCAATAACTAGAAAGGAATTTATCTTCCACTGCTTCAACTCAACTGCTGTTATTCCTTCCCCATACCCGAAGGTAGATAGGGATCTTCTGGAATTTTACTTGGAGTTTGCTCAACCCCAATACCTGACTTGGAGCTCAAAGAAAATAACCACAGTCAAGGTAATGAAGCCCTATTCAGCGGGGAAATTTATTAATATCAAATTCAGGGTGACTCGAGGAACCGAAGGCTCAGTCTACCATTTTACCCTAGTTGATCTACCAAATCTTAACCCTCATGACTAGATACTCGTTATTAATAGTCTTCTTTCAAATCCTTAAGAGTATCAGCAAATAATTTATCATGTCAAGCGTATGCTTGTTTGCTACATACATGAGGTAGCGAAGATGGACCAGGAAATTGCGACTGCCATACACAAGCGAACTACGATCAAAACTATGGGCAAAGTTGGCAATGTCAATACCATGATCAAGGGGAAAATTGACTCAACATATCACACAGTTATGTTCCACAGGGGCGAAGGTCAAAAATGTATGTTCACTCTTGTCGACAAACACCTCTTCTCAACGACTTGTCTTGAGCATATTTTGGAGATCATTTAGAGGTGCGATCAGAACAATGCTGTTGATAAGAAATTATTTACTGACATGCTGAGGTGGTACATACAATTTAGATAGACTCTTCTCACCATAATTCCTCGTTTGTTTAAAGTAGTAAAGACGGTGAAGCCTACTCAGAAGAAGTAATCTCTCGTCTCATTTGACGCAAAGGGGGAGATTGTTGGGTTTGTTAGATTGCATCATGGGCTCGGTCCTTAGCCCAGTTTGAATGTCGGTATTGGGCTAGTCCAACCGTGCATATTTTTTGTACTAGGGTTTAGTATATAAGCTGCATGCATGCTGACTTAGTAGTTACGCTTTTCATTGTTGATTTTCATAGTTTTGTAAACCCTAGCTCGCCTCTAAAGTGGAAGTTCTTCATCAAGCTCTGCTGAGGCGTGACTCTGTTTTGAATCATAAGCATACGTTTGATTCAGATCTGTGTTGATTCTCATATTGTCTTGAATTGTTTGATTTCTTTAATCGTGCTTGTGAAATATCTAATCGATCTAAGAGTTATTAATCTCATCACAATGGATGATGTTGTTGCTTGTTTACTACTTTACATTGTTGTGATACATCACATAACGTCCTCCGCCCCAGAACGTTTCTGCCATTCTCGGTTTTGGGGTGTGACAGTTTCCCGTATGATCTCCGGACCGGTGAGAGTGCTGTCAGGAACTCATCCTTTAGCTAACCGTGTGTCACCCACCTCAACCCAGCACAGAGGAGATCTACACTTCCGGGCATAGAGGGCTTCAAATGGAGCAACCTTTATGCTCGTGTGATAACTGTTGTTGTAGGGAAATTCGACAAGGGGTAAATGAGTATCCCATGCCTTCCTAAAGTCGATCACACAGGCTCGCAACATATCTTCTAAGGTTTGTATCATTCTCTCACTTTTCCGATCGGTTTGCTGATGGTAGGTTGTACTTATGTCCAGCCTAGTTCCTAGGGAACTTTGTAGCGACTGCCAGAACCTCGAAGTGAATCTGCTATCTCTATCAGAGATAATAGATATAGGAACGCTATGCAGTCGTACGATCTCCCGTATGTATGTTCTTGTGAGTTTCTCCATTTTTTCAGTCTCTTTGATTGGTAGGAAATGCGCGGATTTGGTCAATCTATCGACAATGACCCAAATGGTATCAAGTCCGCCCGTTGTCTTGGGCAACTTGGTTATGAAGTCCATAGTAATCCGCTCCTATTTCCACTCCGGTATCTCCGGTTGTTGTAGTAATCCTGAGGGTTTCTAGTACTCGACCTTAACCTTTGCGCAAATAAGACATTTACTCACGAAGGTAGCAATATCTGCTTTCATGTTAGGCCACCAATATAGTTTCTTAAGATCCAGATACATCTTATCTGAACCTGGATGGACGGAATATCTAGTGTTGTGTGCTTCGGTCATGACCAAGTCTCGGAAACCACCATGTTTTGGTGTCCAGATACGATCCATGAGATATAAGGCTCCACCACCCTTAACTTCTATGTTCTTATCCATCCCTCTCAAGGATTCACTTGCCACAATTTCAGGTTTCAAGGCTTCTAGTTGAGCCTCCTTAATTTGTGTGGACAAGTGTGAATGGATAGTGATAGTCAAAGATTTGACTCTCCAACTAGAGTATTCTTTCCAACTCAGGGCGTCAGCTACTACATTGGCCTTGCTGGGGTGATAATGAATTTCCCATTCATAGTCATTGAGTAGCTCGAACCACCATCATTGTCTCATGTTGAGCTCCTTCTCATCGAATATGACTTGAAGGCTCTTGTGGTCTGTGAAGATAGTACTCTTTGTACCATACAGGTAGTGTTGTTAGATCCTTAGAGCAAATACCACTGCTCCTAACTCAATATCGTGTGTTGTATAGTTGACTTCGTGTGTCTTAAGTTGATGGGAGGAATATGCAATGACCTTTCCTATTTGCATAAGAACACAAGCAATCCCTTGGTTGGATACATCGCAATACACAAAAGAACTTCTATCCCTTCTGGGAGGGATAATATCGGTGCGGTGCACAAGGCTTGTTTCAGTGTTTGGAATGCATTCTCTTGTTTATCTTCCTAGTCAAAGGCCACACCTTTTTGGGTCAATGAAGTAAGCGGTTTCGTGATGCTAGAGAAGTTCTGTATGAACCTGCAATAGTAGCCAGCGAGACCTAGAAATTGACAAATTTCTGTAGGTGTCTTTGGTGCTGACCAGTTCTCAATGGCCTTGATTTTGGAAGGGTCTACGTGAATTCCCTTTTTGCTAACAACGTGGCCCAAGAATTCGACTCTTTGGATCCAAAAATCACACTTAGAGAACTTCGCATAGAGCTTCTCTGATCGTAATGTTTCTAAGACTCTTCGTAGGTGTTGACTATGCTCCTCCTTACTTCGAGAGTAGATAAGTATGTCATTAATGAAGAAAATGACGAACTGATCCAAGTAAGGACGACACACCCTGTTCATTAGATCCATGAATAAAACTGGTGCATTGGTTAATCCGAACAACACCACTACAAAATTGTAGTGTCCATAACGAGTTCGGAAGGCTATCTTGGGGACATCCTCTTCTAACACTCGTAACTGGTGATATCCATATCTTAGATCTATATTTTGAGAAGTAATTCTCTCCTTGAAGTTGATCAAATAAGTTGTCATTGCGGGGAAAAGGATAGCAATTCTTGACGGTAAGTTTGTTCAACTCTCTGTAGTCGATGCATATACGAAACAATCCGTCTTTCTTCTTCATGAACAAGACCGGTGCTCCCCATGGTGAGAAGCTTGGCCTAATGAATCCCTTCCTAAGAAGTTCGTTAAGCTGACTGGAAAGTTCCTACATCTCTGCTGGTGCCAGACGATAAGGAGATTTGGCTACTGGGGTAGCCCCTGGCACTAAGTCGATTCTGAACTCGACTTGGCGTTGCGGTGGTAATCCTGGTAGTTCTTCTGGAAAGATGTCGGGAAATTCGCATACTTTGGAATGTTCTGAATGTGTTTCACTTCTTGACTCGTATCGACGATGTGTGCAAGGAATGCATGATATTCCTTCCGTAAGCACTTTTGAGCTTGAATACACGAAATGATAGGAAGGTTCGTACTTGATTTGTCATCGTAGATAACTAGAGTTTCGTTGTTAGGGAGGTTAAGACGAATTGCTTTTTCGAAGCACATGATGTCGGTGCGAAGAAGACTTAACCAATCCATGCCGATTATGACGTTGAAACTTTTAATTAAGACCAACATGAGGTCGATTTGGAAAGAATGACCATCTAGAGTTAAAGTACAACCTATGTATATGCAGTTAGTGCTTTCCATTTTCCCGTTTGCCATTTCTATAGTGAATGATTCCTCTAGTACACGTGGTTTTTGTTTAAGTAAGGAAGAAAATTTTTGGTTCACGAAACTCCTCTTCGCTCCACTATCAAATTGTATGCAAGCATATGAATTATCGAGGAGAAAAGTACCAGTAACCACCGTAGGATTAGCTATGGCTTCCTTGTGGCCTATCGCCATAATTCTTCCCACTCCACCAGGATTTCCTACCTTCGGGCAGTCTCTCTTGAAATGACCAACATCACTATAACTGTAGCAATCCTGGCCCACAACAATGCTGGGGACTTGGTTAATTGGCCTCGCTGGAGCCTTGCAGAATTGGGTAATGTGGCCTTTCCTGTTGCAGTTAGCGCACTGCATTTCCCGGCAGGCGCCATTACGATGGAAAGTGCATTTATTGCACTTGGGAAAATTCCCAATATAATACTTCCTTGGCATAGTAATAGCAGGTGCAATCGCAGCATGAACAACCACAACTTGCTGCTTCTTGGTAGAGTTGTCGTTGTCGGGGTAGGGACTCCATGATCAATGAGTTGCTGTGCCAATCGCTTGGCACTATCGAAAGTAGTGGGGTTTGAAGCTAAGACATTCCCTTGAAATGGAGTCACTATCCCCCAAATGTACCTCTCAATCTTCTTTCCCTCAGTGGGAACCATATTGGGGCATATCGCCACTAGGTCGCTGAATCTGGCAGTGTAAGCCATTATGTTGGAGCCCTTCATGGTTAGGCTCCAGAGTTCTTGTTCAAGTTTTTGAACCTCGCCCCTTGGGAAGTATTCTTAAATCATCAGCCCTTTAAGATCTTCCCACCCCATAGCATTAGCCACTATTAGAGTTAGTGACTTGACATGGCTATTCCACCACGTCACGAATCTATCGTTGAAGGTGCATACAACAAATTTGACTTTGCTTCCTTTAGTACATGAACATATCTCAAATATCGATTATGTCTTCTCGAACCATTGCAACAGAGCAATAATTCCACTGATTCCATTGAAGATTTGGGGTTTACAGTTGGTGAAGTCTTTATAAGAGCACTCTCGTGAGCGCACGATGACATCACCTTGTGTGGAATAAACGACTGTTCCACCTCCGCTAGTACCCTGGTTGTTGTGGTATTGTGCCATGGATGTCGCAACAGCCGCAACTACCGCAACATTAAGAGCTGTCGTGTCGAATTGTGGAGGAGGTGGTTGAGTTGTAGTTATCGGAGGATCATGCCTTATTGACTTACGAGGATGCATCTTTCAACTACAAGTTAAAAAGATGATCACAAAGATAAGAATTCAATAGTGAAATAAATGAATGAATCCCATGAACTAAATCACCATAGTTCGACAACTAGATAAGTGTGTGAGTTCCATAGAGTTATAGAATTATAAGAATGAAAGTATGTTTGAAATAGAGACACAATAGTAGAGTAGGGAAACACAAGAGAAAAGATTCTCCCACAGAATAGATAACTGTCAATATTACTGGTATTATTGAGGTAACAAGTTCGGGAAAAATGACCTAATAGTAGGTCTTACATCAAACCATAAGGGAAAATGTTGACAACTTAGAAGTCTAGTTATAGTGCTTTCAAGATAGGAATATTTTACAGAAAAGTGCTTCATAGAGCACCAATACGAAAGGCTATTCCTTAAACCAAAAGAAAAGACGAGTCAAACATCTTCTACCGGCGACGGGTATTCCTCGGGCGAACCCTTAGATCTTGTAACACCCGTGTTTTTAGGCTAGACATTAATGATGATGTAATAGTCTATGTTAGCCTTTTTAACTCATTTTGAAATAATAAGAATGTATTATTTGAGTATTATGTGTTATATGCTTAATTGTGTGGTTTAATTGAATTAAGAATAAAAATAAGCATAAAAACAAAATGTTAGATAAACCCGATATCTATGAAGGAAGTTGTAGTGGTCGTGACGAGGTTTCCGAATATATATACAATGCCGAAATCCGAGTTATAACGAAGAAGTTATGACATGTTGAAGTTTAGCGACAGAACCGGCATGACATCGTGTAACGTAAATAGTGAATTTACGTTAGAGTGATTTTTAGCCTTAGTTATCTAAATGAAAATTGTAGAATACGTTAAACCGAGAGCGTGCATAAAAAGAACGTATAAATCTGACTTTGTATGAGGAAGTTATGATTTTTCTAAGTTTCGACTTAATGGTTTGCAGCCCGAAACTCGAATATGAGATAAAGTGATTTTTAGCCGAAACAATCTAAATGAGAATCGAAGATCTCGTCGATAGTAGTCCAACGGAAGAAAGATAGACGAAAACAGAGGTCGGATGAAGAAGTTATGAGTCTAAATTAGAGTTGTAGAGTATAATCTCACATACGTGTGGATATAAAGAACGTTGAAAACGGAGATCGTATGCAAAAGTTATGAATTTCTGAAGTTCGAGGCACGCATCCCAAAGAGGGAACCCCCGCGTTCAATACTTGGATCCAGAGAGGCCACGTTGATGCTAACTCAGTGGATACGGGATAGGATCGGAACCCCGGTCCTACGCACCGTGTTCGAAGGGAACGCCCTGCGTTCGCGGCAGACTTCAGCACTATAAATAGAACATGAAGGCAGCCGATTTTGGTTGCCAAATTTCTTTTCTCTCTCCTATTTTGCCTCTTTTTGTGTGCAAGTTATACCCTGAAGCCCCGGTATCATTCCCAAGACCCGAATCAAGTCTCAAAGCCCCAAAGATCCCAAGAAGAAAAGAGTTTCCGAGCCGAAGCTCTGTTTGCGAGATTCCCGGTGTGTGAAGATCTTCCAGTTTCACTGAAGAATACTACTTCTACAAGCCGTGGTGCTGCCCGATCATCTTCCGATCAATTGAGTGTATACTCCCTTTCTTTTAACAAATAGATATCAAGTAACTACTTTAGAATACGTGTTACGTGTGTATAAATATACGTGTATATATATGTTATCTGTTTATTTGGAATGAGTATTGAATGGGTATCTTATCAGTTTTTAAGTTGCGTATGAATGCATATGTATGTGGTTATATACAAAAATGTTGGGTAGAACTTGGGTAGATAGTTGATGTATGATAAACTGATGAGAGGCCTCGATGTGATTGTGATCTAGTTGTCCGACATAATATGGATGTGAAAGAACATAATTTTGTGGTTTGAGCTAGGCAGAATATGGATGTGAAATGCAAACGGTTCAAGTTTAAATAGTGATGGGTTTTGTACATAAGAACATTCCTATGTTCGCATACAAACCCTAATGCTTGGATCTAGGTTTCTCTAATTAAACATGCATTGAATCCAAGACTCCTAATGGTTAATTAGGTATAAGAAAAATACAAAACCAGAGTTGGAAGCATACCTTGAAACACTTGTTTGATCTTCTTGTTCTTGGAGCTTTAGAGTCACAATTGTCACTCCTCTAATGGCTTACAAACACCAACTAGCAAAGAGAATGATTTGAGAGAGAGGAGAGAGGAGGAAATCGGCCAGGGTATCCTTGCTATAGAGGAGGTGCTGATTTCCCTATCCCAAGGGGTCTATTTATACTTGTAAGGCTCCAAGGGTTTCACCCTTAAACCCTAATTGGATAACTTAGACTCTAAGCAATCCTAATCCTTTCCTTAGATAAGCCATGGACGATTTGGCTTATCCTAGCCCTAGAAATCGTCCACCCTCCTTCCAATAAGGATTTACAGCCTAAAGTGTAACTATCAAACAATTGTCAGTTTATACCCTCTTATTTAATTAATCTCTTTAAGTCACCAAATTAATACTAATTAATCTATGACTTATATTAATCAAATAACAATATCATTATTCATTATATTATTCTCATAATATATTAAATAATATCTATTCTCTCATATTAAATCATCCTACCAAGTTGCTATGGTGAAGGCAACCCAAAAGGACCATGCACAATCGGGTCAAATACTTGCCTAATATAGTTGCTGCCTTAGACACTATTCCAACAGTCTCCCACTTGGATAAGTCTAGTAACTATATGCACAAGTACAATCCGATTTGCAATCGTAGCTCTCAAAGATGCTGTCAAACTCTGATCTAATCAATCTTGTCCTTCAGATAAGGGATCGTACAGTCCTCTGTTAGATATCATGCTGACAATTCTATGGAATGATTAGTCTAGCATTTGGTTTCTCGATCTCCGATTTATTTGACATAGAACTTAATCGAACACATCAATTCAGTTCTGACCGGGCCCGACACATAAGTCAAATCAAATCATCGAGCGACCGAGATATCACTTTTTCCTTCTTAGGATAAAAGTTACAGATAAACTTCGACTTATATGCATTTACTTATTCATTAACCAACTATACACAACAACGCGTTTTATAACATTGAGTTACCAATGCGTTTTCACATTATCAATGTACTATCAATTAGCAAATAACAAACCATATATCTAGGTTTTAAGACTATATGATATTATCATCTTGCAATCACCCCTTTTTATCACATTCCATAAGGTGATTCCAGCAAGCGCGGGTTTGTTCCAATGCTCAAAACTAGTTCATAAGCACTCATGAAGTTGCAGCAATCTTTTGCTATGTCTAAAACCATTTAGACAATCTACACACCTATTCATGACAATCTTCATTTATATCTACTTCCGACATATGAACGATTGTGGACAATTTCAACAATTCGATTATTCTTAATAAACTCAATTATTCTGGAAGTCAAAACATGCAAGGTGAAACAATAGTTAAACAATTAACATAAGACAGTAACATTACTTATAAATGAAACTCCTTTATTTAATCATCAAATGTTAATTACATTTATCTATTATACGTTTCTAATACTATCTAATCTAATACTATCTAATATCATCCCTTAGCCCAATACTCCTAGCATGCTGCAAATTCTTAACCCTACTCAGTCCCTTCGTAAGCGGATCTGCTGGGTTATCTTCTGATGATATCCTCTTCACTACGAGTTGTCCTTCTTCTACATGATGTCTAATAAAGTGATATTTTCTGTTGATATGTCGTGATCTACCGTGATCTCTCGGTTCCTTGGTCAAGACAACCGCTCCATCATTATCACAGAAAATCTCCATGGGCTCCTTTATGGCTGGTACAACTCCAAGATCACCAATGAAGTTCTTCAGCCATATTGCCTCCTTCGACGCTTCGATCGCTGCAATGTACTCTGATTCGCACGTTGAATCAGCTATGGTTTCCTGCTTGGAACTTTTCCAAGTTACTGCTCCTCTATTCAGGGTAAAGACCCAGCCCGACTGCGAACGGTAGTTGTCCCTGTCGGTCTGAAAGTTGGCGTCACTATACCCTCTCACCTTCAAGTCATCACTCCCTCCAAGGACTAAGAACCATTCCTTCGTCCTCCGAAGGTACTTAAGGATATTCTTTACCGCAATCCAATGGGCTCTGCCAGGGTTCCCGATATCTACTAACCATGCTCAAGGCAAAGGCTACATCAGGGCGAGTACAAGTCATAGCGTACATGATTGCGCCAACTGCAGAAGCATATGGAACTCGTCTCATTTCAGCTATCTTGGCTTCGGTACTCGGACTTTGAGTCTTACTCAACTTGGCATTACTTTGTATCGGTAATTCTCCCTTCTTTGAGTTTTCCATACTAAAACGTTTTAGCACCTTCTCTAAGTAAGTGTTCTGACTAAGTCCTATTAGTTTCTTACTTCTCTCTCTATCTCTCTCTCTCTCTCTCTCTCTCTCTCTTACTATCCTTATTCCTAAAATATAGGAAACCTCTCCAAGGTCCTTCAAAGCGAAGCACTTCCCGAGCCAGGACTTAATCTCATGCAGAGTCGGGACGTCATTTCCTATGAGTAATATGTCATCGACATATAGAACGAGGAAGCTTACTACACTCCCACTGGCTTTGACATATACACACGATTCATCTTCGCTTCGTACAAATCCAAACTCTTTGACTTTCTCATCAAAGCAAAGATTCCATCTGCGAGACGCTTGCTTTAGTCCATAAATGGACTTCTCAAGCTTACACACTCTATTCGGATGCTTCGGATCCACAAACCCCTCTGGCTGAGCCATGTAAACATCCTCAGCCAACTTCCCGTTAAGGAAAGCGGTCTTGACATCCATTTTCCAAATCTCATAATCGTGAAATTCCGTAATAGCTAGCATCACTCTAATAGATTTTATCTTCGCAACTGGTGAGAAGGTCTCTTCATAGTCAACTCCGGGAGTTTGAGTAAAGCCCTTCGCAACCAATCACGCTTTATACGTGTGTACCTTTCCATCCACGTCGGTCTTCTTCTTGAAGATCCATTTGCACCCAACGGTCTTATGTCCAGACACATTATCAACCAAATTCCAAACTTGGTTATCATACATGGATTGGGTCTCGCTATCCATTGCCTCTTTCCATTTCGCAGACTCCGGGCCTGCCATGGCTTCCTTATAGCTATTAGGTTCATCAAGGTTTATTAGTGTACTATCACTAATATACGTGTCCCCTTCGGTAGTAATATGAAAACCATACAACTGGGGTTGAACTCTAACTCTTTCGGAACATCTAAGAGGTAATGATACGTCAATCGGTTTAACCGGAGTTTCCTCCTCGGGTTGACCGCCAGCAGTAGAGGTTCCTTCATCTATCGACTCTTGAATCTCTTCAAGATCAATTTTCCTCGCACTGTCTCCTTGGCCTATGAGTTCTCGCTCTCAGAAAACTCCTCTCCTCGCAACAAAGACAACATTTTCCTTCGGTCTATAGAAGAGATATCTAAAGGATTTCTACGGGTAGCCGATGAAAATACATCACTCACTACGAGGTTCGAGCTTGTCGTGAGTATCTCATCCTACGAAAGCCTCGCAACCCCAAACCTTGATATGTGCTAACGAAGGATCTTTCCCCATCCACATCTCGTGAGGTGTTTTGGCAACCTTATTAGTAGGGACTCGGTTAAGGATATGGGCGGCAGTCTCTAAGGCATACCCCCAAAAAGAGATAGATAGCGAAGCACGACTCATCATAGAGCGAACCATCTCCAACAAGGTTCGATTACGCCTTTGTACCACACCATTCAATTGTGGTGTCCTAGGTGGCGTTAATTGTGAAACTATTCCACACTCCTTGAGATAATCGTGGAATTCAAGACTTAGGTACTCTCCTCCTCGATCGGATCGAAGCATCTTGATCTTCCTACCCAATTGATTCTCCACTTCATTTTTGAACTCTTTGAATTTTCAAAAGTTTCTGACTTTTTCTTGATTAAGTAGATATACCCATATCTACTATAGTCATCGGTAAAAGTCACGTAGAAGTGGTTTCCATCCTTCGTGGTAGATCTAAACGGTCCACACACATTGGTATGTATGAGGTCCAATAGACCCTCACCTCTTTCGCACGTACCAGCGAAGGGTGACTTAGTCATCTTTCCAAGTAAACAAGACTCGCATGTATCATCTTCCGTAAGGTCGAATGACTCCAACACTCCATCCTTTTGGATTTGGGCTATGCGTTTCTTATTGACATGTCCAAGACGACAATGCCATAAGGATGCCTTATCCATACTATTGGAAGAATCCATGCATAAAACATCATTTCCTAAGTTATCAACAATCATAATAGTTTCATAAATTCCATTACATGGTATAGCTTCAAAGTAAAAGACACCATTCAGATAAGCTAAAATAGAACCATCCTCATTATTAAAAGAAAATCTAAAACCTTGTCTAAACAAACCATGAAATGAAATGATGTTTCTAGCCATTTCTAGCGAATAGCAACAATTGTTCAAATCTAAAGATAAACCATTCCTAAGCACTAAAGAATACACTCCAATCTTGGTCACAGGTGACGATCTTCTGTTCCCCATGATTAGATTTATTCTTCCATGCTCCACGTCTCTATTTCTTCTTAGTCCCTGCACATTTGAACAAATGTGGTAACCACAACCGGTATTAAGAACCCAAGAAGTATCATGAGACGAATTGTTAGATTTAATTGTGTATATACGTGCTAAAGATGGCTTGATCTTTCCTTCCTTGATGGCTTGCAGGTACTCCGGGGAGCTTCTCTTCCAATGTCCTATCTTGTGGCAGTGGTGGCACTCTGCCTCCTTCGGGTTAGGGCATGGCTTAGCGGGATCAACTTTGGTCCCACTAGAAGAGGCACCATCTCGAGCTTTAAGCTTGCGATAGTTCTTAGACGAAGCCTTCCTCTTCTTTCCCTTTCCTTGTCCAATTGCCAAGACAGGAGCGGCGGGCGGATTGGGAGTTGGTGCAACAGACTTGTCGTTGAAGTTGCTCTCAGCGCCCCTCAAGAGACCTTGGAGTTTGCTTAGGGTGACCTCTTCTTTGTTCATGTAATAGGTCATCCTAAATTGATTGTAGCTTGGAGGAAAAGAGTGAAGCACCATGTCGATCGCCAAGTCTTCCCCAAAGTCAACGTTTAACTTGCGAAGGCGGTCGACATACCTTTGCATCTTTTGCAGGTGCATGGTAAGAGACTCTCCATGACTCATCTTAGCGGAAATCATGTTAGTGAAAATCTCATAACGCTCTTGTCTCGCATTTTGATGGTATCTCTCCAATAAGTCTTGGTGCATTTCGTACGGATACATGTCCTCGTAGGACTTTTGGAATTCGGAGTTCATAGTTGCGATCATGATGCAATGTACCTTCGTAGCATCACGCTCGTGAGTTTCAAAAGCAGTCATTTCGGCGGGAGTAGCGATTTCGGGGTTGATTTTCTCGAGCTTCTCATCGAGGACATACTCCTTATCCTCCTAGCGAGCAATCGTGCGAATGTATCTTATCCATTCCCTAAAGTTCGTTCCATCAAAGGTGACCTTTTGACAAAGGCTCATCAAAGTGAATGAACTAGCAGCAGCATTGTTAGCATTCGACATCTACAATAGAAAGGACAAAGATTGATTAGAATGTGAATCTCTAATTATCACCCAATAAAAAAAATTAGGGCTAGGATCCAACAACAATATTTACACATTAGAAAAGGGATGTCGTAATCTAATATGCAAACAATTTTGAAGGTAAGTGAATGAAGATTCACTAATTATACACCATGAAAAACATAACTATAAGTCCTAAATGTATTGAGAATTCCTAGGTTCGGATGAGATTCATTAAAACTTTTCAATGGCATGTTTAAATCATGTCACAACTAGAAATTTTGTGTCATATAAGCTATATACTCAAGTAAAGGTTGAATCAAAAATTTTAAAGCATGTTTGATGCCTATTATGTAACATCAAAATTTCAATCAAATACATCATACAAGTACTACACATAGTCGTCAAACAATTGGAAACCCTAGAAGTTCTTGTTAAATCCATTTTTGGACTAGGGCTTCCTTATTGGACCTAAGTGGACCAATAAGCTTCCAATTTGACTATTATGGGCTTAGAACCCTTAAATGGGCTCTAATTGGACCCACATTTATTTATTTCAACATTTTGGGCCATATTGGGCCTAGAATGAAATAAATTAAAAGCTTTGATCCATGATTAACTTAATCTAGCTTAATAGAGCATAAAAATCACAATTTTATATTATAAGGCCAATGATCACCCAAACTAACTCTAATATTGGGCTTAGGGGCAAAAAGCCCAAAAACCTTTTTTTTCCTTTCCAAATTCTCGTCCCAAGGCCCAAACCCAAGGAAGGTTGAAGAGTTGACTTGCCATTGCCACCTCATTTTTATCTTTTGGACATCCATGCAACATATCACATATACCCATGCATACATCACCTCAAAGTCACTCTTCTTCTTCTCTCCCACTCACTCTCGGCTGAGCAACACCCACACACACACAAATCTCTCACAAACTCTCTCTAGATCACTCAAGGTTTCTTTCTTCTTCTCCATCCAAAATCTCGAGATTTAGGAAGCATTCAAGGGAGTTCTTCCATAAAAATCATCATCTAAGGTAAGGTTTTGCTTGGATCTATGACTTGTATTCCTTGTTCTATCAAAAATCTCTTCCTAATCCATGCAAAAATCGTGATCTTGCACTCTAGAAAACTCCATAAACTCAAAAACTTCATCAAGGAGTGCAAAGGCCAAAAATCACTTCATTTCTTCCATTCTTTCTTCAAAAACCGAATCAACACCCAAGGTGAGTTTCATACCCCCTTATTTTCGGTTTTTATAAGTTTTTGTGGGGGAGAATACAAGCAAAGGTGTAGATCCATCCTTATGTGTATGTTGTGGTTGATTTCTATGCTTATATGTAGGTTTTGTATGATTTTGATGCTAGATCTAGTTATGAAATGCTAAAAACCGAGATATGTATTTCATTATAGCATAAAATATACTACTACATGCAAAGTATACTAAGAAAAATAGCCAAATGGCTTGACAACACTTAATTTGGGCTAAAAACTCATTTTTTTTGACATAAAATGTTGAAAATACAAAATTGAAGGGCCTAAAATGAAATATTTCGAAATCTGATGGGTGAGATGAGTCAAAATAGTTTACATAATGTATTTTCTGAAAATATACTATTTGGAGGGTTAAAAACACAAATTCCAAGCTTATTGGGCTAAATATGACATTTTCGGCCCAATGAGGCCCAATATGCGAAATTTTCTAAATTGGAGGACCAAAACTGCATTTTTCTGTAAAACAGTGGACTATAAGTATTCCATGTACTTTTCAAAGGTTTAAAATGCTTTTCAAATTTAAAAAGGACCAAAGTTGCAAAATATTTTCCAAATTGGGCCAAAAATGTAAAAATTGCGAAAAAGAGGGGTTATAACCGAGAAAACTGCAATTTCAAGGACTTAAGCTGTTTTCTATGAAAAATATGCTGGAAAATACTTATTTCAATAATTTTTGGTGTTAAAATGTCAAGAAAATTGATTTAAGGACCAAACCGGAAAGTTTTTAAATAAAGGGGTGAAAAGGGTAAATTTTACAAATAAGGAGGGACTGAAAACAGAAAATTCTCAAGGCTAGTTCAATACATGTAATTTGACCAAATGATGGTACCACGCCTATCGACGAAATACAATACATTACAATACCAAAAGTCGTTGTCAAACGAATTGGTTCGGTCTCGAACCAATAAAAATCCGAAACTACTAACACGACGACACTACGACATTACGATATTACGATTCATAACTAATAACGATTGGGAAGTCACTATACATGCGAGTGTGCACAGACGTCTACGCACCATCTTTGGGCCCCAAAAGTGTAAAATCTTGTTTGTTGAGCCTAGCTAGCCCAATGACCTGATCTTAAGGCCCGAAGACCTCTCTCTTACGAAGTGTTGGGTTTTACCGATCCGACATAACGTAAAAGGACTTTCAATGGCAAACATGCTACTGGTCCCCAAGGGTCCTTCAGTGCTGCTAGTAAAGTCTGTAACTCACGATTGTGGGTTGGGCTTCGGGCCCTTCGCAATTGCAATGGTCTTGAACGACGCGGGGAAATACCGAGGGTTTCGCACCTTCTCTTCTTCCCTCCGGTAGTGGGACTACACAAGTCTGGGAGGATTGAGTTGTGTGAAGAATTACGAGGGACGCCTAAAGGATCGCTTGTAAGGTTGTTGATTGGACGTTTTCATTAACGCACGTCACAACACTTCACCACCCACTGTATTCTCAATGCCTCTGGAGCTCAACGGTTTCCTCTAACGCAACGAAACAACGGTACACAAACTAAGTAAAGCAAAGTGATAGGAAAACGTCGGGTTTTCCTAGGGTTACATCTATAGAATTCAAACAAGCATACTCATGGATCATCACATATTTTTACACTATTCTATTTTTAGAAAATATCGGATTTTCTGATGGTTTTCAAACAATACATTGGATTTCAAACACTACTTATGAACTCACCAACATTTCATATGTTGACGTTTTCAAAATACTTGTATTCTCAGGTAACAGATAAGGTGAAGGATGATTTGTACTCTATGACGTTTTGCTGTGGTTTAAGTAGTATCAAACAGTTATTTTTTTTTTTTTGAGAATGTAATGTTTTGAACAATGTAATGAATGTAACATTACCAGTTGTATCATTCCAAATGTTGGTGATGTATAATGTTATGTTTCATGTATATGCATTGTGATGGTATTCAATGAGTCACGATAGCCCTCGGACGTTTCCGCCGTCTGGTTCGGGGGTGTGACAGGTTGGTATTAGAGCTTTGTTTATAGTGAACTAGCATATCTAGCCACACATGGATATGCAACTGTAAACCAAAAAGAGGGACTAACATAACTCTGAACAAAACAAGTAAATAAAACACCCTTGCTTGCACTAGGAATAGGAACATAACGTTGAACCAAACAAAAATAATACCAGTGTCTCGGTTAATTCAGGATTGTTCTTAGTGATACCAAGGAGTGAATGTAGCCTGATCAACTACATTCTCTCCAAAGTAAAACTAACACACGTCCTGATGAGATCGGGATCTCTAGGGAATCTAAAACTATACCCCTACCACCGAAAAGAGAACGCCTGTTTAGCTTGTGCAATAGCGGTAGAGTCATAGGAAAGTGATAGCTTATTCGTATACTTTCTCCCAGTCTTCATGGAAGGAGAGCATCAGGGCATTCAGTTTCACCAAGCCTTAGGAGCACACGGGATACTCGAAAACGAACCAGAGGGGAATCAGGAGGGAGTCCACGGCGTTGAACCTGACGAATACATGGATACCGACTACGAGTTCGAGGAGACCGACGATGACATGGGGGAGGATCAGACCCCGGATATAGATCACGTCGCATCTCCTGTTAGCGAAGCGCAACAGGATCACCACGTCCCACCAGTGAATCCCGCGAGGGAAAATCGCTCCCCAGAAGCCGAGATTGCCGACTTGCGGCAACAACTGTTCGCCATGGAAGCACGTGCCGTGCAAGCAGAGCTGGAGAGGGATGATGTCATTGTAGACATGACTGAGATGGCTCAGCTGTTGGCTCAGCACTTCGGCATATGATTTCACCGTTATAGTAGGACGCAGTTCATCGTGGTTAGGGATATACTTATCTTAGTAGATCGTTAGGAAATATGCTATGTACTACGACTCTATGTTTAAGTGACTACACTACTCATAGAGTCGTTATGCTGTCCAACTAGTATAACTCATGTATGCTCCTACGAGCAAATTTTCATGTATCAAATGCGGATAATATTAATAAATTTTTACGTGTTTTATTACGATATTGCAAATTGCTATGTGTTGAGATATTATTATTGATTGGTCAATGGTAGTAGTGTTTAAGTTCGTACCATGCACCTAGTCAGTAGGATCACGACCTCACCGAAACAACATACCCTCAACATCTTTCCGTTTTGTGACAGAAAGATGCCTCCCCGACCTGCTCACGGAAACCCAGGACCAACCCCACCTGAAGTTGACTCAGCCGCTTTCCAGGCAGCTGTATCTGCAGCAGTCACTGCAGCGATTGCGCAAATTCAACAAGGGAACAATGGAATGAAACAAGGACCCACCAAGACATGTACCTACAAGGACTTCACAAACGCCAAACCACGAACTTTTAATGGCACTGGAGGGGTGATCACTCTTAAGCGATGGATCGAAAAGGTGGAGTCGGTATTCGAGATATGCGACTGCCCTGAGCACATGAAGGTGAAGTTCGCGGTTTGCACTTTTGTGGATCAAGCGCTCACCTGGTGGAACGGACATGTAGAATCCATGACGCTCCCTGTAGCCAACTCTATGCCGTGGACAGAGATGAAAGAAATGTTAATGGCAGAGTACTGCCCACGAGGCGAAATACAGAAGATGGAGCAAGAGCTATGGAACCTCACTGTGCAGAACGCGAATATCGATGCGTACATATCGAGATTTAGCGAACTATCTCTACTGTGCCCGAGTATGATCACCTCGGAAGGAAAGAAGATTGAGCGATTCATCTGGGGACTCACATCACCAATTCAAGGGAATGTGATAGCTGCAAACCCCGAAACATTTGACAGTGCAAAGAGATTGGCAAAAAGGATGTACGACCATAACAACAAAAAGGGAGAGAAGCCAGTGGAGGCTGAGAAGACGAAGGAAGGAGATGGCAAGAGGGGAAAGAACAATAAGAGGAAGGGGCGCCAGGGCCCCGACACCTCCAAGAAGCAGCAGACAGTGGCGGTTAATGCTGTTACCGCATCGGTTCCAGCCGCATCCCATGCTCCAACCTCAGCCACTTCAAATGCTTCCAGACCTTATTCTGGTAATCTTCCCAAATGTAACAAGTGCGGTTTCCATCACTATGGAGAATGCAAGGATTTTCAGTGCACCAGTTGCAACCGAAGGGGCCACACCGCAAAGTACTGCAAGGCTTACCCTCCCCATAACCAAAATCAGGGAATCAACAACAACAACCCTCGCAACAACAACAACGCCCATGCCAGCGGCAATAGCACAGGGCCTAGCTACTCCTGCTTCGGATGCGGGAAGACTGGACACATCCGCCGAGACTGTCCCAATAACAACAATTTAAGAAATGGAGGAACAGGAAGGATGTTGACCATGGGTCAGAGTGAGGCTATACAAGACCCCTCTGTTGTTACCGGTACGTTTCTCTTAAACCATGCATATGCATGCATCTTATTTGACACAGGAGCGGAGCGAAGTTTCGTAAGCAATAATTTTAAGCACTTATTAAAACAACTTCCCCAAAAGCTAAACGAAACCTATACGGTGGAAATGGCCAATGGGAAAACCGAATCCACTAGGGAAATCTACACCGGATGTACCCTAACTCTTAATCAACACGTTTTTCGAATAGATCTAATGCCAGTGTCAATTAGGAGCTTCGATGTGATCATCGGCATGGACTGGTTAAGCCCCCACCATGCCGAAATTATGTGCCATGAGAAGGCCGTCCGTCTTCGTCTTCCAAATCACGAAACCCTAGTAATTTACGGAGACAAATCTAGCATGAACCTTTGCCTCGTTTCGTGTATCAAAGCACAAAAATATCTACGAAGGAACAATCTGGCGTTCCTGGCTCACGTGGTGGACAAAACCAAGGAGGAGATTAACGTTTAAGACATTCCCGTAGCATGTGAATTTCCGGACGTGTTTCCTGAAGATCTTCCGGGAGTACCCCCAGAGAGACAGGTTGAATTTCGAATCGACCTTATTCCAGGAGCAACTCCTCTTGCGAAATCACCCTACCGGTTGGCTCCTGCCGAGATGCAGGAATTATCCAGCCAACTCAGCGAACTTTTGGATAAGGGATTTATTCGACCTAGTTACTCGCCATGGGGAGCTCCGGTGCTCTTTGTTAAAAAGAAAGACGGATCTTTTAGAATGTGTATCGATTACAGAGAGTTAAATAAACTCACAATCAAGAACCGCTACCCACTCCCACGAATCGATGACCTATTTGACCAGCTCCAAGGAGCTAGTTATTTTTCTAAAATAGATCTACGGTCCGGATACCACCAACTCAAAGTCCGGGAAGAGGATATTCCAAAAACTGCTTTCCGAACTCGCTACGGACATTATGAATTTGTCGTAATGCCCTTCGGTCTAACGAATGCCCCTGCCGCATTTATGGACCTAATGAATCGAATCTGCCGACCGTTTCTCGACAACTTTGTCATTGTTTTTATCGATGACATCCTCGTCTATTCTCGAAGCAAGGAAGAGCATGGCCAACATCTTCGACAAGTCTTAGAAACTCTACGATCAGAAAAACTTTACGCCAAACTCTCCAAGTGTGAGTTCTGGCTGCGGAGCGTGAACTTCCTAGGTCATGTAGTCAGCCAAGATGGAATCCATGTGGATCCCTCTAAGGTCAAAGCTGTAGAAGGATGGGCAATCCCGACAATGCCCACGGAAATTCGTCAATTCTTGGGATTAGCAGGCTACTATAGGAGGTTCATTCAAAACTTCTCTAAGATCGCCAAGCCACTTACCTCGCTTACGCAAAAGGGTGTACCATTCAAATGGACAGACAAACAAGAGATTGCGTTTCGAACCTTGAAACAAGCTCTCTGTAGCGCACTTGTACTATCTCTGCCTGAAGGAACGGAAGATTTTGTAGTCTACTGCGACGCGTCAAATCAAGGTTTAGGTTGCGTTCTCATGTAACGTGGGAGAGTGATAGCCTATGCATCCCGCCAGCTAAAGACGCATGAAGTAACCTACACGACCCATAACCTAGAGTTGGGAGCTGTAGTCTTTGCCCTAAAAATTTGGAGGCATTACCTTTACGGTACAAAGTGCACCGTCTTCACGGATCACAAGAGTCTCCAACACATCTTGAACCAAAAGGAGTTAAACATGAGGCAACGAAGATGGGTTGAGTTGCTAAACGATTATGAGTGTGAGATTAAGTACCATCCAGGCAAGGCCAACGTGGTAGCTGATGCATTAAGTCGGAAAGAGTACTCTAATCGTTGTACGAAAACTCTCTCGATAACCATTCAATCACACCTGGCCACTCAAATTGCAGTAGCCCAGTCAGAGGCCATGAAGACAGAAAATAGAGCAAGCGAAGTATTGCGCGGAATGGAAAAGAACCTGGAGGCAAAGGAGAATGGAGTATACTATTTCATGAATCGTATTTGGGTCCCTAAATTTGGTGGGTTTAGAGATGTTTTCATGAAGGAAGCCCACAAGACGCGATACTCCATTCATCCCGGTTCTGATAAGATGTATTTGGATATTAAACAACACTATTGGTGGCCTAGCATGAAGGCGGAAATCGCGACCTACGTCAGTAAGTGCCTTACGTGCGCCAAAGTAAAAGTAGAATACCAAAAACACTCAGGATTGTTACAGCAACCGGCAATCCCTGAGTGGAAATGGGAGGGGATTTCTATGGATTTTGTGACCAAGCTACCCAAAACGTCGGATGGATTAGACACCATATGGGTAATAATCGACCGACTAACGAAATCTGCCCATTTCCTGCCAATTAAAGAATCGTACAAGATGGAGAGATTGACGCGTTTATACATTCGAGAGATCGTGAGACTCCACGGAATACCAACATCTATCATCTCGGATAGGGACAGTAGGTTCACGTCCCGATTTTGGCAATCACTCCATAAGGCGATGGGAACAAACCTCGATATGAGCACCGCTTATCATCCACAAACGGATGGTCAAAGCGAGCGAACCATCCAAACGCTCGAAGATATGCTCCGCGCATGCGTGATAGACTTTGGAAAGTCTTGGGATACCCACCTACCCTTAATCGAGTTCTCATACAACAATAGTTACCATTCGAGCATCAAGGTGGCTCCTTTCGAAGCACTGTACGGGCGTAAATGTAGATCACCGTTTTGTTGGGATGAAGTAGGTGACACCCAGCTAGCAAAAACCCATACGTCGGACAAAACACTAACGGGACCGGAGATCATCCGTGAAACCACGGAAAAGATCGTTCAAATCAGAGCTCGATTGCAAGCATCGCGTGACCGACAAAAGAGCTACGCTGACAAACGGCGGAAGCCCTTAGAATTTCAGGTCGGTGATCGAGTACTGTTAAAAGTCTTGCCCTGGAAAGGGGTTATACGTTTCGGAAAAAGGGGAAAGCTGAACCCGCGATACATTGGACCTTTCGAAATCATCGAACGAATTGGTCCAGTAGCATACAGACTGCAACTACCCGTAGAGCTAAACGGTGTACACCCCGTGTTTCACGTCTCTAATCTGAAGAAGTGTCTCTCAGATGAAACACTCGTCATTCCTCTTGACGAAATCGAAATCAATGAGAAACTCCTGTTCGTTGAGGAACTAATTGAAATCATGGACAGGGAGGTGAAGCGTACTAAGCAGAGTCGCATCTCGATCATGAAAGTATGGTGGAACGCAAAGCGTGGGCCAGAATTCACTTGGGAACGCGAAGACCAAATGAAGCAAAAGTACCCTCACCTATTCTAGCTTTCTCAAATCTAGCTTTCAAACAGAATTTCGGGACGAAATTCCCTCTAACGGGGGGATGATGTCACAACTAGAAATTTTGTGTCATATAAGCTATATACTCAAGTAAAGGTTGAATCAAAAATTTTAAAGCATGTTTGATGCCTATTATGTAACATCAAAATTTCAATCAAATACATCATACAAGTACTACACATAGTCGTCAAACAATTGGAAACCCTAGAAGTTCTTGTTAAATCCATTTTTGGACTAGGACTTCCTTATTGGACCTAAGTGGACCAATAAGCTTCCAATTTGACTATTATGGGCTTAGAACCCTTAAATGGGCTCTAATTGGACCCACATTTATTTATTTCAACATTTTGGGCCATATTGGGCCTAGAATGAAATGAATTAAAAGCTTTGATCCATGATTAACTTAATCTAGCTTAATAGAGCATAAAAATCACAATTTTATCTTATAAGGCCAATGATCACCCAAACTAACTCTAATATTGGGCTTAGGGGCAAAAAGCCCAAAAACCTTTTTTTTTCCTTTCCAAATTCTCGGCCCAAGGCCCAAACCCAAGGAAGGTTGAAGAGTTGACTTGCCATTGCCACCTCATTTTTATCTTTTGGACATCCATGCAACATATCACATACACCCATGCATAAATCACCTCAAAGTCACTCTTCTTCTTCTCTCCCACTCACTCTCGGCGAGCAACACCCACACACACACAAATCTCTCACAAACTCTCTCTAGATCACTCAAGGTTTCTTTCTTCTTCTCCATCCAAAATCTCGAGATTTAGGAAGCATTCAAGGGAGTTCTTCCACAAAAATCATCATCTAAGGTAAGGTTTTGCTTGGATCTATGACTTGTATTCCTTGTTCTATCAAAAATCTCTTCCTAATCCATGCAAAAATCGTGATCTTGCACTCTAGAAAACTCCATAAACTCGAAAACTTCATCAAGGAGTGCAAAGGCCAAAAATCACTTCATTTCTTCCATTCTTTCTTCAAAAACCGAATCAACACCCAAGGTGAGTTTCATACCCCCTTATTTTCGGTTTTTATAAGTTTTTGTGGGGGAGAATACAAGCAAAGGTGTAGATCCATCCTTATGTGTATGTTGTGGTTGATTTCTATGCTTATATGTAGGTTTTGTATGATTTTGATGCTAGATCTAGTTATGAAATGCTAAAAACCGAGATATGTATTTCATTATAGCATAAAATATACTACTACATGCAAAGTATACTAAGAAAAATAGCCAAATGGCTTGACAACACTTAATTTGGGCTAAAAACTCATTTTTTTTTTGACAAAAAATGTTGAAAATACAAAGTTGAAGGGCCTAAAATGAAATATTTCGAAATCTGATGGGTGAGATGAGTCAAAACAGTTTACATAATGTATTTTCTGAAAATATACTATTTGGAGGGTTAAAAACACAAATTCCAAGCTTATTGGGCTAAATATGACATTTTCGGCCCAATGAGGCCCAATATGCGAAATTTTCTAAATTGGAGGACCAAAACTGCATTTTTCTGTAAAACAGTGGACTATAAGTATTCCATGTACTTTTCAAAGGTTTAAAATGCTTTTCAAATTTAAAAAGGACCAAAGTTGCAAAAATTTTCCAAATTGGGCCAAAAATGTAAAAATTGCGAAAAAGAGGGGTTATAACCGAGAAAACTGCAATTTCAAGGACTTAAGCTGTTTTCTATGAAAAATATGCTGGAAAATACTTATTTCAATAATTTTTGGTGTTAAAATGTCAAGAAAATTGATTTAAGGACCAAACCGGAAAGTTTTTAAATAAAGGGGTGAAAAGGGTAAATTTTACAAATAAGGAGGGACTGAAAACAGAAAATTCTCAAGGCTAGTTCAATACATGTAATTTGACCAAATGATGGTACCACGCCTATCGACGAAATACAATACATTACAATACCAAAAGTCGTTGTCAAACGAATTGGTTCGGTCTCGAACCAATAAAAATCCGAAACTACTAACACGACGACACTACGACATTACGATATTACGATTCATAACTAATAACGATTGGGAAGTCACTATACATGCGAGTGTGCACAGACGTCTACGCACCATCTTTGGGCCCCAAAAGTGTAAAATCTTGTTTGTTGAGCCTAGCTAGCCCAATGACCTGATCTTAAGGCCCGAAGACCTCTCTCTTACGAAGTGTTGGGTTTTACCGATCCGACATAACGTAAAAGGACTTTCAATGGCAAACATGCTGCTGGTCCCCAAGGGTCCTTTAGTGCTGCTAGTAAAGTCTGTAACTCACGATTGCGGGTTGGGATTCGGGCCCTTCGCAATTGCAATGGTCTTGAACGACGCGGGGAAATACCGAGGGTTTCGCACCTTCTCTTCTTCCCTCCGGTCGTGGGACTACACAAGTCTGGGAGGATTGAGTTGTGTGAAGAATTACGAGTGACGCCTAAAGGATCGCTTGTAAGGTTGTTGATTGGACGTTTTCATTAACGCACGTCACAACACTTCACCACCCACTGTATTCTCAATGCCTCTGGAGCTCAACGGTTTCCTCTAACGCAACGAAACAACGGTACACAAACTAAGTAAAGCAAAGTGATAGGAAAACGTCGGGTTTTCCTAGGGTTTTCAACATTCACAATTATGAATTACCGGTCGAATTTCACAACTCTTACGCTTACATCTATAGAATTCAAACAAGCATACTTATGGATCATCACATATTTTTACACTATTCTATTTTTAGAAAATATCGGATTTTCTGATGGTTTTCAAACAATACATTGGATTTCAAACACTACTTATGAACTCACCAACATTTCATATGTTGACGTTTTCAAAATACTTGTATTCTCAGGTAACAGATAAGGTGAAGGATGATTTGTACTCTATGACGTTTTGCTGTGGTTTAAGTAGTATCAAACAGTTATTTTTTTTTTTTTGAGAATGTAATGTTTTGAACAATGTAATGAATGTAACATTACCAGTTGTATCATTCCAAATGTTGGTGATGTATAATGTTATGTTTCATGTATATGCATTGTGATGGTATTCAATGAGTCACGATAGCCCTCAGACGTTTCCGCCGTCTGGTTCGGGGGTGTGACAAATCTCGATATGCCCCGCTTGTTTGTGACTGGGATACCGAGGATCACAAAGCGGGTGTGAATTACCATGTAAATTCACATGGTGCCTTCATTGTAACTATCACCTATTCGATGTGCCGGTAAACCACACACGCTCCATCGAACTATGATAAACAATGCATCACCCTTTGCCACCTTCGCTTAGAACCAATTAGTGTGCCGGTAAACCACACAAGCTCCATTAACTTCTTAGCAAGGTGCAAAGTGTAATTTCATGGGATTGCATCAATTCACTTTTCCTAAAGTAACTAAGATTGGGAAATTTTAAGAAAACATGTAGTTACTTTGTATTTCTTATTATACTTTTAATGAGAGGATGAGGTTGCCCTATCCTACCCGTTCGGCTAACGACCCTCTACCGATCAAGCAAGCGGTGGGTGTGAGTGTACACCCATTAAGCGCCATTTTATAGGCCGCAACCTTATACCCACCTTATAGACCGGCTTCGTAAATGAGGCCTACTAACGGTAAGACTAGCATTTAAGTTATACATATATAGATATTAATCTTGTAATATTATATTAGTATAGGGTTGGATTTTAAACTTGTAAAATTCTGGGGTTTGAAATTTAAATTGTCTAAATTAAACTTTTAATCACAAAACATAAATTTCAAAACTTGATGGCAAGTTTTAAACATTTAAAACATAAAGGATCAAATAACAAATAATTCAAATTAACAATTAATCACATAATTATCCATATTTGATTTATTTATGATTTCTTGAAAAACAATTTACCAATTTAATCAAAATAATTAATAATTATCATATAAGGAAATTAAATATTTTATTAATTGATAAATATCTTCAATCAGATCAAAAATATAGTCATATATATCATAAAATCGGATTTGGGTTGATCTAATATGATAAAGGTAAGTTTCCATAAGATAAATATGAAAAAATCCTGATTTTGGCTCTTCCTAACGCTCGGACTCGCCGAGTACCCAAACTGGACTCGCTGAGTCAGGCCAACTCGCTGAGTCCACTATGGGACTCGCCGAGTCCATGACTCAGAAACACAAAAATCGAATTTTGCAGTTAACATTCAAACAATTAAGCATCAATTTAATAGAAACCAATCTAGGCTCTGATACCACTGATGGGTTTTGTACATAAGAACATTCCTATGTGCGCATACAAACCCTAATGCTTGGATCTAGGCTTCTCTAATTAAACATGCATTGAATCCAAGACTCCTAATGGCTAACTAGGTATAAGAACAATACAAAACCAGAGTTGGAAGCATACGTTGAAACACTCGTTTGATCTTCTTGTTCTTGGAGCTTTAGAGTCAGAATTGTCACTCCTCTAATGGCTTACAAACACCAACTAGCAAAGAGAATGATTTGAGAGAGGAGAGAGGAGGAAATTGGCCAGGGTATCCTTGCTGTAGAGGAGGTGCCGATTTCCCTATCCCAAGGGGTCTATTTATACTTGTAAGGCTCCTAGTGTTTCACACTTAGACCCTAATGGGATAACTTAGACTCTAAGCAATCCTAATCCTTTCCTTAGATAAGCCATGGACGATTTTAGGCTTATCCTAGCCCTAGAAATCGTCCACCCTCCTTCCAATAAGGATTTACAGCCTAAAGTATAATTATCAAACAATTGATAGTTTATACCCTCTTATTTAATTAATCTCTTTAAGTGACCAAATTTATATTAATTAATTTATGACTTATATTAATCAAATAACAATATCATTATTCATTATATTATTCTCATAATATATTAATAATATCTATTCTCTCATATTAATTCATCCCACCAAGTTGCTATGGTGAAGGCAACCCAAAAGGACCATGCACAATTGGGTCAAATACTTGCCTGATATAGTTGCAGCCTTAGACACTATTCCAACAAATAGTTCCATGAAGATTATACTTTGGCCTGCAACTAAGAAACAAAAGGAAAATCCTATTCCTCAACATTTTCATGAGGGATATCTGGATGACATGGAATTTTGGGCATTTGATGACGAAACAGCTACTGCAGCCATCAAATTCAAGAATCGAGAACATGTTCTGAGATTGATTAGTGCTAAAGAACTTCTCCATTTCAGAGAAAGGGATATACGAACTTTGGCCGATCATCAAATCATTTGCAGGAAAAGATGTCATGAAAGCTGCTGCTAAAGAATTCACTACTATGGTGGCTACGATCATAAATGGAAGATTGTAGATGGGATCGATGGGGAGAACAGATCTGAGGTTGTTTGATAAGCCTAATGAGGAGCCAAAGGAGTGAAGACTCGACTATGCTATTTTGTGGTTTGAGCTAGGCATCATTTTGTATAAGTGACAATGTCATTTTTGCAGTGATTGTGTGTTAACTTGTCATATGTGCTGCCACACTTGTGTGTGTGTGGCCGCACATAGTGTGTGCGGCCGCACACATATTTACGGCTGCACACTCTTATGCTGGTAGGAGGAGTACTATTTAAAGCAACCGAGTTGTGTCAGTTTGTACTTGTTGGTTGGTGTCAGAACTTTGCTGTAATAGTACTTTTCTCAAGATGTACTTGACATTTACAGGCAATAGATGTGTGCATGCTTGATTTTATTTCTTCTTCTTCTACATCTTTCCTTTATTGCAATCAACTTCATTGATTACTAAATCGGATCATTAGATTTGGGACTTATAGGATGACGACCACAGACTTTTCTAGACAGTTTAGTGGAACGCTGGCAGGCTCATAACCTGTAGGTTTAGGGAACTTGGGTGTTCATTTGCTATATTCGATCTCCCTCATGGTTGCCGTAGGACATTCATTGCTGAGGAATCCCCTTTTTAGTAGTGTTCGTCCTGATGAAAATTCCTAGACTAGGTACCTTGTGATAGTTGTTGTTTTAGTGACGTAAAGTGAGGATAACGGGAATGGTAAATCGGTTTATTGTTGGTTGGTGAAATTAAATATAATTATTTATTGTGGGTTGAAATCCCTATATGCTCACTAGACTCCCAAGCCTGACCACTCAGTTTCTTTGTATTACAGGTAGTGGCGCGAGAGCATAAGTTGGAGAACTTGTGAAGATGTTTTTGTTTATAGAACAGTAGTTGTATGTAACTGTGTAAGGTCTATATTTTATTGTTTATGCTTTTGTGTCTGTATGGGAACATGACATCCCGAGTTTTGATAATTAATGAAAATACGTTTCTTTAAGAATGATAAACCTTATTTTATCATGTATTGTTTCGGGGACAAATTCCGCAACTCTTTTAAATCAATGGATTTACTCTGAAATTATTTTAAAAGCATAAATTAAACCTGTCTTTTTTGGCTGTGATTTTAGGGATGTCACAGTTGGTATCAGAGCATTAGTTTAGGTGAACTAGGAATTTGTAGAATTTCTAGAGTTAAACTTATAGTGCTAAGTGAAGTTTGTGAGATGTGTATCTGTATATTTTAGACACGAGCACTAGTTAATTTAGGAAAAAATTACCTAAATGCTTTTTTGTGCTGAGTGTTATATGGTTGCCATATATGATGTTATTTGTTCGGATCTACGATTTGTTGCCAACCGGATCTGGAGACTTATGTGTTTAGGATTTTAAGCGTATGTCTACGGTATTAGAACTAGCATGTAATCGTTTGGAGTAATAAGCATGATTTTAATATCTATCATGAATGAGCATCTAATTTCACCTTATTCGGTGTATAGATAAAAAATGGTGAGAACGAGGAGTGGAGTTGGAAATGCTGATGAAAACATGAATCAAATACATGTGATAGAACAAGTAGTTGTTGCAGCAGCAACACCTGAGCCAATGATTATGGCTGGTGTGCAAGTGATGATTCAAACTATGTTAGATCACCATATGGAAGAAACGAGGTGTCTGCTTCGACAAAATCGTGAAGAACTGTCAATTCATGTGGAAGAGCCCGAAGTTAATGGAGGTCAGTCTGAAGGAGAGAACTTTAGTGGGATAATTGGTCAAGACAACCCACCGATAGTTCGACATGACAACCAAGATGGAGGGAATAATGGACTGGGATGCAAGTACAAGGACTTTTTGACTTTCAAACCATTGAACTTCACTGGAAAGGAGGACCCGATCGGAGTGATGGATTGGATCTTCAAAATGGAGTTAGCCTGCATGAATTGTGGCTGTAGAGGCAAGTTGCAGACCACGTTCGTAGTGCATCAGTTCAGGAGTGGAGCCGTTCGCTAGTGGAACACTTTAGGGAAGACCCTAAGCCCTAATGAACCACTGCAATTGACATGGACATAGTTCTTGGTGCAGTTCAAGCGCAAGTTTTGCTCAGCCCAAAATCTATTAGAGTTGGAGAACAAGTTTCTGACATTGAAAAAGGTCATCATGTAAGTTGATGAATACACAAACGCCTTCACAGACAAGATGGAGTTTGCTTTGCGCATCGTCCCAGATGAGTTGACAAAAGTGGAACGGTACGCAAAGGGACTCCCATGGGAGTACGAGGTGCCAGTACGTCAGGCACATACTCTAGATGCAACTATCTGGGCTGCCCAGTCTGTTGAGAACATGATCAAGGGGAGAACCACCAACAAAGTTGAAGTTTGTGAAAAGAGAAAGTTTGAGTGAACATCAATTTCCAACAAGAAAAGAAAATTTTCGAAGTCTGATTCGAAAAGGTTTGGAGGAGGAAAAGGAGTCGAAACAAAATGGTGTGAAAAGTGCAAGAAGAAGCACTCGGGGAAATGTAGTGAGGATGTGACCTGCTACAAGTGTGGGAAGACGGGGCATTACATCAATGAATGTCCGTCTAACAAAAGGGTGTGTTTTGGGTGTAACGAAGAGGGGCACGTTTTGAAGGACTGTCCGAGGAAGAAGGAGGCAGCAAAACCCAATAATCCCCGAAAGCCGAAGGCGAGAGCATTCCAGATGATACTGGAAGCTGCGAAAGATGAAGCTGATGTCGCTTCATGTACCTTTCTCGTAAACGAATTGCCTGCCCAAATTTTGTTTGATTCTGGAGCCAATTACTCATTTATATCGCATGAATTTCGTAGAAAACTAGCTTTGCCTGTTGATAGACTAGATAATGCCTTATAAGTCGAAATTGCTAGTGGCACGTTTATACAAGTTAGCCATCGCATGAGAAACATCTTCATTGATTTAAATGGGAATAAGTTCCACGAGGAATTATTGCCCATCGAACTTAACGGTTTCGACATCGTGCTTGGAATGGATTGGCTTAACGCCAAGACACCGAGATATTGTGCATGAAGAAGATAGTCAAAGTAAACCTGCCTGGGAAGGAGTCATTTATGGTGTATGGAGATAAACGCAGGGTAAATTCTGGAATCATTTCATTGATGAAAGCCAGAAAGTTTTTGGCCAAAGGATGTAGATCGTATCTAGCATTCGTAATTGATGCTAAGAAAGAGAAGAAGGAGGTGCAGAGCATTGCGGTGGTGTGTGATTATCCGAAAGTGTTTCCCGAAAATATTCCTGGGTTACCACCTGATCGGCAAGTAGAATTCCGTATTGACTTGTTACCCGGAATGACACCGATAGCCAAAGCACCATACAGACTAGCACCGACGGAGATGAAGGAGTTGATGACGCAAGTTCAGGAGTTGTTGGACAAAGGTTTCATTAAGCCTAGTTCATCACCCTGGGAGATCCGGTGTTATTCGTGAAAAAGAAAGATGGAAGTATGAGAATGTGCATCGATTATAGAGAGTTGAACAAGGCAACAATAAAGAATAGATATCCGTTGCCAAGGATTGCTGACCTGTTCGATCAGCTGCAAGGCTCAAGTTATTTTTCAAAGATCGATCTGAGGCCAGCATATCATCAGCTGAAGGTGAAAGAGCATGACATAGAGAAGACTGCATTCAGAACGCGATACAGACATTACGAGTTTTTGGTTATCTCGTTTAGACTAACCAATGCTCCAGCAGCCTTCATGGATTTAATGAACAGAGTTTGTAATCTGTTCCTTGATAAATCGATGAAAGTGTTCATAGATGACATTCTGATTTATTCGAAGAGCCAAGAAGAGCATAGTACACACTTACGAGAAGTGTTGGAAGTCTTGAAGAAGGAGAAGTTGTATGCTAAGTTCTCCAAATGTGATTTTTGGATTAGAGAAGTCCAATTCTTGGGTCATGTGGTCAACCAAGAAGGTATAATGGTTGATCCAGCAAAGATTGAGGCTGTGACGAAGTGTAAGAAACCGAAGACTCCCACGGAGATCCGAAGCTTTTTGGGATTAGCCGGGTATTACAGAAGGTTTATCCAAGGATTTTCTTAGATCACTAATCCATTAACAGCTTTGGCCCACAAAGGAGCCACTTATGCGTGGAGTGATATGCACAAAGAAACGTTCGAGTTGCTAAAGAAGAAGTATGTGAGGCACCGATTTTATCTCTACCTGACGGAGTTGAAGACTTCGCTGTTTATAGCGATGCATCTGGGGTTTGTTTGGGTTGTGTTTTGACCCAAAGAGATAAGGTGATCGCATATGCGTCTCGACAGTTGAAAGAGCATGAAAAGAACTACCCAACTCATGACTTGGAGTTTGTAGCGGTAGTTTTTGCTCTGAAGATATGGAGGCATTACCTCTATGGCTTGAAGTGCAAACTGGTCATTGATCATAAGAGTCTTCGATATCTATTTAGTCAGAAAGAATTAAACATGAGGCAGCGACTCTAGCTAGAACTACTTAAGGACTATGACTGTGAGATACTTTACCACCCTGGTAAAGCAAATGTTGTCGCTGATGCTCTCAGTTGGAAAGTTAATCTTGAGAGAAAAAGGCTAAGAGCGTTGAGGATAGAAGTTGTCTCGACAATTGTGGAGAGTATAAAGAAATCTCAAGAAGAAGCTTCTGAAAAGAATGACCGGAAGGAGGAACGTTTGGTCAAAACGTTGGTGTTTGGTACAAACGGTTATGGACTGAAGGTATTCCAAGATCGTATTTAGGTACCTAAGTCAGGAGGAATAAGAGATTTTCTGATGGAAGAAGCTCACAAAACCATGTACTCAATTCATCCTGCCAGCACTAAAATGTATAGGGACCTGAAACCCTATTACTGGTGGCTGACGATGAAGCTTGATATTGCAAAGTACGTGGCGGAGTGTGTGACATGTGCGCGGGTCAAGGCACAACATTAGAAACCATACATGAGTTTAGAACCTTTACCTGTGCCTATGGGTAAATGGGAAGACATTGCTATGGATTTTGTCACTAAGTTGTCCAGAACAAAGAATGTTCATGACATGATTTGGATGATCGTTGATCGCTTCACTAAGAGTGCGCATTTCATAGCAGCCAATGAGAAATGGTCTATGGATAAGCTTGCAAATTCTTACGTGAAGGAAATTGTGAGCCTTCACGGTGTTCCATTAACGATCGGTGTAATTTTTAGAAATGAATGTATGATTCTTTGATTTTAGCTTGATATAGTCCTCTGATTAGGTTTATACATTTGCATTTCGGGCCACTAAGAGTTTAATTGAGATTTTGAAGTGTTTTGAATTTTGGTAAAAAATGTTGAACTCAAGTTGATTTGAGTTAATTTCTATAAAATTATTTATGAATATGAAAGAACCTAAGATCAAACGATTTATCAAACAAAGACTATTAATAAGAACAATGAAGTTTCACAAAGAACTTTCACTAAGAATGATAATCTCACAAAGAGATTATTGTTCGCACAAAGCGGCTATTAGGGTTTGTGAAAGACAACCTTTTCACAAAACCGTACAAAAGACTATATAGAACTATTATAGAGAATCCCTACAAATCAGGGATGTTCCAGCTAACTAATATATGATAACTATGGAAACAAGATAAATACTAAAGCTGTTACATTAAAAAGATATATACTGAACAACTTGTACGCTGACGCTGATGCTGATGCTGACGCTGGATTACCTGCTGATGCTGAGTGATCAGTTTCAAACATCATCATATTATAAGGTTCGACCTTACAATCTCCCCCAATATGATGATGTTCAAAACAACAGCTATACTAGAACACATCTGGACAAAAATTCTTCATACTCAGCTTCAACTTCTATTTTCACAGGCCAGTAAGGACTATCCAGCAACTCCTGTCTTCTATTCAGTAACTCCATAGCAATTAGTATGTGAAACTCTCTAGATAGATCTTGATGACTCATGCACATTTGTCTTAAACCAACAAGATGTGCTATTGGAGCTCTGGGAATTTCTATGGTGCGTTGAAAACACATTTTCCTGTTTTTATCAAGATAAAACATTCCATGTTCAGGAACAGAGATGAACTTATGTTGAACCGACTCAACACCGATAGGAAGAGATTTGTTTATTCCTTCAGCACCAAAATTTAGAACCAATACATCTTCACTATCAACTTGAAATTTGGTTCTTCTGATTCTTGGAACTGAGGAACTTTGGCCTTGCTGCTGAGGATGCTGTATAGGAGCAAGATCTAGACACTAAACTTTCTTGATCAGTAAATGAAGAGCACAAGTCAGTTCTGAAGAGAGAGCCGAAGTTTGCTTGGATGCTAATTCTAGCAATTCCATCCATTCAGAGTATCCGTATCTGATTAGCTCATCCCTTTTGACAACCTTAGTGTATGGATGTTGAAGACCTTGATGAGTGATCAGCAAACTAAGAATTTTCTCGTTACGAGGTTTAGAAGCTTTAACTTTGATGATCTTATCACTGCTCACTCTTCGTTTAAGAACATCTTGAAACCTCTTGCGATCAATCCTGTCGAGAACATTTTTAGTCCTTGACTTGCTGCTACTGGGAGGAGGCTGTGAAGATTTGGATTTGGACTGATATTATAAAAACTTTTTCATCTGAGCTTCAAAGGATCCTTTAGCCTGAAGTTTATGCTGAATGAGAGATTCATCAGCTTGAGCAATATTCTTTAGAAGCTGAGCTTTATTGGCTTCATCAATAATTTTCTTAACTTGATCAGGAGACATGTTCCATTCAGCTGCCAAGTTGGATATGCTGATGACGGACTTAGGTTTCTTGCTAGGAAGAGAAGTATCAGTGTGTGAAACAGCCAATTCAGTATATGCTGCCTTGCGCTTGCGAGATAGAGGTTGAATATCCTCTCTAGCTACATCTGAGTCTTCTCCTTGAACTGGCACAATGGGATCAATGAAGTTCATATCTAGCATTTGACATTCATCATCATGTTCATCTTCATTATCATCTGAGGCTTCTCCTTGAAATGGAATAGTGGGATCAATGAAGTTCATGTCCAGCATCTGACACTCATCATCATGTTCATCCTCATCATCATGCTCACTATCTTCAGCAAGCTTTTTAGTATCTGCTGGTCTATCAGACTCGTCAGCAGGCTTTTCAGTTTATGCTATTTTATCAGACTCGTGCACAGGCTGTGGTGGCTCGGTCTGGTTTAGAATGTTATCTTCAGATCCAAGCTCAACTGAGTCAGTTTCTCCCCCTTTTTGATCATCATCATGTTGGGGTCCAGGGGAAGGAGTTGGAAAAAGAACTCCCTTCAGTTGGTGGACATCAACCTCAATTCGTAGAAGATGCTGACTCATGTCCCGAGTCAGTGTAAGAAGCTCATTAAAAGCTGAGGCCGGAATATGAATTAACTGAGTACCTGGAACTTCTTGTGAGCGATGTTGCTCCCCCTGAGAAGGTTGCTCCCCCTGGGATGGCTGCTCCCCTTGAGCTGAGAGAACCCTTTCAGTGTCAGAAAGAGTATGATGAGAAAGTTGAGGGGAGAGATGACCACCATCCTGCGTTTCAGCTTGTTGATCAGCATGATTTTCGTTGTTACCATCAGCTCCTTCATCAGTATCAGCGGTTAGTGAAGGAACAGTATATGGATTTGCGATCCATTCTCTCATTCGATCAGAGATGCTGATGTCATTTTTCATTGGATCATCCTGATACATTCGTACTGACATGCGTGGGCATTGGATGGGGTTTCCAGAGTGGGAGTAGTAGGCTTCAGCGAAAAATTTATCTAGGACAAGAGCAATCCAACGTGGAAAGGGGACATGATCAGCGCGTACATTGGCCCGAAGAAGTTGGACAAGCTGATCAAAGAAGAAAGCCCCATAATCAAGACGTTTGTTGAGAAGAAGAGAATAGACAACTTGTTGCTCATAAGTACTCAGTTGATCACCACTGCGAGATTTGTGGCCCACACATTTGCACAGAACCCCGGTGAAGAACTTCCATCCTGGAGTCATACATTGATGCAGAATGAGAGCTGATCGAGCACCAGCCTTTGAGTGATCATAGCCCAGTTGATCAAAGAGGCGTCGACAACGTTCAGTAGGTGGAATCTCAGAGAATGGTTCAAATATTGGTAACCTGAGCGCAACACTGAGGAAATCAGCGGTGATAAAAACGGAGTGTCGGCCACGCCCAATAGTCCGGGAGATGACGTTGTTTTCATCATTAACCGTTGCAGTGTAGTAGAACTCACATACTTGTTTGGGAAAGAACTCTGATGGAACCTCACTAATTGCGTATCGAAGTCGGAAAAAGACTAAGAAATTGACAAAATCATCAAGTCCAAGACCGCGATGAACATCTAGTATATCAGGGTTGAAAACAACATTTGTGGCTTTGATGTATATGGAAAGAGGAGGAGAGTTTGGAGCTGGGATGACTCTTCTTGAAGTGGAGGAGAAGGTGAACAGTGATGCCGCCATTGAAGAGTGTTAGGATTCTAGGGTTTTTTTTTTATTTAAGAGAGAGAGAGGGAAGTTTGAATGATGGGAGGAAGGTTTGGGAGAGAGGTGAAAAGGTTTAAATATGGGAGGAAACGGGTAAAAAAAGGTAATGATTATCTTTATCGAAAATAACTGCATATCTTGACAAACTGTCAAATCAAAAAATAGCCGTTGGGTAAATAGAGCCGTTGTACTGAAGAGGAAACGAGAATCAATGACTGTGGAAGCGCTGAGATTATTATCACGGAAAGTTACATGCTGAAAGATAGTTTGTCGTCAATTCAAGGTACAACTTGCTTGTTTAGGGTTAGCAAGGTGATTGGTGCGTGTGATAGAGATTGGTTTAATTATCTAACCATCGGCACAGAGTGTCGAGTGTTTATCAGTGAGTGGTATTTCTTACTGAATCATTAGACACTGAGTGAGAAGAAGGTGAAGAGAGGATTGTTGCGTGTGATAGACCTTGGTGTTTTGGTCTAACCATCGGCAAACACTGTTAGATTCTCATCAGCATGTGTTTTGTCATGCTGAATCACAGAATCAATGTAAGATTGGTAAGAGGGGATAGTTGCGCGTGATAGAGCTTGGTGTTTTGTCTAACCATCGGCAAAGACTTTTAGATTCTCATCGGTATGTGTTTTGTCACACCGAATCACAGAATCAGTGTAAGATTGGTAAGAGGGGATAGTTGCGTGTGATAGAACTTGGTGTTTTGTCTAACCATCGACAAAGAGTTTCAAGTTATTATCAGTGTATGGTTTAATAAAGTGAATCATTCAACTTTAGTTTAGAAGATTTGTAGAAGAGATAGAGATAAGAAATCATACAATGTACTCAGCATGCTAAACATCATCAGCACATCATCATCATAAAAAAAACATTAGTTTATAAGACAATAGCAAACATTAGTAAAACATTTTCAATCCAGAGTGATCATTCCAAGTTCGCCAATAATGTGAGCATTAGTTTGAGTATCCAGGGCTTTGGTGAAAATATCAGCTAGTTGATCGGAAGTCTTGACATGTTTTAGAACAACCTTGCCCTTCTCAACATTGTCTCTGATGAAGTGATGTCTGATCTCGATATGCTTTGTCTATGAGTGCTGAATAGGATTCTGTGTGATCTGAATGGCACTGGTGTCATCACAGTATATCGGAGTCTTTGTGAATTTAAGCCCATAGTCTAAAAGTTGATTTTGAATCCATAATATTTGAGCACAACATCTCCCAGCTGCAACATACTCAGCTTCTGCAGTGGAGATAGCTACTGAGGTTTGTTTCTTGCTGGACCAACTGATTAGTCGATTTCCAAGGAAATGACATCCACCTGACGTGCTCTTCTTGTCTAAGTTGCAACCTACATAGTCGGAATCATTGTATCCAAAGAGTTCAAGCACTGAGTCACGAGGGTACCACAGTACCAAGTTCTGAGTGGCCTTTAAGTATCGAAAGATGCGTTTGAGTGAAATGAGATGAGACTCCTTGGGATTAGCTTGGAATCTAGCACAGAGAATGGTTCCAAACATGATATCAGGGTGACTTGCAGTGAGTTAGAGAAGAGATCCAATCATTCCTCGATAAAGAGAGTGATTAACATCAGTGCCGGTGGGATCAGTGTGTAGCTTATCAGTCTTGGACACTGGAGTAGAAGCTGCTTTGCAGTCGCTGAGAGAATACTTAACTAGCATGTCAGTAATGTATTTACTTTGACAAATTGAGATACCTGATTTTTGTTGCTGAACCTCAAGATCTAAGATGAAAGTCATCTTCCTCATCATACTCATTTCGAATCTTTGAGACATGATCTCAGCGAATTCTTTGCTCAGCTTCTCATTTGGAGATCCAAAGATGATATCATCGACATAGATATGAACAAGAATCATTTCTGAGCCTTTCCTTTTGATGAAGAGAGTATTGTCAATTGCTCCTCTTTTGTAGCCATTTTCAAGAAGATATGATGTCAGTGTCTCATACCAGGCCCTAGGAGCTTGCTTCAGTCCATATACATCCTTATCTAGTCTGTACACGTAGTCAGGGTGTTCTCTGTCTTCAAAGCCTGGGGGTTGTTTGAGAAATACTTCTTCTTGTAACTCACCATGAAGAAATGCCGTTTTGACATCCATTTGGAAGACAATGAAGTTCATGTATGAAGCATATGCGAGAAACAGTCTGATTGCTTCAATGCGGGCAATTGGAGCAAAAGTCTCCCCGTAGTCGATGGATTCAATTTGAGTGAACCCCTGAGCAACAAGTCTTGCTTTTTTGCAAGTAATAATACCATCTTTATCAACCTTGTTGCAGTAGACCCAGCATGTTCCGGTGATGGTCTTTCCTGATGGCCTGGGAACAAGAGTCCAAACCTTGTGCCTTTCGAACTCGTTCAGCTCGTCTTGCATGGCTTTAATCCAATCAGCGTCTTGAAGAGCTGAGTGTATCTTGTCAGGTAAAATCATTGAAACGAAATTAACGTACATGCAAAAATTATTAGATACACGAGATCTGGTTCGGACACCATCATGAAGATTCCCAATAATTTGATCAACAGGGTGATCTCGATGTCCAGAAGCTAATTCCACTGGATTTGACACTGAAGTGTTATTGCTGAAGGGAACATCAGTTGCAGGAGAATCTTCAGTCTCAAGGGTTTCATCAGCATCGGACAAATGAGTTGTCGAGCTGACCGCAGTATCTTGATTTAAGGAATTTGGATTTGGAACGATAGGATCAGGAATAATAGCTTCTTCTTCAGTATGAGAAACTTCATCATATGGGCAAGAGAGAAGCTCTTGAAAAATAGAGGAAGAATGAGCTACTTTTTCATCAGTGTATGATTCCTCATCAAACTTCACATGAATGGATTCTTCAATGCACTGCCTGTTCACATGAAAAACACGAAAAGCCTTTGAAATAGATGAGTATCTAACAAAAATACCTTTTCAGCCTTAGGCTCAAATTTTGATCTGGGATCGCGCTGATTAAGAATATAACAAATGCATCCAAACACGTGAAAAAAGGATACGTCCGACTTTCGACCTTTCAGCATCTCATATGGTGTTTTCTTGTGAACCCTGTGAATTAGAGATCGATTCTGAGTATAACATGTTGTATTAACAGCTTCAGCCCAAAATGACATAGGAAGACCAGCATGAATCATTAAGGTCCTTCCTGCCTCAATCAGTGTTCGATTTCTTCGTTCAGCAACTCCATTTTGTTGAGGTGTGCGGGGAGCTGAAAAGTTCCGCCCAATGCCTTTATAATCACAAAATTCTTCAAGAGTTGAATTCCGGAACTCAGTGCCATGATCACTCCTTAGCTGCTTAACTTTGAGACCAGTCAGTGTCTCATTTTGACGAATCAACGAGATAATTTCCTATGCAGCATGACTTTTCTTCTTAAAGAAAACCACCCATGTAAATCGAGTAAACTCACCCACAACCACTAGAGTATACTTGTTTCCTCCTTGGGAACGAACAGGAATAGGTCCAAACAAGTCCATGTGTAGTAAATGAAGAGGGACAGATATGCTAGAACATGACTTGGGTTTGAATGACGACTTGGTTTGTTTTCCTTGTTCACACGCTGAGCACATCTTGTCTTTGACAAAGCTGAGTTTTGGGAGACCTCTAACTAGATCTTGATTGGATATTTTAGATAGATTCTTAAAGTTCAAATGAGAGAACCTTTTGTGCCAAATCCAGTTGAGATTGGTTTGAGACTTTGTAAAGAAACATTGCATCAGCGCCTTGTCACTTGAGAACATGTCAAGAACATATATATATATATATATATATATATATATATATATCATCTTTTCTACTTGCTAAGAGTACAATGTTCTTGTCAGTGTTAACAACTCTTCCTTCCTTCTTTGTAAAATGAACTTCATAATCAGCATCACACAATTGGCTGATTGAGATGAGATTGTGTTTGAGACCCTTTACATATGAAATATTCTGAAACACCACATTATTGCACTTGATGTTTCCATATCCTTTAGTAAACCCCTTTCCATTGTCTCCGTATGTTACTGCACGACCAATTTTCTTGACATAGTCTTCCAGGAGAGACTTGGATCCTGTCATATGTCTTGAGCAACCACTATCTAAGTACCAAAGATGCTCCTGACCCTGCAGTGCTGAGAAACTAGTTAGAACACACTGACCCATTGTAAGATGGGTCATTCACAAAGTTATTTGACAATATATTATAGCACTCTTTAGGAAGACAGTTTCAAGAATTTGATTTAAGAGTCCATCTTTCATTTCTAACTTTGATGTTATCAGATCTTAATGATGTTTTATCAAACTTGCATTCACTGATTTTGTGAGTCGTGTCACCACATCTGTAGCAAATTCTAGTACCAAAGTTTTTCTTGGTAAGCACACTTCTAGATTTAACACATTTATATTTAAAAGATTCACCAAGTGAACTTTGAGTCCTTTTATTTGACATTGAATTACTAAAGAATTCAGTGTCAGAAGAACTACAATCAGTGATGCATGAGGAGCTGACATCAGTATCAGATTTAGACTTATGTACTGAAACACTGCAATCAGGTTATTGTTTAAGTTGTTCATGAACAGCATGAAACACTCCGTTTGAGATAGGAAATGCGATAATATTTTTAGTGAGAGGAGTTGGTCTCACAAGATGTGCAGGGTAAGAAGTAGGATCAATTCCGGTAATTTCAATATTACACTCAGTAACACCATTAGAATCAGTAACACAGTGTTCATCAATGAGACTCTGATTAATAAAGGTGTTGCTGATAAATTTGTTTTTGAAACTATCTTTTAATTCATTCATGGAATAAAATTCAGATTCCTTTTCTTGAGATTTAAAAACCTTGTCAGCTTCAGCAAAATTTCCCCCAAGGATTTTCTCACATGAATGAGGTATTTGAGCAGAAATAACATAATTAGCATTTTTGTGAGATTTAGCCCAAAGTTTTAAAACAGTTTGTTCTTTTTTCAAGAGGTCTTTAATTTATCAATTTCAGTAGATAGTGAGGAATTTGATAAACTAGGTAACTCTTAGATTTTCCTGAGTAGTGTCAGTAATGTTATTTTTTAAGGATAGTTCAGTTTTAAGAAGATCAATTTGATTCTGCATATCACTTATGATTTGATTCTTCTTAGAATTAAGAACACCCAAATACTCAAACATTTTGATTTTTTCATTCATTGAATAGGAAACAAAGTTTTGAACCTGATACATTGAAGGAGAATCAGTGTTGTGCTTCCTAGAGTTTTCAACTGCATCAGACATATCAGCATCAAACGAACTGTTGCTGACTTTACATTTATCAGTGTCTTCTATCTTGGTCATCAGACATTTAACTTCATCATCTGATGACTCCTCATCAGTCTTCCAATTTTCTTCTTCAGCGACAAGAACTTTATGTTCCAAGTTCTCTGCTTTCAGTTTCTCAACCAACTTGTTGTACTTCTGCTTCCAATATTCATCCGAGCTTTGGGTTCTCTGCTTGCATTCTTTTACAAAAGGATCAGTACTACCACAGTTAAAGCACTGAGCTTTCCTTTTCCTTTCAGTAGCATGTTTCTTGTCAGCATCTGATCTTTTTGAAGATTTCCCACTCATCTTTTTCTGAAATTTTGAGAAATTTCGGCCTGATTTCTCAAAAGTCTTCACAATTAAAGCCGCACTAGCAACAACCTTTTCCAGATCATCAGTCTCGCTTTTAGAAGAATCAGTGTCTGAATGGTTTTCAGTGTCTGACTCTAACACTTGCTTCTTGTTTGAGAATAATGCCACTGATGACTCACACTGAGCATCCTTCATCAGCTCCTTTCTCTAAAGCTTGGATTCCTCATAGTATCGAAGGTTTCCATAGAGACTTTGTAAGTCCATAGTGTTGATCTTCTCACTATTTTTCAGCACATCAACATGATTCTCCCAGCCTGCACCCAAAGAATCCAAAAACTTCTGCACTAGAACAGTTCGATGCTTCAATTGATCTAGTCTCCGCAGATCATTAACAAGAGTATTGAACCTGTTAAAGGTTTGAGTCAGGGTTTCACCTTTCTTTGCAAAAAAATGTTTATACCTTCTGTTTAGATCATTTATTTGAGTAGCCTTGATTTCTTCAGTGCCTTCAAAAGATACAGTCAGCGTGTCCATCATCTCTTTTGCTAAGATGCAATTCTGAACCAACCCAAAGATATTGTATGGCAAAGCATAGCTGATTGCAGCCCGAGCACGAACATCGAGACCATTTTTTCTTTTGTCATCTGTTGTCCAGTTTTCTCTAGGTGTTTTCTTCATGGCACCATCAGGAACATTGTTTTTCAAGGGCTGATACATCGGAACATATGGACCTTTTTCGATGATGTCCAACATGTCTTCATCTACAGATTCTAATGCATAGAGAGCCTTTATTTTCCACATAGAAAAATTGGTTTCATCAAACAGAGGAATTTTAGCATGTTGGAAAATATTCTTTTATATCAGCTCAGATACCGATTGTTGGAAATATAAAAATCTGATCACCACAACAAAAGGCTCGGTTACCAGTTACTGTGTGACAGATATATGAGTTAAAGGTATAAGATATAGATATATATAAAGAATAATAATTGCGGAATAAGTATAAATATGAAAGCTATAAATGACTGAAAGGTATAATAATATAAATGACTGTATTTAAATGACGTAAAGCTATAAATAATATAAATGACTGTATTTAAATAACATAAAGCTATAAATAATATAAATGACTATATTTAAATGACATAAAGCTATAATAAAGTATATAAGTATATAAATATATATCAAGTAGGTTCGTCAATAAATTGACTGAACTGGACTCATGGAACGACTGGTCGATATTTGTTCTTTGAATGGACTGGTCAATATTGGGACTCTTGGAGCGACTGGTCGATATTTGT
The DNA here is from genome assembly GCF_052625555.1 of Lactuca saligna. Lineage (NCBI taxonomy): Eukaryota > Viridiplantae > Streptophyta > Magnoliopsida > Asterales > Asteraceae > Lactuca > Lactuca saligna. The sequence goes on along the minus strand of NC_136424.1, from coordinate 267,759,173 downwards.
TCAATGATCAATCCGGTATTTGATAAGTAGTAAAAAGTTCATTTTCATGTAAATGGGTTGTTTACAAAACAGTGCAAAGTACACGAGTCATGTATTTGTATACGGGTATAGGGTGTTTAAGGAGATTTGATGAGGTTGGAGTGGGTATTTGGAGGGTGTTAGGAGGTGGAATAAGGTTGTAATTTTGGTGGTGTAAGGCAACAAAGATGGTGAAGTTGAAGGAGCTTTGGGTGGTGATTGATGTAGATTTTTGGAGTAAATCTCTCTGGATAGCCAATTCTCTCTCGCGTCTCTTTGGGGTTTCCCGTGGTCAAAATTGTCCATGAAAATTTATATATGTAGTTAAGGTTCTGTAGAATTGATGGTGAAAATCTCCCTAGTATTATTTTGGCTGTGTTGTGCTCTGTTTTTTGTTTTCTAACATGAAGATTCAGAACTTGAAAACAGAAATCTCTCTGGATAGCCAATCCTCTCTCGCGTCTCTCTGGGGTTTCCCATGGTCAAAATCGTCCACTAAAATTTCTAGACTTAGGTAAGGTCCTGAAGAATTGATGGTGAAAATCTCCCTAGTAGTATTTTGGCTTTGTTGTGCTCGGTTTTTTGTTTTCTAACATGCAAATTCTGATGTCGAAAAACAGCAAGGTGGTGATGGTGAGGTGATTTAAAAAGGTTTTTGGAGGAGGTTTAAGGATGGTATTTGGAGGGTGTTTGGAGAGTATTTTTGAGGTTGTTTTGAGGGTGGAATTAGGTGGTTAAAATGGAGGTATAAGGTGATGATGAATGAAGGTGGTGTTGTTGGTTCTTGGTGTTCTTGACTTTACTTCACAAGGATGAGGCTTATGCTTGAGGTTGAAGTTGTAAGGGATGAACAAAATAAAAATACTCACAACATTACATGCACACACGTACATATATATGTACATAAAGAAAACAAAATATCTTAAAAGGTGTCTCTCAGGAATGATGAATACGTAGGTTGTAAGTGTGGTTTTTGTCAAAGTGGTAGTTGTAGGAATTGAGTATCAAGTTGCCATACTAACTTACGGTGTTTGGGTTTTGCTTTTAACTCTCCAGTAGCCAATAAATCTCATAAATTTATTCATTATAAATAAGTTTCCATTTAGTCCCTTAAGGTTTTGAAGTTTTGACAATTTTTATCCGTTGATTTGTTTTGTCTTCAAACGACCAAATATGCGGCTATTTTTCGTCTTTGCGTATTCCGCCTTTCACGTATTTTTGTATTTTCCATTCGATCATGAATCCACGCAACCTAAAATAACTGATAATAGTTGTCAGATAAAATAAGAATAGTTCGTCTTATTTCAACTATGGTCACATACAAAAACATTTTTCAACAATTTCCCCCTATGTGATCATTGTTGAAATAAGGACAGTTATCACTTAATCATGTTGATAGTTTTAATTTTGAAGATTCGGGATAAAAGTTTTGTCAATGATAAGATATATATAAAACCATAGTAATTGATTTGAAAGTTTGTGACTTGGTTTATCATATCTTATGTAAAAGATTTTCAGAAATTTGTTTCCGAATCAAAGTCTCGGGTTCGATTAACAAAGGGTAGCCATATATGTATCTAAAGAAATTTCCTAAGATTTTATAGCATTATTAATGACGACAAGTGGTCTAACAGGCCGATTCAGATGAACGCTCATAGGTATAGCTCATACTTCACTTGGGTGTTTGGTTGTTCTGGCAGCAGAACAAGTTAATGATCACTAAAAATGAGTGATATCTCTCTCTGACGACTCACACTCATATTGGAGGTGTTCAACTATGCTTTTCCTGAAAGTCACTTAGTCTCATTATTAGATAATCAATCACATAAGACTGGTTTCGGCATTACTCAGTGGGTTTCTTCATTCATGCCATTAACTTTCACTCTCTCTCCGTCGGGAAATACATGTAGAGGGGTTTAGCAATTTTCATAGTGTAGTTTGCAACTAAGAACTTTCATTGATGAAGGCTACAGTATCCCGGGAAATCCATTGTTGTTGCAGCTCTTCCTTGATGGTATCCTTTTTGTTGATCAATATCGATTTTTGTAAAAAGATATTTTGTTTTAGCATCGAGAATTTGCTACATTTTGAGAAAATTTGGATTTTTGAGAGTATCTGTCTTGTGGGATTAAGATATCCCTTTTTGTGAAAACTGGTTAAAAACAGATCAATGGATCTTTTGATGATTGTTTTGAAATAACCATTTGGTTGAAACTTTGTTTGAAAATACCAAATGTAGAGTTTTTTGTTTTGTTTTGTTTGGTATTTCTTCGGTGAATGATATGGCTTTCTTGCTGATTCGTCTTTATCTTGATTCGTCTTTGAAGATTAGATGTTGATAGATCTTTGTTTATCTTTGATAAGTGATTGTTGAAATCCTTTTTGTTTCGTCTTTTCTTGTTGATGGATCACGCGATCTCAAGAGTTCATTTTTGGTTGGCTTATATCTAGGTGGGGATTGGTGGCATAAAAGATAGTTTGTCTATTATGTATGAAATGAATGTATCGTCCCTGGTCATTTTGATATCTAAGCAAAAATGAGACCGTGACAAGGTATAATCAGATATACCTTATAAGCAATAGTGACACACCTAAGCTCACAAGAAATGAATTCCACAGTGATATAGATTGACGAGGCACAAGTTCTCACATGGGTTTTTGTTTTCATCTGAATCTCCTAACCTTATGTCCCTTGATTGTTTAAAATCATCAACAATGAAATAAAACCGAAGAAAATAAAGTTATATACATTATGAAAAGTAGGAGATTTTAACCTTCACTCCAATTGAGAATCAATATGACTTAAAATCTTCATCGAGCATAAGCATCTGAAAATTAAGTCAAAAGACGATTAATCACAAGGTTCTATAAAAGCTTATTACAGCAAGTCTTTTATTATATTTTTGAAGATTTGTTTTTCTGAATGTTTTTGGAAATATTGGTTATTTCAATGTTTTTGGTATTTTTGAAAAGAAAGCAATTTTCAAATGTTTTTGAATTTTCTTTTTGAATGAAAGTAAACACACTTTTGTACAAACAAAAAGTAAAAGTTTAAGGATGGATGTTATCTGGATTTAACATTCCTAGACGGCCTAGGAAGTATTGAAACTTTGTTTCATCGAGGGCCTTAGTGAAGACATCGACAATTTGATCTTCGGAGTTGATGAAGTGTAGTTCGATATGACCCTTTTGAATGTTGTCTTTGATAAAGTGATATCGAATGTCGATGTGCTTTGTCATGGAATGGTGAACGGGATTGTGAGAAATGGCAATTGCACTGGTTGAGTCACAAAATATGGGAATTTGTGAGATTTTGAAGCCATAGTCATGCAGTTGAGTTTGCATCCATATGACTTGTGAGCAACAGATGGCGGCAGTGATGTATTCAGCTTCTGCTATTGATGTGGATACACAAGTATGTTTCTTTGAAGTCCAACTCACTAGTCTACCTCCTAAGAATTGACAGCTACCAGATGTACTCTTTCTATCTAGCTTGCATCCTCCGTAGTCTGAGTCGGTGAAAGCGTTTAGCTGAAAATCAGATTTAACTGGATACCAAAGGCCGAGTTTGGGAGTGCCTTTAAGGTATTTGAAGATACGTTTCACAGCAACTACATGGGATTCCATAGGATTTGCTTGGCATCTAGCACACACACATGTAGAAAACATGATGTCAGGTCTGCTGGCAATGAGGTATAAGAGTGATCCAATCATTCCACGATATCTTTTCTGGTCAACGGGTTTCCTATTTAAGTCTGCATCGATTTTGTATCCAAAAGCCATTGGAGTTTTTGCGGTATTTGATTTGTCCATTGAAAAGCGAGTGAGTAGGTTTTTGACATAATTCTCTTGGTTGATGAAAATGCCATCGGTTGACTGTTTGATTTGAAGTTCGAGAAATGTAGTCATCTCCCCAATCATGCTCATTTCAAATTTGCTCTTCATTAGATCTGCAAACTTAACACTTAAAGATTCATTAGTAGAACTGAAAATAATGTCATCAACATATATTTATACGACTAACAGATGTTTATTAAATATTTTACGAAAGAGGGTTTGATCGATTGAACCTCTTCTAAAACCTGATTCTTTGAGAAAGGTTGACAACGTGGCATACCAGGCTCGGGGTGCTTGTTTCAAGCCATAGACAGCTTTCTGTAATTTAAAGTTGTGATCTGGAAATTTAGGATCTTTGAAACCTGGTGGTTGTTGGATGTATACTTCGCGATCTATCTCTCCGTGTAGGAATGCACATTTAACGTCCATTTGGAATACTTTGAAGTTCTTATGCGCAGCATATGCAAGAAAGATACGAATTGCTTCAATTCGAGCAACTGGAGCATACGTTTCATCGTAGTCGATTCCTTCTTGTTGTGAATATCCTTTGACTACAAGACGTGCCTTGTTTCAACAAATGATTCCTTGATCGTCAGTCTTGTTTCTGTATACCCATCTTGAACCTATAACAGTATCATCGGGTGGAGTAGGAACAAGATTCCATACGTCGTTTCTTTCAAATTCTGTTATCTCTTCTTGCATAGCTTTTACCCAGTCTGGATCTTTTATAGCAGAATGTATGGTTTTGGGTTCAGTCGTGGATAAAAAGGCTCCAAATAAACATTCATTTGTGGATGCGACTCTAGTCTGAATGGCTAAGTTGGGATCTCCGATGATTTGGTCAGTTAGATGATTTCTGGTCCACTTTATTAAGCGATTCTCTTCCGCTATAATAATTGGAGTTTCAGTATCCCATTGTTCTTCTCCAGGAGTTTCATCTTGGAATAGGTTTGAAGGTTCCCCCATAAATGATGCATTGGGGTTGTTTTGGCTATTTGGGGATTGGGCATTTAAAGGAGGATTTGGTGTTTGTTCCAAAGAGGAAGTATGTGTTGGTGATTCCCCCTCGAATTGATCTGCATCATTTTGGTTTGTTTGTGGAATAACTTCACTAGGTGTTCCTGTAGGATCAATTAAAGTAGTTAGAAGTTCAGAATTGTAAGCAGTTTTTGGTTGTTCAAAAAGTAAATCAAGATCGATTTCAATGTCTATGTCAGGAGAAGGTGTTTGTTGAATTGGATTTTGAAAAATATTTTCAATCATTTTTGAACCAAAATGTTCACGATCCAATTTCCTGACATAAAATTCATCAAAATGAACATCGGTACTTTCTTCAATTACTCTGGTACGTTTGTTCAGTACTCTATAAGCAGCTGAAGAAAATGAGTAACCAAGGAAAATTCCTTCGTCCGACCTTGATTCAAATTTTGAAAGGTGATCTTTATTATTCTTTACGAAGCATCGACAACCAAAAATATGGAAAAATTTGATGTTTGGTTTTCGGTTGTTAATGACTTCATATGGTGTTTTATGAAGATGTTTATGGATTAAGGAACGATTTTGAGTGTAGCAAGCTGTAGCTATTGCTTCTGCCCAGAAGTATTGTGGCAGATCAGCGAAGATAAGCATTGATCTTGTAGCTTCACATAGAGTTCGGTTCCTTCTTTCGACAACACCGTTATGTTGTGGAGTGTATGGGGCTGAGAAGTTATGTTCAATTCCTTTGTCTTTGAGAAATGAATCTAGAGTATTGTTTTTGAACTCTAAACCATTATCACTTCGGATTCTTCGAACAGGTCGTTTCAGCTTCACCTCGATTTGTTTGATGAAGTTGATCATCTCTTCAGGTGCTTCTGATTTTAGTCTTAAGAAAAAGACCCAAGTAAAGCGCAAGAAACCATCAACGACAACAAGAATGTACTTCTTCCCTTGTATGGTTTGGATTTTGGCAGGGCCACAAAGGTCTATGTGCAACAATTCTAGTGGTTCGGATACACTAGATTCTGAGATACTTTTGTGAGTGGATCTGGAAAGTTTTCCTTTTCACATGCGGCACAAAGAGTTTCGTTATCAAGCTTCAGAAGTGGTAGCCCTTGAACAAGATCATCGCCGATTAATTTATTGATGTACCCAAAGTTTAGATGGGAAAGGCGATGGTTCCATAACCAACTAATATCTGCTGGGGCTTTAGATAGCAGACATATATCGGGTTTACCGTAGATAAGATCCATGTCAAGTGGATACATATTTCCGGTACGGTCAGAATCAACTATAACATCTTTTGTTTTGGCGTCCATGATCAAATTTCGTTGTTTGGTGAAAAGAACTTCAAGATTGTTATCACACAGTTGAGAAACACTGATGAGGTTGTGTTTCAGGTCATCGACGAAGGCAACTTTCTTTATGGTAAAATTACCATTTGTTATGTTTCCATAACCTTTGCTTTTTGCTTTCATGTTGTTTCCGAAGGTAACATCTTGATTGGTTTGTATAGGTTTGAAGTCACATAAGTAGTTCCGGTTTCCTGTCATATGCTTGGAGCTGCCACTATCAATATACCATGTATCATCATTGGGTTCTCCAGCATTAAGTACCTACAATCAGACAGAAAATTTAGGTACCCAAATCTGAATGGGTCCTGGTTTGTCAGTTGTTATTTTGGGTGCTTTGCTTGATGAATTTCTTTTATCATTTGACCTCACATTATTGTAATGGTTTGGTTTATGACGATGGAATGGTTGAGGTTTGATTTGATCTATCAATTTTATCCAAAATGTGATTTGTTTTTGCAAGCCTGTGGGTTGATAAAATCTGTGATTTGGTGAAAGATATCCTAGATGTGAAGGTTTGTTTGAAAAGTTTTCTTCATATCTGGGATGTGATGGGCGGTTTCGAAAAGCTTTTTGATGATGATGGTTTGAAACTTTCTGATGTGATGTTTTTTGAAAGTTCCTTGAATGATTAAAAGTGATATCTTGAAAGCGGTTTTCAAAAGGTTTTGGAAAAGGTTTTGGTTTTTGTTTGGAAACATGTTTATGAGGTATGACATAGGGTTTAACTGGTTTCTTTGGTTGGTTTTCAAAAATGTTTGGCATGATAAGTGGGGTTTTGGTGACTTGAATGGATTTTTTGCTTGTTTTTTGTTTCTTGGAGTATTTTTGTCCCAGACTAGTTTTTCCAACAATTGATGAAGTCATTGTAGGAAAAACAGTTGGTATAGAAGTACTACCATCCTGATAAGAGGAATTTTCTCCATTCAAAAAGTTTTTGAGTTTAGTGGTTCCATCGGTATGTTTGATTTGGTGAGTTAAAGAACTTGCAAAGTTTGTTTCAGAATTTACAACTATTTTGAAAGATTTTTTGGAAACACTGAAAGCAGTATCATCTAGACTACAGTTGATAACTGTTTCGTCATCTAAATCTTCCTCATTAAGAGATGTGAAAAGATCTGGTAGAGTAGATTCAGAGTTTTCACAATTCGTCATGTTTTCCTGTTTTGCTTGTTCAATTTCAAAGGATTCTCTTCCAATTCCTGGTCTATAATTCATATCAATTTTCCCAGTTCCTAAGGTGTTTGCCTTTGTGAAAATATCATCACTTAGTTTTCTAGCAACTTTGATAGAATCCATATTCCATATCAGTCTTTTATTCTCGGTTTTAAGAGAATTGATTTGTTTTAAAGAATCAGTCAGTTTTTCATTTAGAATATTGTATTTATCAGTTGATTCTTGAAAGTCTTGTTTCAACTGAAGGATTTCCATTTCTAAAACATCTTTTGTTTCAGAAGAAATGATTGACTGATTTTTTAGTTCCAAATCCATTTTCCGAATTAGGGACTGATTTAATTGTTCCAAGACGTGATTATAATCTTCTGATTTTCTTTCAACGTCTCTTTCCAATTTGCTTTTAGTTCTTGTTGATTCTCCAAATTTGAGTTGCAAGATTTGTAACTCAGATTTGCAAATATCATAATTGACCATTGTGTCATGATATGTTTTGATATCAGTTTCTAGACTAGTCTCAATTTTGGTTATGTGGGACTCAAAAATTGTTTTGGAAAAACCAAGTTCAGAGATCATAGACCATACCTGTTCTATGACGTTGGGAGCTCTTGAAGGTATTTCAACACCAGCTACGAAGCAGAAGTTTGATTGTGCTTGTTCATTTTCAGCTTCTTCATCAGATGTTGGCCAGTATTCCACGCTTGGTTCATGGATTGCCATCAATGCTTTTTTTCTTTTCTTGGTTTTCCAGTTTCTTCAATTCATCGGCTCTTTGAGCATAATATGCTGAGTCTTTGATTTTGGTTTTGTTTTTGGCTCGACATTCTCTGGCATAGTGATTTGTTCCTTTGCAATTGTGACAAATGATCACTTCTTCATCACTATCATCCTTTTGACTTTTAATCAGAAGTCTTTCAGGTGCTTGACTTTGGGTTTGTTGGGAAGGTTGAGAATGGTTTTGTTGGAATCCAAAATTTTGGTTATTTTGAAAACCATTGTGTTGATTGTTGTAACCTTGATTTTGGAAACCTCCTTTTTGATTTTGAAAAATGTTGTTTGGATTGTGATTATGACCTGAGTTGGGATTGTTTTGAAATCCCTGGTTTTGAAAACCTTGGTTTGAGTTATTTTGGAAAGATGGTCTTTGAGAATTTTGTCCAAAGTAAGGTCTAGGTTGAAAACCTGAGTTGTTTTGTCCAAAAGATGACCTTGGTTGAAAACCTGAGTTATTTTGTCCATAAGATGGTCTTGGTTGAAAATTTGGTCTAAAATTTGATTGACCATGATTTGGGAGAAATCTCTGGAGATTTGTGTTTGCAACCAGCGCACATAGTTGTTGATAATCTGCTTCATCATTTGAATCAGACTGGAAGGCTTGGTTTTGAAAAGATGTAGTCTGATTAAAATGATTAAAGTTTTGATCATTGAAAGGTGTTTGGTTTTGAGAAGTTGTGGACACAAGTGCAAGTGGTCCTCCAAAAGCTGTAGTGGTTGGTGGGTCAATCGAGGATTCATACGATTGAAGTTCTCCATACAAGTTGTACAAAGTTTCAGTATGAATAGCTGGATTTCCCTGAATAATGAGTTTAACCATTTTCCAGCTTTCAAAAAGATTGTTTAAAAACTTGACATTTATCTCATGTTGTGTCTTTTTGATACCCAAATTTTTCATTTTAACCATAATCAAATTGAACCTATCGTGAGCATCATGAATGGTTTCTGATGAAAGCATTTTGAAATTATCGAATTCATTCAAAACAGATGTTCTTTTGTTTCCGATAATTCTTTTATTTCCACAAAAACGATTTTTCAAATTCTCCCAAATTTGATTTGCGGTTAACAGTATAATGTCATCCATTTGACTTAGAGTACTGTGAGGTATTCCAGAAACAAGTTCCTTTTTGGCTAGGAGTTCCAACTTTTTTGTAATTTCAGCTTGAGTGGCTTGATTTGTAGCAAGAGTAGCCATATTTTCTGGAGTAACATATGTTCCTTCTACACACTTCCAGACATCTTCATTTATAGCATTAAGATGAAGATTCATACGGGCAACCCACGAATTATACTCTTCAGGAATAAGTATGGGTGCCCGTGAACCAGATCCTAAGCTATTTGCAATGGAGACAGAGTTCATGTTGGAGTAATTTGCCAAAGACATTTTTTTTTCAATTTTTTGAAAGGATTTTGAACAAGTGATATTAAAATGAAATTTTTAAAGAAAAGTTTATGGAAGGTTTATAAACTCTATAACCAAAAGTTTTTCGACAAAAATTTCAAGGTAAATCACACAAGCTCTGATATCAATTGTTGGAAAATATTCTTTTATATCAGCAAAGATACTGATTGTTGGAAATATAAAAATCTGATCACCACAACAAAAGGCTCAGTTACCAGTTACTGTGTGACAGATATATGAGTTAAAGGTATAAGATATAGATATATATATATAACGAATAATAATTGCGGAATAAGTATAAATATGAAAGCTATAAATGACTAAAAGCTATAATAATATAAATGATTGTATTTAAATGACGTAAATCTATAAATAATATAAATGACTGTATTTAAATAACATAAAGTTATAAATAATATAAATGACTATATTTAAATAACATAAAGCTATAATAAAATATATAAGTATATAAATATATATCAAGTAGGTTCGTCAATAAATTGACTGAACTGGACTCATGGAACGACTGGTCGATATTTGTTCTTTGAATGGACTGGTCGATATTGGGACTCTTGGAGCGACTGGTCGATATTTGTTCAATGATCAATCCGGTATTTGATAAGTAGTAAAAAGTTCACTTTCATGTAAATGGGTTGTTTACAAAACAGTGCAAAGTACACGAGTCATGTATTTGTATACGGGTATAGGGTGTTTGAGGAGATTTGATGAGGTTGGAGTGGGTATTTGGAGGGTGTTAGGAGGTGGAATAAGGTTGTAATTTTGGTGGTGTAAGGCAACAAAGATGGTGATTTGGTGAAGTTGAAGGAGCTTTGGGTGGTGATGGATGTAGATTTTCGGAGTAAATCTCTTTGGATAGCCAATTCTCTCTCGCGTCTCTTTGGGGTTTCCCGTGGTCAAAATTGTCCACGAAAATTGCTAGATGTAGGTAAGGTTCTGAAGAATTGACGGTGAAAATCTCCCTAGTAGTATTTTGGCTGTGTTGTGCTCGGTTTTTTGTTTTCTAACATGAAGATTCTGAACTTGAAAACAGAAATCTCTCTGGATAGTCAATCCTCTCTCGCGTCTCTCTGGGGTTTCCCATGGTCAAAATCGTCCACTAAAATTTCTAGACGTAGGTAAGGTCCTGAAGAATTGATGGTGAAAATCTCCCTAGTAGTATTTTGGCTTTGTTGTGCTCGGTTTTTTGTTTTCTAACATGCAAATTCTGATGTCGAAAAACAGCAAGGTGGTGATGGTGAGGTGATTTAAAATGGTTTTTGGAGGTTTAAGGATGGTATTTGGAGGGTGTTTGGAGAGTATTTTTGAGGTTGTTTTGAGGGTGGAATTAGGTGGTTAAAATGGAGGTATAAGGTGATGATGAATGAAGGTGGTGTTGTTGGTTCTTGGTGTTCTTGACTTTACTTCACAAGGATGAGGCTTATGCTTGAGGTTGAAGTTGTAAGGGATGAACAAAATAAAAACACTCACAACATTACATGCACACACGTACATATATATATATATATATATATATATATATATATATAAAGAAAACAAAATATCTTAAAAGGTGTCTCTCAGGAATGGTGAATATGTAGGTTGTAGGTGTGGTTTTTGTCAAAGTGGTAGTTGTAGGAATTGAGTATCAAGTTGCCATACTAACTTACGTGTGTTTGGGTTTTGCTTTTAACTCTCCAGTAACCAATAAATCTCATAAATTTATTCATTATAAATAAGTTTCCATTAAAGTCCCTTAAGGTTTTGAAGTTTTGACAATTTTATCCGTTGATTTGTTTTGTCTTCAAACGACCAAATATGCGGCTATTTTTCGTCTTTGCGTATTCCGCCTTTCACGTATTTTTGTATTTTCCATTCGATCATGAATCCACGCAACCTGAAATAACTGATAATAGTTATCAGATAAAATAAGAATAGTTCGTCTTATTTCAACTATGGTCACATACAAAAACATTTTTCAACATAGCAGAAGGATGATTTGATGAGTTTGAAGAGGAAGAGGATGAAGCCATTTGTTTGATAAAAGAAACCTGCTCTGATACCAATTGAAAGAAGCTAAGATCAAACGATTTATCAAACAAAGACTATTAATAAGAACAATGAAGTTTCACAAAGAACTTTCACTAAGAATGATAATCTCACAAAGAGATTATTGTTTGCACAAAGCGGCTATTAGGGTTTGTGAAAGACAACCTCTTCACAAACCCATACAAAAGATTATATAGAACTATTATAGACAATCCCTACAAATCAGGGATGTTCCAGCTAACTAATATATGATAACTATGGAAACAAGATAAATACTAAATCTATTACATTAAAAAGATATATACTGAACAACTTGTATGCTGACGTTGGATTACGTGCTGATGCTGAGTGATCAGTTTCAAACATCATCATATTATAAGGTTCGACCTTACAGAATACATGTTAGTAAGAAATAGAGATGCTTAATGGTGATTTTACAAATTAATTTTACATAATTTTCGAAGCTACAATGTGTTTTAAAATGGGGTTTTCAGGTAAAGAAGATAACATTTTCTGTCTGATTTTTGTTAATGGGTGAGTGAGATACGATGTCAAATTTAAAGGGTTTTGTTTTGGAAAAAGAATAACTAATGAATAGATACAGCTCAGTGACTCATAAGTCATAACTTGTATCTTTGATGTTATGGAGCTTGGATGGGGCTTTTTTGTTTATAAAGGAAAGCAGAAAATTTCATATTCAACCTTAGAGTCTTGGAAACTTGATGGATTTTGTTTATTTATTTATTTTTGTTTTTATAATGTTTCACTATCAGTCCTTGTATCTTTGCTGAATTAGACTCATTTATATTTTGTGAGTAAAGTACACGAATCGTCCCTCTTCTGGGTGCCAAAATGCACGTTCAATCATTAATGTTTAAAAATTAACTCGGATCGTCCCTCATTTGGTTAAAAGTTGCACGTTTCATCCATCGTTAATTAAAATTTACACGCTTAATCCATTGCGATACATGAAATGACTACAATGGTCTTTTTAATTTTATTTTTTATTTATTTTTAACATTTCTGATTATTTTTAATTATTAAAAAAATATTATAATTAAAATATACATATATTTTTTTCCCCTCTTTTGTAACACTTAACCACCAGCACCACCACCAGTAAATAGAGCTCTATCGGAAATGTACACACCTACCCCTTATCACCACCACTGGAAAATAGAGTTCCACCGGAAATGTGCACACCCACCCTTTATATTCCTCTTCCGATATGCTCTTCTCCAGAACTCAAAAATAAAAAAACTAAAAAAAAATCTGAAACATGTAACCCGAACGATTCTAAAAATAAAAAATTGTTTCAGAAATCTTAAAATCATTCCAGAAATCAAAAATGGTGTTGGATCCTTTTGAAAACCTGAAATATACACACCGGTTTCTCTCCCTCTGATCTCATCTGATTTTTTTCCTGAAATCCTTGACCCTTCATTGCTATTTGTTTCCTCGTTCTTCTTCCTAATCAGAGAAATACAAAACACAAACACACCTTGTGTATGTCTGTTGATGCGATACACAAGGAGAGAGAGGGTAAGAGAGAGATAGAGAAGGAGAGCAAACATGATGTCACCATCGCCACCCGTATGCTAGGGTTTTGAGAAATCGAGGTGAGATGTGTGGTTCCAGATCAAGAACTTTAGGGGTTTCATGAAGAATTTCACTTTGGGGGTTTTAGATCGGGCGTCACCACCACCGGTAATCTCTTCTTCCGTTGTGTGCCGCCACCACAGTTGGAGTTCGATTCGTGGTTTTAAGAGGAGGCTGTATAGGATGGGAAAGAGGTTAAACACGCAGAGAAGATCTGTCGATGGAGATGATCTGTGTTTGATCCGAACTTGGTTCTCTGATCTGAATCTCCTTCTTCTCTAATGGACTTATGACCTGGTCCGGTGATGATACGCAACAAAGATGACGCACTGAAGAAGAAACGGAGGAAGGGAGATGATCTGCTTAGGGTTTATAGTCTTTCTTTTATTAAAGAAAATAAATAATTATTTTTATAATAAAAAAACAATAAATAATTAATTAATAACAATTAACTGGAAAATAAATCATAAAAGAAATAAATAAGGGCAAAATTGTCTTTTTATGTCCGGAGGGATGAAACGTGCAACTTAAAACCAAACGAGGGACGGTCCGAGTTAATTTAAAAAAAAAATAGGAATTAAACGTGCATTTTAGCATCTGGACGAGGGACGATTCGTGTAATTTACTGATATTTTGTTGATAAAAGAAATAATAAGGGACACATTTTAAATATTGATATATTTTGGCAATTGAATTAACACGTAATTATGAACGATTTTATTTTTAGAACAAAAATTTATTTATTTATTTATTTTTCTTAGTAGTTATGAGGTTTAAACTAACTTGTAATAATAGTATGTTATTATTTTGTCATTTATAAAAAAAGTTATATTTCAAATTGGTTATTACGAACATCATAATTAACTGGTTATTACGAACATCGTTAATAACATAATTAGATAGCTACTATTGTTTCCCGAATAATACACATATGTTATGAATTGGTTCGCTTATGATGTTTTTTTTAGTATATAGGCTTAGAAAATACTTTTTGTGGTATGTAGGGTGGATGCTAGTATCAAAGCTTTAGTTAAGATCTAACGGGTTTCTAAGGTAAGTTTTTTTTTTCGTATAAAAATGTTTATCACAAAATTTGTATGTGGTTTTTAATTATTTTTAAGGCTATGTTTTATGATAAATATAGTTGTGTGCAAATGTTTTTTTTGGATTTGTTTATCTATTGTATGAATTTTTGGGATGACATATTTAGTGGGAACGAATGAAGTGTTCAATCGCTGTAACCATGATAAATGTGTGTGATGGATGGGGATGTGAATTGAGAATTGTATTCATTTTCTTGGATATTTAAAATTTTTAGTGTCAAGGGGGGAGAGAAACAAACATTTAGTTCTTTTTCTTGATAATTAATTGTTTCTGAAATTGTATTATCAGATGATATATTAATATGATTTATTGAACATGTATAATAAAACTATTTGTTTTTTATTAAGTGGTAAACATGTATGCGCAACACGAACTCATTAGATAATACTTATCTATTTAGAAACTTTAAATATGCACAACTTAAACTATTTAGCTGGTGACAATGGAAAGGACATGATGAAGATTAATCAAGACCAAAAGAGTTCCGCAAAGACGTAACATCCGGAGCTGTTGAATTGAAGGTTTTATTTTAATTTTATTGCTTTCGTTGTAGTTTAGACTAATAACTTTAGGAATTGATTTTAGAAGATGTACATATAGTTATATGTTTATATTTATTTTCTCGAAATTTGGGGTATTAAAAAGAGTATATTACACGAATGGTCCCTATGGTTTAATGTATTTTGCACGTTTGATCCATAACTTATTTTTTTTAATTCGGAAGGTCTTTATTATTTGTTTTTGTTACGCGTTTAGTCCCTGTCTTACCTAAAAAAAACTATTTTTCCCTTGATTTTTTGAATTTGTTTAAATAAACACATCCCAGCCTACCCCCTCACATTACCTTACATATTTCATCATTTTTTCTCTATTTAAATAATACTCTTTTTAGGTAAGACGGAGATCAAACACGTAACAAAAACAAATAGTAGGGACCAAACGCATAAAAAACAAATAGTAAAGACCTTCTAAGTTAAAAGAAAAAGTTAGGGACCAAACGTACAAATTACCACAAACCATATGAACCATTCGTGTACTTTACACTTTTAGAAACCATAGTGAAACTAAATACTACGGATATAAAGGATAGAAAGATTTTTAATGAATGTTTGATACAAATAAGAATATACATTATATGTTATTCAAATCCAACATAACAATTTTGGATTTGGTCGATTGTTTTTCAAATCCAACATACCAATTTTGGATTTGATCGATGTTTTGGTTAATTGGTAAAATTAAGTCGTTTACATAACTCTTATAATAATGTTATTAATTTTTAAATTATTTCTTTTATATATATATATATATATATATATATATATATATATATATATATATATATATATATATATATATATATATATATATATATATATATATATATATATATATATATATAACGTATCATTATTTAAAATAAATGTATTCTGCTATCAATCAGACAGATGCCATTTTTGGAGGTAGGATATGACATGGCCAATGAGCACAACATTGTTGGAGGCGGGATATATATACAAACCGCAGGTTTTTAAATATATTCATTGATTTTTTTTGAAAGTTTTTTATTATTTTTTTAATTTAAAAAAAATGATTTTTTTCAACGAATTTATTAAAAAAACCTGCGATTTTTTTATAAAAAAATTAATTAATTTTTTTTTGTAACCTCTAAGTATTTTTTTTATGTATTTTTATGATTTTTAGGGTTTTCTTTAGGATTTTTTGTTTTTCCAAAGGGAAATCTCCAATAAAGTCCTAAAATTTTAGTCCGGTTTATGTTTTAGTCCTAAACTAATTTTTGTTTACGAAAAAGTCCCAAAAACCGGCAAAAGTTTGCATTTTGACCCTTTTTGACTGGTTGGAACCGGTAACAAATTAATTTAGGACTATTTCATAAATTGACCCAAAATATTGGGACTTTTCTGCAAAAACAAAAAATATTAGGGTTTTTCTGCAAACAAAAACCTTATTATTATTATATTAAAAATATAAATAAGTATACTATTTTTTAAATTTATTATTATTAATATTATTAATAATACATATAAATACATTTAAATTAAAAAAATATTAAAGATATTTTATAAAGGTGAAGCTTGAGCGGATGGTAATGCTTTAAGCTTTGTAATCATGAATGTCTGTTTGTATATTCTAACTTTGTATATGGTCATTTCACATTTGTTATTATTGTTTTTAATTCAGAATATTAACATTTAACAATTTAAAAGAAGCAACTGATTTTTCAAATTGTTTACAAATAGTGAGCATATGATATGCGTGTATGTCTTGTGTGTAAGTATTTTTGAATTACCAACATGTGTGTTGCTCTTTTTCATTACTTTATCCTTGTGGTTTTTTTTGGAAACATAGCAGATATAGTGTGATAAAGCAAAATAAATCATATTACTTTCTATTAAATAAGATATTTTAATTAATATTTTCGAATTTTGATATGGACCACCAATGTAAATATTTATTGTGGATCTGTTGGATTTGAAAAGAAATTATTCTACCTTAAGAAATTTTATATACAAAATGAGAAATCCTTTTATCTTAAACTATTTATACATAATTTTATAAATAGGCAACTTCTTTTAAATTGTTAAGTGTTAATATTTTAAATTGAAAACAATAATAAGAAATGTGAAATGATCATATACAAAATAAGGACATACAAGCAGAGATTTCAATGCTTAAAGCATTACCATCACCACCACCTTCACTTTTAAATAATCTCTTTAATATATTTTTATTTAAGTGTATTTATATGTATTATTAAAAATATTAATAATAATGAATTTAAAAATTAGTATACTTGTTAATAATAATAATAATAATAATAATAATAATAATAATAATAATAATAATAATCATAATAATAATAATAATAATAATAATAATAATAATAATAATAATAATAATAATAATAATAATAATAATAATAATAATAATAATAATAATAATAAGGTTTTTGTTTGCAAAAAAGTCTTAATATTTTTTTTGCAGAAAAAATCCTAATATTTTAGGTCATTTTGTGAAATAGTCCAAATATTTTAGGTTAGTTTATGAAATAGTCACAAATTAATTTGTTGTCGGTTCCAACCAGTCAAAATGGGTCAAAATGCATACTTTTGCCGGTTTTTAGGACTTTTTCGTAAACAAAAATTAGTTTAGGACTAAAACGTAAACTGGGCCAAAATTTTAGGATTTTATTGGAGATTTCCCTTTTCCAAATAACCCTTCCATATATATATATATATATATATATATATATATATATATATATATATATACATATATATATATATATATATATATATATATATATATATATATATATATATATATATATATATATATATATATATATATAGCAATGAGTTCTATGGAAAACAAATAACTAGGGCAACATCTACCGTAACCAATAATCAAATGACACGTGTCCATTTATTTCTTCACAAGTAATGTATTGTGGAAGTTATTGTGAAAGTGATGTGTTGTCATGTTTTCATTGGTTCAAATATGTGTTGCCTTAATCATTCATTTTTTATATAACTCTTTCCTATATATATATATATATATATATATATATATATATATATATATATATATATATATATATATATATATATATATATATATAGGGGTCATGCGAAAATGCAAATCATTTGCAAAAAACTAAAAACAAGGAAAATATTTGAGATTATACCACCTCGACCTTATATTTTAGATAAGAATCCATCCAAACTTTGAACTAGATGATGATACATGAGAAATTGTTTCATATTAAGAAAACATATTTTTTTTTTGACAATTTTAGTATGAAAACTTGAATTTAAAAGTGGTTAAGGATGTGAAAAAAAAAAACCGATTTTTACCTTTAAACCTATATTACCATAACATCCTCCAACGTAAACTTATTATCTTTAATTTATTGCTAATAAATTTAATTTTTGAAGTACATGTGTTTTATTTTTATAATATAAAATTTGTATTCGTATTTTTGTAAAATATTTATATTTTCGCATGAAGCTACTTTTGTGTGTGTATATATATATATATATATATATATATATATATATATATATATATATATATATATATATATATATATATATATATATATATATATATATATATATATATATATATATATAGGAGAGTTCAATTTAAAAAAAAAAGGTTGAGAATGGGGGAATCATTCTCAACCACTCATTTATTTTTGCCGCAAAAGCCTTCGTCGTACCAGCAGAAATGGGAAATGAATAGAAATGTGTTTTCGAACAAAACATGTTTCCTTAAACTATGCTAATCATTACCTTAATCTATACAAAAACATAGTTTTTTCGATTTTTTTAATTTTTCAGAAGCTATTTTTATCAAAAAATGATTTTAAATATACCAAAATTCATGATTCTTTATTCTCTACAAATAGACATCTATATTGATATAGTTTTAAGATAAAATAATTTTTTTTTTATATGTTCAGCTATCGTTATTCATAAGTGAATAAAAATGAATCAGATTTTTACTACAGTACATTCGTTATTCAGTTATGAATAAAAACTATGATTATTTTATTTTTATTTTTTATTTCTTTTACATTTTAAGTATCATTTATATATGAATATAACATATAATAAACATAGTATATTCATATTTAAATATTAGACAATGCATTCACTTATGAATATTACATAGTATATTCACTTGTGAATATTAGATGGTATATTCACTTATGAATATTAGATAATATTTTCATATCTGAATATTACATAATATTACATGGTATATCACATGTGAATATTACATAGTTTATTCTTTTGTGAATATTAGATGATATATTCACTTATGAATATTACACAATATATTCACATATGAATATTACACAGTATATTCACATATAAATATTACACAGTATATTCACATATGAATATTACAAGGTATTTTCACAAATATATATAATTTTTATATGTTATTCACATATGAATAACATACAGACTTGCATATTTGGTTTTTTGTTTTAATAATCATATACTGAGAAAACATATTCATATATGAATATAACATGCTAATTTAGTTCTTGCATTTCATCAAACAGTTGGAGTGCATACAATTTAACTTTTTTAAAAAATGTTAGAAACATGATATTTTAACTATTTAAATGTACAAAAGAATAGATTGATAGAGAATTATATGAAATTTTTCAAAAAAAAAAAAAACGATTTGATATTTTTCTAACCTAAATTTTCAAGTTTTATTTGATAATCGATGTTGAATGAATGATATGAAGTGAATTTTTGTTGATTATCGATGATGTTGATCTAATAACGTTGGGAGTATAATTAATCATAGATGTTGAAGATCTGATCGTATTCAAGCACAATTGAAGGTTGAATTAAAAGAACCAAAAATGAATTTTTGTTGTTAACTGTTGAATCGTGTTGATTATTGACGAAGATCGATGATTGATTAGCACTGGATGATGTTGATTATGGTTTAATTGAAGAAATCTGGATGATTGTTAAAAGTTAGAGAAGAAATTTGGATGATGAACGATGAATGAGTTTGAACTACAGATACGTATTTGAGATTGAAGGTTGTTTTTATATTACAAGTTTGCCACCGTATCTTTTTATACTTGAATAAAATGAGTGGCTGAAAATGTGTAACACCCCCTTTGGCACGTATCACAATATTGTCCGCTTTGGGCCACTCGGCACGAGGACTTCCCAGGGGGTCACCCATCCCGGTACTACTCCCACCCGAGCACGCTTAACTGCAGAGTTCTTATGGGATCTGCTGCCCTCACGGCTTTAAAACGCGTTGTGATAGGGAAGGTATCCACACCCCTTATAAGGAATGCTTAGTTCTCCTTCCCAGCCGATGTGGGATCAGATCTAACCCACTTTCACCCCCCATTATAAGGTTCGACGTCCCTGTCGAACACATCGACCCGTGCCCTAGCTCTGATACCATTTGTAACACCCCCTTTGGCACGTATCACAATATTGTCCGCTTTGGGCCACTCGGCACGAGGACTTCCCAGGGGGTCACCCATCCCGGTACTACTCCCACCCGAGCACGCTTAACTGCAGAGTTCTTATGGGATCTGCTGCCCTCACGGCTTTAAAACGCGTTGTGACAAGGAAGATATCCACACCCCTTATAAGGAGTTATTTCGTTCTCCTTCCAAGCCGATGTAGGATCAGGTGCAACCCACCTTCACCCCCCATTATAGGGTTCGACGTCCCTGTCGAACACATCGACCCGTGCCCCAGCTCTGATACCATTTGTAACATCCCTCTCTGGCACGTATCACAATATTGTCCGCTTTGGGCCACTCGGCACGAGGACTTCCCAGGGGGTCACCCATCCCGGTACTACTCCCGCCCGAGCACGCTTAACTGCAGAGT
Source organism: Lactuca saligna (assembly GCF_052625555.1). Lineage (NCBI taxonomy): Eukaryota > Viridiplantae > Streptophyta > Magnoliopsida > Asterales > Asteraceae > Lactuca > Lactuca saligna. Next base: position 267,738,474 of record NC_136424.1, on the reverse strand, counting down.
TCTTATGGGATCTGCTGCCCTCACGGCTTTAAAACGCGTTGTGACAAGGAAGATATCCACACCCCTTATAAGGAGTTATTTCGTTCTCCTTCCAAGCCGATGTAGGATCAGGTGCAACCCACCTTAAAGTGGGTTAGATCTGATCCCACATCGGCTGGGAAGGAGAACTAAGCATTCCTTATAAGGGGTGTGGATACCTTCCCTATCACAACGCGTTTTAAAGCCGTGAGGGCAGCAGATCCCATAAGAACTCTGCAGTTAAGCGTGCTCGGGTGGGAGTAGTACCGGGATGGGTGACCCCCTGGGAAGTCCTCGTGCCGAGTGGCCCAAAGCGGACAATATTGTGATACGTGCCAAAGGGGGTGTTACAAATGGTATCAGAGCTGGGGCACGGGTCGATGTGTTCGACAGGGACGTCGAACCCTATAATGGGGGGTGAAGGTGGGTTGCACCTGATCCTACATCGGCTTGGAAGGAGAACGAAATAACTCCTTATAAGGGGTGTGGATATCTTCCTTGTCACAACGCGTTTTAAAGCCGTGAGGGCAGCAGATCCCATAAGAACTCTGCAGTTAAGCGTGCTCGGGCGGGAGTAGTACCGGGATGGGTGACCCCCTGGGAAGTCCTCGTGCCGAGTGGCCCAAAGCGGACAATATTGTGATACGTGCCAGAGAGGGATGTTACAAATGGTATCAGAGCTGGGGCACGGGTCGATGTGTTCGACAGGGACGTCGAACCCTATAATGGGGGGTGAAGGTGGGTTGCATCTGATCCTACATCGGCTTGGAAGGAGAACGAAATAACTCCTTATAAGGGGTGTGGATATCTTCCTTGTCACAACGCGTTTTAAAGCCGTGAGGGCAGCAGATCCCATAAGAACTCTGCAGTTAAGCGTGCTCGGGCGGGAGTAGTACCGGGATGGGTGACCCCCTGGGAAGTCCTCGTGCCGAGTGGCCCAAAGCGGACAATATTGTGATACGTGCCAGAGAGGGATGTTACAAAATGATTCCCCTATTCTCAACTTTTTTTATTTTCTCAATTGAACCTACCTTCTCTCTCTCTCTCTCTATATATATATATATATATATATATATATATATATATATATATATATATATATATATATATATATATATATATATATATATATATATATATATATTTGAATTTAAATTAAAAATAAACGAATCCCAAATTGCAGGTTTTATCTGATAAGTCCCCACATAGAGGGGCACAAAAGTGGTCTTAAATTGATCTTAAGCCGGTCTCGAAAATGTTTGGTATTTTTGGGGCTAGTCTTGGAATAGTTTGATCTTTTTTTTTGGACTGGTCTTACATGATCTTTTTTTGATCTTCTTTTTTGAGAGAAGATTTTTCCAACCTGGCCTCGCGGTCGTTGTATGTGTTCGTTTTAGTTTAGATGCAATATTTTCGATGTATATTTCTGTTTTGTTTTTCGTATAATAGCCTTTTCGTTCACCAAACTTTAAACAATATAACTTTTTAAAATACCCTATATTTTCATATGAGATTTTTATAAATTTCCATTTTTATATGACTTTGTGCAACTTTTTTTTATGTAAATAGTTTTATTTGTTGATTTTATCTTAAACAAAGTTTAAAATTGTCACTTGTCCTTTTACTAAACAAGTTATTTTAAACGTAACATCTTTTCCTATCTCTGTTTCTTTGTATTGCCATTTAAGATTTTCCTGCATATTAAAAAATAGAAATTAATGTCTTTTCATTATATTTGACAACAATAACAATTATTATTTCTTTTCAAATCGCCCAATATTAAGCAATATCTTTATTTCTTTAGATGTTTTTTTTTTTTTTTTTTTTTTTGTTTGTTTTTTTTTCATAATTATTTCATTATATCATGAATATTAGAAAAAGAAAGAAATCATTTTTTTTTCAATTTTATTTGGCAACAATATCAACTATTAATTCCTTTCAAATTTCAAATTCCATAGTATCAAGCAATATCTTTATTTATCTAGGTGTTTTTTTTTTCACAACTATTTTGTTATATCATGCATATTGAAAAAGAAAGAAATTAAATTTACTCGTTATATTTGGTAACAATATCAATTATTAATTCCTTTAAAATTTCAAATTCCTAAATATCAATCAATATATTTATTTCTTTAGATATTTTTTCACAACTATTTTTTATATAATGTATAACTGTTATCATATTTAATATATCAATATTTTTTTCATACTACACTTTTATGTTTTTCTCGTTATTCATGAATCTTAAATATTACTAAAAGAGAAACTTTATGACACCATCTTAAATAATCTGGACCATTAATTGTATTTCAATCTTATTTTTTTTCACCTTTAGATCAAACTGCTGACATCATCTTTCCCATATGGAATGTATTTAATTCTAATAAATGTTTTCCAATCATCAATCAATAACTTACATTCGTTGAAATGAAATGTATTTAATTCCAATAAAAGCTTTCCATATTTTACATATTGAATTTTCAGTTATGAAGATTTTAATATGATCAATTTTAAAAATATATTACTAACAAATCATTTCAATCAAGGCATTAATATCAACCATTAATATAAATTCGTTTATATTAGTAAACCAGTAATATAAAAATCTTTTTTTATTAGGAAATCATTAATACCGAAAAATCATATTCAAATTATCACATACATATACGATTCATCATTGAATCCGCGACTCACATTTATTTTCAATCGTTTCTTTTCTTCAAACCTTCTCCTACAACATCGTTAATATTGCTTATAAATTTCATCATCATTCCCTGCTATCAACATTCGCTCTTGTGCGCTAGAAGGTCAGTACCTTCTTTCGTTTTTTATATTTTTTTCGATCATTTTTTGTTCCTATATCAGATGTATGTATTCATATATTTCGATTTTCGTTGTTACAAATTACATGAAATCAATTAACTACTTTTCTAAAACTTTTCAAAAAAACATGAAAAGGTATTAGGTACCTTTAACAAAACAAAAATTAACTATCTTGGGAACTGACATTAATTACGAAAATATTACTTTTATATATTAGAGATGATTATGATTTTTTTTTTTAAATTTTTATGTCATAAGAATCCGGTTAATTTTGGCATGATTTTAAAATATCATTGAAATTATTATGTTTTTGTATATCATATCAACCTACTTTTTTATCTTCGTATAGTAACAATAAAATTTATTAATTTGCACAACAAATATAGATATTTCAAATTTTGTAATATTATTATACCTTACAAAATACAACTCCTTCCAAAATAAATTTTCGCCAGTAATTTCATCCATAATTTCAACAAATTTAAATTTGTATTTTCTTTATATAATTTTTTTTAATGATCCTGATTTTTTTTTCTCCAAAAATATATCAAACATTTACGTTTTAGATAATGCTATCCTATTATCATTATTATTTTCCAAAAGTATATCCGTTTAATGAGGAATTTGATATAATAAAGGAAGTGAATGTTAATTAAAATGAGATATACATTCCATAATTATTACATGAGTTTATTAAAAAATTAATATCAAGGTGTAAACATTAAGCATTTTTAAAGTGAAATTTCAGAATACATACAAACGATGATGTTGTACAATGAAATATAAAATTGAATAGACTGAAAAAAAAAACACTATTAAAGCAGTCAATCTTGAAAATAACATAGTTATGAAAAATTATAAAGTAAGATTAAAATTATAAGATATTAGGAGATTTGTAAAAAGTACATTTAGTAAAAACGTTACGGTTATTAGAAAAAATAAGACCGTTAAGATTAGTGAAAATACAATATATAAACTAAATTATCACAATAGTAATGAAATTTTATTATTTGATATTTCATATAATCTTAAATATTACTAAAAGATAAACTTTATGACATCATCTTAAATAATCTGGACCATTAATTGTATTTCAATCTTATTTTTTTCACCCTTAGATCAAACTACTGACATCATCTTTCCCATATGGAATGTATTTAATTCTAATAAATGTTTTCCAATCATCAATCAATAACTTACATTCGTTGAAATGGAATGTATTTAATTCAAATAAAAGCTTTCCATATTTTACATATTGAATTTTCAGTTATGAAGATTTTAATATGATCAATTTTAAAAATATATTACTAACAAATCATTTCAATCAAGGCATTAATATCAACCATTAATATAAATTCGTTTATATTAGTAAACCAGTAATATAAAAATCTTTTTTTATTAGGAAATCATTAATACCGAAAAATCATATTCAAATTATCACATACATATACGATTCATCATTGAATCCGCGACTCACATTTATTTCCAATCGTTTCTTTTCTTCAAACCTTCTCCTACAACATCGTTAATATTGTTTATAAATTTCATCATCATTCCCTGCTATCAACATTCGCTCTTGTGCGCTAGAAGGTCAGTACCTTCTTTCGTTTTTTATATTTTTTTCGATCATTTTTTGTTCCTATATCAGATGTATGTATTCATATATTTCGATTTTCTTTGTTACAAATTACATAAAATCAATTAACTACTTTTCTAAAACTTTTCAAAAAAACATGAAAAGGTATTAGGTACCTTTAACAAAACAAAAATTAACTATCTTGGGAACTGACATTAATTACGAAAATATTACTTTTATATATTAGAGATGATTATGATTTTTTTTTTTTAAAATTTTTATGTCATAAGAATCCGGTTAATTTTGGCATGATTTTAAAATATCATTGAAATTATTATGTTTTTGTATATCATATCAACCTACTTTTTTATCTTCGTATAGTAACAATAAAATTTATTAATTTGCACAACAAATATAGATATTTCAAATTTTGTAATATTATTATACCTTACAAAATACAACTCCTTCCAAAATAAATTTTCGCTAGTAATTTCATCCATAATTTCAACAAATTTAAATTTGTATTTTCTTTATATAATTTTTTTTTAATGATCCTGATTTTTTTTCTCCAAAAATATATCAAACATTTACGTTTTAGATAATGCTATCCTATTATCATTATTATTTTCCAAAAGTATATCCGTTTAATGAGGAATTTGATATAATAAAGGAAGTGAATGTTAATTAAAATGAGATATACATTCCATAATTATTACACGAGTTTATTAAAAAAATTAATATCAAGGTGTAAACATTAAGCATTTTTAAAGTGAAATTTCAGAATACATACAAACGATGATGTTGTACAATGAAATATAAAATTAAATAGACTGAAAAAAAAAACACTATTAAAGCAGTCAATCTTGAAAATAACATAGTTATGAAAAATTATAAAGTAAGATTAAAATTATAAGATATTAGGAGATTTGTAAAAAGTACATTTAGTAAAAGCGTTACGGTTATTAGAAAAAATAAGACCGTTAAGATTAGTGAAAATACAATATATAAACTAAATTATCACAATAGTAATGAAATTTTATTATTTGATATTTCATATAATTGACAAATATATCAAATTAAATTGATGATATACTAAAATTATTCAAAGTTGCGCCAAAACTAATGCAAAGTTTTTGCGAACACTAAATAAATAAGAACAAACATAAAAGCTAGCATTTATATTTATAATCAATTTAAAATAAATCAATCATGATTTAGAAAAGAATCTCCATTGATGATATACTAAAATTAAATCTATATAACATTTAATATTTTATAAATTATATTACATAACTTTATTTGAATAAATGAAATAGTTGTTAATATTTAATGCAATAGAAAAAACATTATATTGATTGTCAATATATGTTTAAATTAGGTAACATTATTATGCAATGAACGTCTAATTAAAATGCTTATAAATATATAAATATCATAACTATATAAGACGAGGAAAGTCGTTCAACTAATAAAACAAAAAATGATGTCTACAAAGAGATCTTTCAATGATTATATATTTATCGTTTTCAATGTATTTTCTACACATTTCAATAATACCAATAACCATATATATATATATATATATATATATATATATATATATATATATATATATATATATATATATATATATATATATTTATAATTATTATACAATATCTATAAACGATTATATGTTTTTTATACGTTTCCCGCGTTTAACGCGGGCTATAATCTAGTTAAATAACATTATTTAAATTTAATAACCATATCAAATATATTATTTATACATAATGATCATAAACTTAACAATATACATCAATTATTATATATATGAGTTTTTATTTGTAGTTGTATTATCAATTCATATTTTTTTGATTGTTAACCGTGTAATACACTACTTATAACCTTATACTTCAATATTAAGTATCTTACTCAGACCAACTGTCCAGACTGGTTTGGGACCGGTTCAGTCCATTAGGGTCTTTTCCGACCCGTTTGGGACCTTTCCTAATGGGCACCTCTAAATTCCATAAACCTGATTTTTCTAATTTCAAATTACTCCAAATCAAAATTTTAAATATCCGGATCTTATGAATTCCTCCTCGTGCATACCTCTAAGTTAGAGGTCCATGTTGAGACAGTGGATGGGCTTTCAGTTTGGGTCAATGACTGGATCAGTCACTTTGGTCACTCTTTGTAGATTTTAATAGATATTGTTTTGTTGAACTTTTGTTCAAATTCTTAAGGCTTCCTTCTTTGCTAATGTTGAGTTATGGAGAATCATGATTTTAGGGGATGTTTTAGCTTTACCTTGTCTTAAAGGTGTTATAATCACTTGTGTTTGGTATAATGATTTTTATGTATACCACATGATTTCAATTTTCTTATGTAAGATGTCATAAAATGGGTTTGAAAAGTTTTGATTTAAAAATTAAAATTGATGTCTTTTTTTGTACCTGTATGAAATAGTAACAGTGATGATTTAGTTCATAGTTTTGTATTTATTTCACCTTACCAAAAGTTATATACTGTTACTCGTTTTTTCTATTAAATTACATGATTATAGTCACTTTAATTAATTTTCTGTTAAAAGTTCTGCGAAGTAAAACACAAGTGATAGTTTTTTTCTTTTTTTTTTTTTTTTAGAAAAAATTAATGTACAATTTAGGTTTTTTGTATAAAAAAAGGATAAACCGCACCAAATAAAAAACCAAAAAACACTTTACGTATAAGTTTAATTAGTTAGATGTCAAAAACTTAAACACATAACATGCATTTACAGTATTTATTAAAGATTAAAATAAAACTGTCGATTTCTATTTTTTTTAAATAAATTGTTTTTTTCTTGGTTAAGTTTTATCATAGTATGATAAAGAGAGAATTTCATATATATCCATTTTAAACTTCAAAATATAATATTTACCCAACTTAATTTTATCTACCCTTTATAAGCCTTCAAAATATCATATTTGTCCAAATCATTTTTTATAATGTTTTTCATACTTTATAATCATTTTTTATACGGTAGAATTATTCTAATTATAAAAAATTTAACCATATTATCCTTACATTTACGATAATGAAATGTGGATTTCTAAATTGTTGGAATGTCGTCTTCTTCAAAAACAAAAAAATTCATCTTCAACCCTCTCTATGAAATATATATTTTGATTGTTTAGTTTTTGTTGTTAATTTTTATCATGTTGTAGATGAAGAATATTTTAGATATTACTATTGATATTTTTATGTTTAAAAAGTGCATATATGATATTTTATTATTTAAGAAGGGCATATATAATATTTTGATGTTTAAAAATGACATATATGATATTTTAAAATTTTATGAAGGGTAAATACAATATTTAGAAATTTTATGAAGGATAAATATGATATTTAGAAATTAAGATGGATAAATATGATATTTTGATGTTTAATAAAGATATATATGAAATTTTCTATGATAATGATAAAATATAAATGAAGAAAACGAACAGAACAAACTTCCAAAAAAAAAAAAAAAAAAAAAACTGAAATCCAAAACCAGAAAGCAAATAATCAGTTTTTTTAAAGTTTAAGAACTGACCTTTTGATTTGCTTCGGTTTTATAAAAGCAAAGAAAATCACGTTTACCAATCATCCCCCAATCACAATAAATAAAATTAAAAGCAAGATAAAATTATAAAATTTGATAGATTAGTTTATAACATTATATAAATAGCCTTTATTTATAAAATTTGGTAGATTAGTTTTTAACTTTTGTTTTATGAAAATGTAGTTTTAATTTAAATTAATAAAACCTACATTTTACTCAAATTTAAAATAAAAGAAATCCTAACCCCCACCCTTTTTTTTCTCTCGGCTCCCACTCTTCATCACCACTTCATCTTCCTTCTAGTTTTGGTATCCCCTTCCCCCCATCCCTTCTTTGTCCCACAACATCTTCTCTGGAAACGTCATAAAAATGACACCTAAGTTTGCTTGTGGAAAACCCATGCACGGTTCCTGTAGGGTGTCCGACGTTGCACCGTTAACATCTATTTTTTTGTATGTAGTTGATAAAATTTCGATTTTTTTAACCTTTTGTGTCACTACGTAAAAGATTATGCCACTACGTAAAACAAAAAATTGTGCAACTATATAAAAAATGCCACTCTATTGGATCAACCAAGTCCAAAAATATATTTACAACTTATAATTAGTAGCCTAATGATTTAAATTTTAATCCTAGTAATTTTAGCCCCAAAAAAAGAACAAGAGATGGACAAAATAGCACAATGACATTTTGGATCTATTGTTCCGAGCGGCACTCACAAACTCACATTTAAAAGAACAAAAAAACACAAAAACTGCAGCCTCTTATGTTCACTACTTCCTGTTCGTTGTTCTTGCGACTTCAACTCTTGCTGCTGCGCTCCTTTCGTTCTCATCTTCTGCTGGTTGTTGCTGTCTTGTTGAGTGTGTGGCAAAAACTGAATCACGATTGGTATTGCTCAATTTGACTCCAATCTCATAGCCTAAGAATGAAGAAGGTAAGTATTATCGACACTTTGAAATTTTACCAATTTGTTTAGTTTTTTCGAATTGCTCTGTTTTTATCTTGAATTAGTGAAATTGATATGTTTTTATTGATGTTATTGCCTGATTTGGTGAAATTGCTAAGTCTTTATTGAAGTTATTGTTTGATTTAGTGTAATTACTATGTTTTTATTGAATTTATTAGATGATTTTGTGATATTAATAGTTATTTAGCTTAATATTAAAGGGAGAATTTCATATATGCCCCTCTTAAACCTTAAAATATCATATTTGCCCAACTTGATTTGTTAATATCATATTTACCCTTCATAAACCTTCAAAATATCATATTTGCCCAAATCCTTTTTTATAATGTTTTTTATATTTTATCATCATTTTTTATAACTTAAAATTACTATAATAATTAAAAAATTTAATGATATTATCCTTATGTCTATGATAATGGAATGTAAACTTCTAAATTGTTGGAATGTCGTCTTCTTGACAAACAAGAATATTCATCTTCAACCCTCTCCGTGGAATGTATATTTTGATTGTTTATTTTTTTTTTGTTGATTATGTTGTAAATGAAGGATATTTTAGATATTATCATTGATATTTTGATGTTTAAAAAGTACATATATGATATTTTGATATTTAAGAAGGACATATATGATATTTTGATGTTTAAAAAGAACATATATGATATTTTGAAATTTTATGAATGGTAAATATGATATTTAGAAAATTTATAAAGGGTAAATATGATATTTAGAAATTAAGTTGGGTAAATATGATATTTTAATGTTTAAGAAGGGCATATATGAAATTCTCCAAATATTAAATTGTAGGTTACCCTTGGTGGTTTTTTTTTTTTTTTTTTACCAAAAGATTAAGACCCAATCCTAATGAAAATGGTGAATGATCTTCCTAAACACTAATAAACAATTAATCAATCCCTTTGGTTTTTAATGCAATTCCACAAACACCGTGCTCTAATGAATCTAATGAAAATATTGATTTGAAAGATCTTCCAAACTACCCCGCGAATAGGCTAAAGATTACATGTTATAAATCAAATGTAAGAAATGATGTAAGAATAGCGTATTTACTTGGAATAAAAAAATGCATTTCTGACTCATATTGGTAGTGTTGATAGTTTTCACAACAAAGCAAGAAAAGAAATATGAATTTTTAGTGAAAAACAAGCTGTTAATGTAGTCTTGAGGAGGCAAACCGAAACAGAGGACTGTAAATATAAAGCTTGATTATGTGTTTTATTAGTGTTTGTAGACTTTTATTGAAAACCTGTTTACCTTTTCGTGGTCATGAGGAGCCGGTTAACTCGCAAAATAGAGGGCTTTACGTTGAAGTGTTAAAAACCATTAGAGAGTATAATGAAGATATTTTCAACAATACTTTGGAAAAGACTCCTAAAAACAATCAAGTGATTTGCCTTAAAACTCAAAAAGAACTTTTGCAATGTCTTACACAAGAGGTTTTTTTTGAATAATGGATCGTTTTTTTTTTTTTTTTGTATTACACGTAATGAATTACTTTTATGTTTTATATTATGTTTAATAAAAAAAAAAAAAAAAAAAAATCGTACCACACGACAACACCTAATATAATTCCTGCGTCCGTCCATTGAAAAACTTCCATAAAACAACTTAATCTCTTCAATTAAGCATCAATGATGATTTTTTTGCAGTCAAAGGATTAAATATGATATACTGTTATCAAACATATAAGCTTCATTTAGGCTAAATGCTTTATCTTTTGATTTTGAAGCTTCAAGTTCTATCCCCGTCGAGTTTATATATATATATATATATATATATATATATATATATATATATATATATATATATATATATATATATATATATATATATATATATATATAGTTAGGTTCATGTGAGACGGTCTAATTTTGTAAGACCGTGAGATGCATTTTTTTTATTATTTTTGATTTTTTTTAGTTAATTCAAGTTCCGAAAATAATATTTAAAAAAAGAATTTTTGAATTTTCCATTTATTTTGCATTTTAAAATTATTTTTTAAAATATGTCAGTGTAATATTCTATTAGAATATTTCACGTATTTTTCGAAAAAAATGGAATTTATTTTTATTTATTTTTATTTTTTTTAGTTAATTCAAGTTCCGAAAACAATATTAAATTTTTTTTTTTAGATTTTTCCATTTATTCTGCATTTTAAAATTATTTTTTAGAATATATCAGTGTAATATTCTATTAGAATATTTCACTTATTTAAAAAAAAACGGTTTTTTTTTTATATTTTTTTAGTTAATTCAAGATCCGAAAATAATATTTAAAAAAAGAAGTTTTGGATTTTTCCATTTATTTTGCATTTTAAAATTATTTTTAGATTTGATCTCACGATCTCACAAAATTAGAATGGTATCAAATGAATATATATATATATATATATATATATATATATATATATATATATATATATATATATATATATATATATATATATATATATATATATATATATATATATATATATTAGATGCTTCAAACTTCTTTGTATTATGGGTTTAACAGCTTCGATTTCAAGGTTTAGTAGCTTTGATATTTTTATTTAAAACTAGGTGGGAGATCCATGTATTAGATGAGTTTAATTAAAAAAAACAAATATAAAATTTTAATAATTTGAAAAGTTTGAATTTATAAGAAAAATGAATAAAATTTGAATTATTAAAATTAATGAGATTTTAATGTATTGAATACATTACATATATAAACTCTTTCTAATAAATACTTTACATATATATTACCTTATACATTAAATGTGGAATTTTAATTTAATAAAATAAAAAATACAATAAAATGACAAGTGGAAAATATAAATTTTAAAAATTTTAGAAAAATGTCATGTATCCAAATGAATGAGAAAATGATATGTGGTACAAAAACCTTCATTTATTATAGGAGATATGTGATTTAGTTTTCTTCTAATGTGGTGTTATTTCAAACTTTCTTTGTATTTTGGGTTCCAAAACCTTAATTTTTTAGATTTGACAAATATTAGTTGTTTGGATTTATTTTTAGAAATATGCGGATTCTTTTGTTCATCGTTTATAGACCAAAAAAATGTTTATATTCTTTTTTTCAAAAGGTTTTATGATGTAGATATGAAATTCTATAAATTTTTCTCACATTAAGTTGTGTTCATTATCTTCGGTCTTCATTCTCCATCTTCATCCATGGCCCAAATTTCTATGTTGGTTTTAAGATCTTGTTTTTAGTTTGATTTCTTTTGGTTTTTGAATTGTTTTTGCATATAAACATCATCAATGTGTTTGGAACGTCATGGGTTATGGTTATTTTTATTCATGGCTTGAGTTTGAAGATTTTTAGGTTGGGTTTATAGATTTCGAGTGAGGTGGTGGGCGGTGGACGGTAGTGGTCGTGGATATTGACGAAAGACGAGTGAGGGATGGGCTGGGGTAAAGTGAGGATGAGACTCTCGTAACTTAAAATTAACTAGTAAAAACCACCCTACACCATTGGCGCGGGTTTTGTAACGTCCCAAAAATTAAAATGTAATTTTCATTTATTAAAACAATAAGCCATACAAATAAGTTTTTCAAAAACCAATCAAAGTGATTACATCATGTAAATATTAGTGTAAAAATCATAAGTAGTCAATGCAGAAGCTCTGGGGGATGCAATGCAGTCACGTCGAGCCATTCCCTTTAGAACTGCAAGTACCTGAAACCATAAGCATAAAATCGTAAGCACAAAGCTTTGAGAGTTCCCAAAATACCACATGCCGTACATAAAATAGAGATTGTTATGTGCCAACCATAGTCTTACAATTGCCATTTTGCCCTGAGTCGTATCATAGTCTTTCCTTGCCAAGCCAGAGCTGAAACCCGGGTCTTACAAACAAGTACCAAGAGCCATCTCCTGGTCTTCCATGCAAGTATCACAAAGACAACTAGCATTCTACATATAACTGCCAAGGTCTAGACCCTAGTCTTGCATATAATTTTCCAAGAGCCATATCCAGGTCTTTCATGTAATTGCCAGGGGTCACCAGATGGTCTTCCTACATACATAATCTAGTGGGCCAATATTGGTGTCTTCTTCCCCAAGTATAGTGAGGAGACTTACCTGAATCACAAAGCCGACTAAAATCCAACTCAATGTCGGGCCAACCACATCTAACATCTCTCATCGCCAAAATATGGGCGTTAAACACCTCCTAATAATCCACACAAGGTACACCCTACGTCTACCTTCTAAAAATAGAAATTTGACCAAAAGTCAATGGCTAAAGTCCACAGCCAACGTTGACTTTAGTCAACCGCCATGTTGTGGCCTTCCTTGGCCACGTTGTGGCCCTTAACGACCAAATACACAGGAAATTCCCAGTTACCATGTCGTGAGAACCTATGGCCACGCCGTGGGAGCTGAGATTCTAACAACTTCATGGATTAAGTTGTTTTCTTCGATTCCAAAAGATCCAAAGCTCAGATATGGCCCATTCTATGGTCTAGATGGATAAAGTTTCCAACTGTATCCATTAAGACACCTAAAGAGATCAATATCTCCAACCCTAGGTCCAAATAAGGCCAAATACCATAATATATTAACAATTAAGCCTTTATTCTGAAAAAAAATCCTTAGACCAACCACTCATGAAGGGTTAATAATGCAAAATCTATCATACATGTGAAAGCTTTATAGACATGTATATCCAAAACATGTCTAGAATCCATTTTATGTCAAAATCAGCTAAAAATGACCAAAACTCATGCAAAAGATAAGAACTCAAACCAAAGTCTAAATCCACAAGATATTATGCTTATTGGGCTCAAGAGAGTCATAAAATTGCCAAATTTATGAGTTCCATCCCTCCAAACTTGCTCAAACATGAAGAATATATGACAATATCTTAGATCTAGCCACTTTAAGCCATAAAGATTGAGCCTTTGACACTCACAAAGATCTGAAAGCTATGCAAGATATTGATGATGTTGGTTCCTTGAAAGTTTCACCAATGGAGCACCTTCTTCTCATTATTTTCTTCTTCTCCAAGCCAATTATGCTCCAAAAAGGTTACAAATCACCAAGGGAAGGAGAACCGGGGTTTCTCTGATGTATAAAGTTGTTGGGGGCTGGTAGTGAACCCTAGAAATGGCTTAGAGAGGTTTAAATACGAAGCAAACCCTAAAAGAATCATGAGTTTGGGCTAGAAAATCTGCCACAATGTGGTAATACTTGGCCATGGCTTGGCGGCCCAAATAAACACGCGGTCCACCAATCCATTGCCACGTCGTGGGCATCCTTGCACCATGTCGTGGAACAAACTTTCCTAAAAATGTTCATCTTTAGACCTTGATCAAAGTAATGTTAACCAATCCGAAACACGGGTGTTACAACTCTCCCCCACTTAAATTAAATTTCATCATAAAATCATTCCTTACTACATCCTAGGGTGCCCAGGCTATTTGGAGAATCGTTACAAAATCCCGTTTCGAACTAAGAAGTTGATTTATACAGACGACTGCCTTCTAATACTATAATCAAAACCCAATATTAGTGGAACTCCCATACCTTGAAAAACAATGAATCCTTGATGCAGTAACTTTAACCAATGAAGAATAACCATCGTTACTCCGTTTGAAATCTGAAAATCAAAACCCTTGTCTGACTCCCAAACAGGCATAACCATTCCATCACAACTATAACGATTTCATTCTGCAACCTAAACCAAACAAACCTCTCTGAATGTGAATTATCCCACTGATACTGGAGAACAGAGATTGAGCATTTTCTGACGTCTATAACCTCGCAACGAAAGCAAAGGCGACCCACAACTTGAGTTTTAATCATTGGTGCCATACCAAAAGACAATATTATTCTGCTAACTAAAAATTCACATTTTTGATCAACGCGAGATCTCTTGAGTTAAAAACTGGACTACCAATTTTCTAAAGTTCCGAATTCCCAACCGGTTGCTGAGGTTGATAGCCTCACACATGATCCTCCTAGGCAACCTAACCAACCAACACACACACATAAAATTATCCACTTCACTCTAAGTGAAGCCTACTATCCCAGCCGTAGTCTTACATCACAGCCGATCCCAAATCAACCCACATCATTCCTCGATCCCATCGATGCTATGGTCCTACCACAGTCGCATAACCCTTTTTACCATGGTCTAATACTTCATCGATATAGCTAGAAGCCAAATTGTAGATTCACAACACCCTTATAGCTATTCATTGACCAGGTGAATGCTATGAGCCACCCTACAGTCTTACAACACTTTTACCATTGCTTGCCAACCAAGTGAGTTATATGGCCACCCCATAGTCTAACAACACTCCTACCCACTACCCGCCAAGCTAGTGAATGCTACGACTACCCCACGGTCTTACAACACTTCTATCACAACTTGCCAACCTAGTGAATGCTACGATCACCCCGCAGTCTTACAACACTTCTACCGCTAACTGTAAACCTAGTAAGTGCTACGACCACCCCACAATCTTACAACACTTCTACCGTTACCTGCCAACCTAGTGAATGATACAACCACCCCACTATCTTACAGCATTTCTACCACTACCTGCTAGCCTAGTGAATGTTACAGCTACACCACAATATTACAACACTTCTATCACTGCCATGGTCCCAGACCATGGTCTTGCCAACAATGCATGAGAAAACTTAGTCACGAATCAGATATAAGACAAAACTCCAATATGTCAAATTCCCAACAGGAGTTCGGGTCGTGCTTCGAACCTCAAGGCCTTTATCATACGAGAATAGGTAAAGAGGTCTTAACACAACCCTAAACCTGAGACTAGTCACGAACCCAAAATGCACCACTACTGACAATTCATGGATTACCAACAAACATTATTCCTTGCATAAATTATTTCTGGCTCACTCCACAATCAAAAATGGTTATTTCCTCTTGCTCTTGGCAAGCCCTTCCAAGTTGACTCGCATTGGGCATATTTCCAATAATCCCAAGCGATTCTACCCCACTTGGAATCATCTAAATGCTACCAATCTCGAACCAATTCGGTTTCCAAGCCATCAACGATTCCATTACTTAGAACTGCCGCCGACCTGATCTTTGCAAGGATTCACATTTCTAGAATTGCCGACCTAGCATACACGCATCCTAGAAATCCGAATGAATACAACCCATCATCTCAATAAAACTCAATATCTTTAAGCATCTTCCATTAGTACGACTTCAAAATCCTTGAATGACTTTAACAGATAACAAGGGATGAATATCTCAATTACCGATTTGGGTGGATAGCCAATCCAACGACCTATTTACCAAGGAGAAATTCTCATGTGAACATGTAACGGACCACACTTTGAAGGTATAAAATTGACAACTAATGATCTTACACCCACGATCAAACTGATCCTTCATTACCTCACAACCACGAGAGATCCCTATAGACCCTGCATTCAATATTCGACCCATTCATGATGCAACTCCCCTGGACTCCTTACTGAAATCATAAAAATCAAACTAGTTGTTGGTCTCCTGAATGGAACACTCAATCTTCCTACTATTAAGGCTTGCTCTGTTATTGGTTGGTGTGTCCCACATCGAAATCCTAGGATCGGCTCACCGGATTATCCTTTAAACACGACTCTCGATATGCAAAATGGTGTATGAAGATTCATGAGACATAATAACTAGACCATTATAGGGAAAATCCTGGTTTCCTAAGTGGAGATGCAGATAAACCAAACATAGCGTCTCACACACAATAATACACTCATAAGCACAAAAATGACTAACACATAAACCATAATTACATAATGGGCCGACCTTGGTGCCTTAGACCCATGTGTATGGTGAGAAGACTCACCTAGCACTGTTGAAGTCCCGTGAATAAAATTCCCATTGCTGGTTGACAGATTCCCGAACTATCAACATCAAAATGACACCCAATTAATAATTGGGTTCTAAGCCCAAGGTCCAACTCACACACCAAAGGCCTAATACACAAGTAATGGGCTAAAGCCCAACATATGGCCCAATTTTCCAAATTGGGCCAAAACCTTTACATGTACTTATTTTAAGGTCCACCCAATTATTCTAGCCCAAACAATTGGCATTCTGATGACCTAATAGCTAATAATCATCAAGGCCTAATCATGGCCCACTTATGGCCCAATTTTCCAAATTGGGTCCAAGCCTTTCTGATGGGTATTATCCTGAAGCCCAATAATTTCCCTTAGTCCATAAATATGTTCCCAATTGGCCCACCAAGGCCCACAGTAGCTTAGTCCAATAAATAGCCCAACAAGCATCCAAACCCAATTAAGATTTTTCACAAAAAATGTCGATTAGGGTTAAGTGTTCCTACTTAACCCATTAAGTACTTAATCCATTAAGTCCAAACATACAATGAAATCGGGCTTGATTCATAACTTCACTCCAATGGTCCAAAATGCGGGCCGCGATAAGTCAAAACCAATAAGTCCAAAATTAGGGTTTTCTAAACCCTAATTAGGGTTTCCAACCCAATCATAACCCAACAGGCCCAAAAGTAAGTCCTTAAATCAAATAGGGTTTTATTAGGCCCAATAGGGTCTCATAAGGCCCATTAGGGTTTCATAAGGCAGACACCACCCACTACCACCTCGGGTAGTGGTGGTCAACAGCGGCTCACGGCGGCGGTTATGATTCTAGTCCAAACATGTTTTCGCATTCCAAAAACAAACCAATCACACGCAAATGCACACCGCCACCCAACACGGTGGCTGGTGGCGGCAGAAGGTGGCAAAAAAATTAGAAGTAGCGGTAGCCACTATGGTTAGCTGCCATGGTGGGCTCCTTCTTCAGTTTCAAGACAGGCATCGACAACATAATAGGTTATAAATGAAATATACACACACATACATCGCATTACAACCCAAAATACACCCGATCAACAGTTTTTTGTGGCGGCAGGCGGTGACCGGAGACGATAGCCACCACCTCTCAGTGGTGGTGATGACTCCTCTTGTGGTATTCAGTCAAACAAAGCATACATACACTATATACGCAACAACAACAGAAGAATCTCACACACAAATCCATCTTTTTCTTGTGAAAATGACCCAATCCCGTACCTGTGGCGTACAATGACTCGACAACAACAATAACGCCTACAACCGGCGTTTTCGGCGGCAACAGAACCGCATCCATGAACGATTTCACATGTAACAATTGTTCGTGATCTTGATAGCGGAGAGGAAGGGTCACCATCAGCCTTTGATATCGTTGATACAACAGCTTGCGAGGTTAGATTCAGGTCCCTAGCTTCATCAGCGACAATGGCCCGCCGTGGCCTTGGTTGACTGGAACAGCAAGGGAAGGTACGACGGCGACAGTTAGACGAGTCATGCATGGTGGCGGCTGAAAGGTCTCCTAGGTTTAGGGTTTTACTATTCGACGAGGGAGGGGGGGGGGGGGTGGGGGAAGGCACGGGTTTAATCCCGTGTCCATTCAAAGTTTGGTACCTTTTACATGTTTGGTCCCTCCCCATAGGATCTTTTCCAAATTAAGCTCAATATTTACCATTCAGCCCCTCTCTTCCATCATTCCTTCCATTTTTAGTCCTAATAGTTACCAAGCAGCCCTTGATGTCCAAAAATCCATTACCAAATAAATCTTGAATCAACATTTTAATCCCCGAATAATCCAAATTATAACATTTGGTTCCCCAAAACCAACACCCCACTAAATAATATGGATTTAGGGCGACTAGTCGTTCATAAATTTTATCTATTAATTTATTTAATAAACAAGATGTTACAACTCTCACCCACTTATATTAGATTTCGTCCTCGAAATCATCCCTTACCATCCCTTACACGCCTGACAACTTGAACGTTATGGTCATAACCACAAGCATACCCCAACATTCCCAGGGTAACCAAAACCTTCCCCCGCAGGGTGCTAAAAGCCAAAGATGAACGAATTTCTTGCAACATGATCCCATTTACTCAATCTGAAACCTGAAGTATTGAGATGGGTTGTCTCCATAACAGACCTCCTGGACTGAATCTTTGCCCATTTCATTGCACTTACCTCCCAACTAGCTTTTCAACCCCTGGTAACTTGAGATTCCCACTAGAAAACAGGGTCGCAGAAAAAATTTCCTTGCAGTACACTTATATCTAACCGAAGCTTAGATAATCCCTCGAAACAACAGACATCTAACCGATTTCTAAGCCAAAACACACTCATCAGTCCCACGCGACCTCTGAAGGATACCTCATCTAAAAATAATTGCCCTATCTATACCACCACTTGTGGCTCCTTGAATCCATTTGATCCATCCGATCATGATAGGCTAACAACCTATCGCCACTGAATCCGACGCAAAAAGGTGAATGCTACTAGAATAACTGTAGTCTTACATCACAACCGGTATTCTTCAACCTACCAATCCTTGATTCCAATTATGTTGTGGCCTACACACAACCTTGCGAACTAGCCCAGACTAGCCTAAGTCGTCTGAACATATCCATGAATGCCACAACTACCCTGCAACCTTTCTGTATCTTCCACACTATTTGACTGTTTGTGAATGCTACGGCTTCCCCGTTGTCTTACAACACTTTCCACACTATCTAACTACTAGTGAATGCTATGGCTCCCCCGTAGTCTTACAACACTTTCACCCAACCGAACATGAGTGAATGCTATGGCTCCCCCATAGTCTTACAACACTTTCATACCAACTGACCATTAGTGAATGCTACGGTTCCCCCATAGTCTTACAACACTTTCATCCTAACACAATCGTAGCCCAATACCTTACCCCTAATCTGTCGATTCAAAATACATGCATAGTCAATCACACACTCGACTGATCACCCAAACTGAACTCGATTCATGACTGGAGGCCAAACCTACTTCCCCAAAATTTGCTATCAAGCCCCCACGAAGATGCAATTCACACGTTGGGGAGTTTTACCGAACTCCAAACTTGCACAACCCTAAAAAAATAGCCACTTGGGCCACCATTTTCCCTCGATAAGGACGAGAAGCCTATCTCAGTCTCATAACTGTGCCTGTCCTGAATACCTGCACGATTCTCCCCCACTTAGATTCGACTAAGTCTTCGCAATGCATGAGATTTGAAGGATTCCCGATCCTTCTAACTCTTTAATAACCAACTGCTGACCACTTGTTTCTGTCCGTGCGAGTGTTCTATTACGGGCCCAAATCCCCAAGGACCACACAACTTGTAATGATCAGACAAACACTTCCAGAATCCCAACGAGACTAATAATCTCAGACGCCTTGAAATGATGCCCTACCTATATCTTGAAGTCCAAATAACAAATGCCCAGACCAAAGCCACAATAGTAAACCACTTCCCTGGCGCTTCTAAAAGCCGACCCAAGCATAATGGCTGATTCACCAATCTTGTCTGTAGACCTTCCACATCATGTCCCTGAACCGATCTCGACCCTAGACCCATATAACATTAACGCTCCAAACCAGCAAAGAAGGAAACAACCTTTCACCAACCACCCCGTGACTCACGGTATGCAAATGGCATATGACAAATGTTTGAATGTATAGTCCAAATACAAGCATGGCAATAAACCCAAAGATACACTTACTAAAACCCTCAGAACAAAAACTCCCTCGTGCAGTTTCCCCACAAGTACCACATTAAATCCGACCTTGCTGGCCTCTTAAAACTGACTCGAACTCTTGGGTCCTTTTCCGGGACCCTCCAATGTATGTACATGATCTGATCCCCTCTTCGCAATGTGCTCCAAATCTATCCCTGCTTCCGAGGTCTAGACATCATATCATTTAGGGTCTCGCACCTTGACACACACACCAACTCAATCATTCACGGCTGAACTGCAGCAACTGAAGCAATCTCTGCCCTAAACCGGGCTACAAACTACCCCCAAGACATAGTCTCTAATCCCGAAAGTGCAATAGATCGCACAATCAATCCTTACCGCCTGATACAAGAGATCTAAGGTGAACTCAAACTCCTGATAGTCCTTCTGCTATCTGGATCACCCCCGAAGCCGGGACCAAACCCTGGTCCTGCCTCATGTGTGCTTATCCTCATCTGGAAAAGCAGCTATCCCCACTATCAGAGCATAACCAAGAATTCCCTTTCCCATCAGCTTCATAGATTCTCCAAGACTCTCACTAATTCGAGTATGGATCCTGTGCTTTTAGTAGTACGGGCCCATACTACCTTCCACACATCTCCATACTTTCCTCAACAATCCTCCCGAATCCTCAAAGTCACCTACTCCACTGGTGCACCAAATATTCGGTAAACAACAACACAATATCCGCCGAGGCACCTACTAGGCTCCCCTTAGGCTCCCAAACTCACTGAACCACCCCAAATAACTCACTGGAGCATATCCTAGTCCTTCCTAGGTTCCAAACCTCGCCCTACCATCAACTTCTGAAGAACTCCCCATGATGCCAGTCATCTACCTCCTAGATATCATCACATCCGCTTAGTAGCTGACTCCTATCACTTAAGAGTTCCACAAAGCATAAAGTAAGCAACATTCATGCATTTTCACTCTAACCCAAAGAACTTTCATAAAGCATTCAACCCACATATCTCAACTCGCGCTATCCACATCCATCCATCCTCACTGATGGCTTCCTTATGCATGCAAATTGTACACAGAACATGATCTAATAGTTTGTCGAATAATTGACTCTACCCTAGGACCACAACCAAACAAGGAACATGAAATAAGGCCAAATCAATTAGTCTAAGGCTATAAGATCCTAACCATACAGAATTTTAAAAGCATACACATAGCAGTTGCAAATACCAATTATCATTCTTAGTCCAGCATGACATCCAATATTATCGCAGCTACAAGCATCACATATCATGCCAAACTATTGTTGACTACTCAACACTAGCATGTAAGTCTACCAGCTCATACAACATACACATGCATCTCCCCTAGCCCTAACTAGCATGCGATTCACATATTCATAATCAAATCATAACATACAACATATGTGGGTATTTTGGGAAACTTACTTGAGCTCGTCTGATTGCATGCACCACACCCTTTCTTGTCTTATAAATTCTTTACTTAAAACAATTTTCTTTTGAAAACTTTACAGATCCTTAGTTTGAGTTCAGGCACACCCGAAAGTACGTTCGAATCCCTCAAACCAAGGCTATGATACCAACTTGCAACAACCCAAAAATCAAGGGTAAAAATTTCGTTAATATAATTAAAACATTAATACCATTTAATTCAAACATTTCAAATCATAGCCAAGTAATTCATTTATCAGAGTTTATCCCAAAATCATTCATTGTGGAAACAGTAAGTGTGCGCTGCGATCAATCCGAGCCCTTCCTTTCCAAAAAGATGATACCTAAAACCATAAACAAATCCTGTAAGCACGAAGCTTAGTGAGTTTCCTAGAGCATACCATAAACACAATCCACATATCACATATCCTGTTAGCT
This sequence comes from Lactuca saligna, assembly GCF_052625555.1. Taxonomy (NCBI): domain Eukaryota; kingdom Viridiplantae; phylum Streptophyta; class Magnoliopsida; order Asterales; family Asteraceae; genus Lactuca; species Lactuca saligna. The sequence continues at coordinate 267,716,044 of NC_136424.1, read as the reverse complement.
ATAAAAGCTACATGTATCACATTTCCTGCTAGCTTTAGAAGCTACATATAACACATAAGCCATGCATACAAATACATGTAAGGATGCCGTGGGCTCCCCCAGGGTCTTACACCATTGTGACATCGGCTAACCCACATGGACTTAACCTGGGAATGGCATGGGGTACGCCACATGGTATTATATCCATTTGCCATAGGCTCCCCCGGGGTCTTCCATGCACATCTCACAAAGATAACTAGCATAACACACATCACATAACCATATCATATATCACAGAAATGTCTACACATAATACATCCATAAACCTGTAAGGATGATGTGGGCTCCCCCAGGGTCTTACACTATTGTGCCATGGGCTGCCCCACATGGTCTTTACCTAGGAATGCCATGGGCTACCCCACATGGTCTTACATCCAATGCCATGGTCTACCCCACATGGTCTTTACCTAGGAATACCATGGGCTACCCCACATGGTCTTTACCTAGGAATACCATGGGCTACCCCACATGGTCTTACATCCAATATCATTGGCTACCCTACATGATCTTTACTTAGGAATGTCATGGGCTACCCTACATGGTCTTACATCCAATTCCATGGGCTACCCCACATGGTCTTTACCTAGGAATGCCATGGGCTACCCCATATGGTCTTACATCCAGTGCATTGGGCTCCCCCTTGGATCTTTCATGTAATAACACACAATCACATAGCATATCAAATCGCAGAAATAACTAACACATAAACCATAATCACATAATGGGCCGACCTTGGTGCCTTAGATCCATGGGTATGGTGAAAAGACTCACCTGACACTGCTGAAGTCCCGCGGATAAAAATCCCATTACTGGTTGATAGATTCCCGAACTATCAACATCAAAATGACACCCAATTAATAATTGGGTTCCAAGCCCAAGGTACAACACACATACCAAAGGCCCAATAGAAAAGTAATGGGCCAAAGCCCAACATATGGCCCAATTTTCCAAATTGGGCCCAAAACCTCTACATGGACTTATTTTAAGGCCCACCTAATTATTCTAGCCCAAATAATTGGTATTCTAATGGCCTAATAGCTAATAATCATCAAGGCCAAACCATGACCCACTTATGGCCCAATTTTCCAAATCGGGCCCAAGCCTTTCTAATGGGTATTATCCTGAAGCCCAATAATTTCCCTTAGTCCATAAATATATTCCCAATTGGCCCACCAAGGTCCACAACCGCTTAGTCCAATAAATAGCCCAAAAAGCATCCAAACCTAATTAAGGTTTTTCACAAAAAAATGTCGATTAGGGTTAAGTGTTCCTAATTAAACCATTAAGGACTTAATCCATTAAGTCCAAACATACAATGAAATCAGGCTTGAGTCATAACTTCACTCCAATGGTCTAAAATGCGGGTTCCGACAAGTCCAAACCGATAAGTCCAAAATTAGGGTTTTCTAAAACTTAATTAGGGTTTCTAACCGAATCATAGCCCAACAGGACAAAAGTAAGTCCTTAAATCAATTAGGGTTTTATTCAGCCCACTAGGGTCTCATAAGGCCCATTAGGGTTTCATAAGGCGGGCACCACCCTTTACCACCACGGGTAGTGGTGGTCAACGGTGGCTCGCGGCGTCTCACGGTGGTGATTATGATATCTAGTCCAAACATGTTTTTGCATTCCAAAAATATCCCAATCAAATGCAAATGCACACCGCCACCCATCATGGAGGCTAGTGGCGGCAGATGCTAGCAGAAAAATTAAAAGTGACGGCAGCCACCATGGTTAGCTGCCATGGTAGGCACCTTCTACGGTTTCAAGACAAGCATCGACAACATAATAGGTTACAAATGAAATATACACACAAATACATCACATTACATCCCAAAATACACCCGATCAACAGTTTTTTGTGGAGGTAGGCGGTGACCAGAGATGATAGCCACCACCTCTCGGTGGTGGTGATGGCTCCTCTTGTGGTATTCAGTCAAACAAAGCATACACACTATATACGAAACAACAGCAGAAGAAGCTCACACATATATCTGTCTTTTGCTCGTCAAGTGGTCCCAATCCCGCACCTGTGGTGTACAACGACTCGACAACAACAACGACGCCTACAGCAAGCCGTGAACAATTTCGCCGACAGTAGTTGTTCGTGATTTTGATTACGGAGAGGGAGGGTCACCATCAGCCTTTGATATTGTCGATACAACAGCTTGCGAGGTCAGCTTGAGGTCCCTAGCTTCATCAGCAATAATGGCTCGCCATGGTCTTGGTTGACTAGAACGGCAAGGGGAGGTAGGGCGGCGGCGGTTGGACGAGTCATACATGGTGGCTGGTGAAAGGTCTCCTAGGTTTAGGGTTTGACTATACGACGAAGGGGGGGGGGGAGGGGGAAGGCACGGGTTTATTCCCGTGTCCATTCAAAGTTTGGTACCTTTTACATGTTTGGTCCCTCCTCATAGGATCTTTTCCAAATTAAGCCCAATATTTACCATTCAGCCCCTCTCTTCCATCATTCCTTCCATTTTAAGTCCTAATAGTTACCAAGCAGCCCCTGACTTCCAAAAATCTATTACAAAATAAATCTTGAAACTACACTTTAACCCTCGAATAATCCAAATTATAACATTTGGCTCCCCAAAACCAACACCCCGCTAAATAATATGGATTTAGGGAGAATATTCGTTCATAAATTTTATCTATTAACTTATTTAATAAACAGGATGTTACATTATAGGTTTTTATGGTTTTGGGTGTGAGCCATTTGAGTCATCATATTTTTGGTGCTTGCTTTCCAAGATTTTCAAGAAGGAATTTTGTTTGGTTATTTACTATAATAATCAAAAGGTATGTAAACCCTAACTCTATGTACATTTCGATTATTATAGAGTTCCCTTAGGGTTCTTGATGTTCATAGGTTATTTCTATCAATAGAGAAAACATAGATCGAAATTGGTTGCATGTAAACTTAAGAGTTACGTATTTTTTTCACCTCATGCAAAGATTTATTACATATAAACCTATTATTAAACACCTCCTAACAATCCACACAAGGTACACCTAAAGTCTACCTTCTAAAATAGAAGTTTGACCAAAAGTCAACCAATACCAAAAATCAACGACCAACATTGACTTTAGTTAACCGCCACGTCGTGGCCTTCCTTGGCCATGTCGTGGCCCTTATACAACAAAACAGATGGGAAATTCCTAGTCGCCATACCATGGAGACCTATGGTCACACTATAGAAGCTGAGATTCCAACAACTTAATGGATTAAGTTTTCTTAGATTCTAAAAGCTCCAAAGCTTAAATATGGTCCATTCTATGCTCTATATGGATAATGTTTCCAACTTTATCGATTAAGACACCCACATAGATTAAGATCTACAACCCTGGGTCCAAATAAGTCCAAATTCCATAATGTCTTAACCATTAAGTCCTTATTCTAAAATAGTCCTTAACCTAACCACTCTAGAAGGGTTAATAATGCTAGATCTATCATAAAGATGAAAGCTTTATAGACATGTATATCAAGACATGTCTAGAATCCATTTTAGGTCAAAATAAGCTAAATATGACCAAAACCCATGCAAAAGGTAAGAACTCCATCCAAATTCTAGATCCACAACATATGATGGCCATTAACCTCAAAAGAGTCATAAAGTTGCCAACTTTATGAGTTGCATCCTTCCAAACATACTCAAACATGAAGAACATGGGACAATATCTTAGATCTAGCTACTTTAAGCCATAAAGAGTGAGCCTTTGACACTTACAAAGGTATAGAAACTATAAGAGATGCTGAAGATGTTGGCTCCTTGCAAGTTCCACCAATGGACAACCATCTTTGGTGTATCCACTTAGAAACTATCGACTTAGTAATGAAGACCCTTTTTAGTTCTCAAGTAAGTAATTATAGTAACACAAAATACTCCTATAGTATTTTAGACTTAGGTTCTATTATAATGTTCTCATTGTGGTAGTGTTGGTAAGTTTTTAGACTTGTTGCCACATCACAACCATTCTTGGGCATGTGCTAATCAGTTCTCAGACCAGCATAGTTGATCAGGCTATGCCACTCCCAACACTGACCATACATCCCCGAGCTTACTTGTGATATTCAACAATCGTAATACCTTTGTTCTTGTCATTGTGACACGGATTTTAGTATGAATGCAGGTATGTATACTTAGTTAAACATTTTATTATTTAAAAGTATAAAATCTTGGTCAGAGTATTTTTAATCCCATTTTATTTATAGTTAGTATATCTTTTATGGGTTGATATACTCAATTCACTATAACCAATGCTCTGATACCAATCTGTCACACCCCAAAACCGAGAACGGCCGAAACGTTCTGGGGCGGAGGACATCATGTCAAGTATCACAACAATGCAAATTAGTAAACAAACAACAACACCATACATTGAATTAATAGTATAATTTTAATTACAAGAGTGTTCTTTCGTAGTATAAAACAACATAATGAATAATCAAAATAATTGACGAGTCTTGACTGCTCCATCTTCACAAAACCTGGTCGTCGTACCTGTGGATTTGTGACCTGAGAATACAAGTGATTTTGAAAGCGACTATCAACAATAAAGCTGGTGAATTCATAAGTATTTATGTGTCTTTGATTTGTAAAACTGTAAAATAAAGACTTGTAAATATTTGGAGAAAAGTTTGTATAAGTATGAAAATATTTGTATGTAATTGTAAACGTTTGAAACCCGTAGAAAATCCCATATTTCCTACTAGTATAAAAAGTAGTCTTCTACAAAGACCCAACTGTTTTGAAGTTTAAACCTCTACTTAAGTGAAGGTTTTTCCTTGTACAACTATTATTATTATTCAAATCTAATCTACCTCATCGATTATGTGAATATGACACAAAGTAAAGGTAATAATAATATATTAATTGGAATTGTATCCTTTTATATTTGTCGTATGTAAAGTGTAATTACTATAGTATTTGTAATAAGTGACTACTATTGTACTAATTGCCTTAACTGAGTATTAAGGCATAATGTGATGGCTAGATCCCATACTAAATGCTCCCCTGTCAAGAGATTCTGGGAACCAAACATGACCCCTGCAATGATTGCAAGCCGTGAACATCCACATTATTATGATCATGTATACCCAATATAACTATCACCTTTTGTTTAAAACAATGCGTTAGTGATTCATTGGTATAGTTAGATCCTGTAATTGTTCCATGCTATAGCACCTTATTATGTTTGTTATGTTATCATGTATAGTATCTTCCTCCCTGTTTCTCTTTATTTTGTGCTCTCTTATGTTATCGTGTATTGTAATTGTATTTCTGTAACTGTATCTCTTCAAATAGTATATATTGTATTAGTATAGACTCATGAATGATCTGAATCTTGTGTGATTCCTTGTACTTGGAATAGTAAGTAATATCTCCTAACTATACCTATTATAGTTACTAGTAAAGTACGTGTATAACCGGAAGTATGCCTTTGCTACTCATAGGTATTGAACTAACTGATGGAACTTTTATGTCTATATATGTATACATGAAATATAACTAATATTTAGACGACATTCGGATGAATAACCGATGCCCTAAGGCCACATCCCAACGAGGAAAAGGACATAAAGCGAGCTTGCCGTCTTAAGTCCTTTAAACATTGGTTATATAACTATACATATATGGGCATGCATTTGACAATATAAAAGTATAAAAGAAGTTTTGTAAAACCTTTGAAAAGTTTAATAACTAAGAAATGATGACTTGATGTCAGTTTATAAAACGATTTGAAAGTAGTTTGTTCGATAAGATAGTTTTAAGTATAAGGAAAACCTTTGTTTGAAACACATTTGTAATAGAGTTTGAAAGGAAACATACAGTATGTAAGATAGTTTGATAAAGAGTTTTAACATGTAAAAACGGTTGAGAAAGTCATTTGGAGTAATAAGTTTGGTAAAACAGCTAAACATATAGTAAATCCATTTGTATGCTTGTTATTAATCACATGTGATTGATATAATAACTAGCATGATTCAACTTGTATTCCCCCCATAAAGCATTTATAAACATTTAAAAGGTTAATTAAGGGGTATGAACTCACCTGCAGTGAGTGGGTCGTATGGAAGTGTCAGACAAGTGCTTGGTGTCAAGTGAAGACTTAAACACACAATGATCATAATAACATATAAAGACATATGTATATATACAATTAGTGATCTAAACACTAATTATACAAGTTAAGACATCCTAAGACATGCAAAACACTTGCTTTAAGTGCTAAAAGTCTTACGGATTTCATCTAAAGGGTGTAGGACTTGGGTTTTGAGTTTAGGGTCCAAGGGTAAACTCCTTATGAGTTTACGGCCGTGGGACCAACTCCCTTGGATTTTACGGTTGTAAGCTCTTGTTACTTCAACCATTTTTTGTCTTGAAGCTTATAAGTCATAAAGAAGCATTCCTACTTCATGTCGAAGCCTTTGGAAGTGATTGTGGCATCAATTCACTCCTTTGTGGAGTTTACGGCCCATGGACCATTTGTCCATGTGATTACGGCTATAAACTCTAATGATTCATGGTATATTGGATGTTTTAAGGTCCTAAGTACATCAAGGATACGGTCTAGACTAGTATCCAAGACTTGGTAAGGGATTAGGGCACATTATTTCCCACTTATAGGGGTTTACGGCCCAAGAATATGTCTTGGCCGTAAACTCCTTTGATTACACGATTCTTTGTGATTTCTAAGACCGAAATTTGTTAAACCTAGTGTACAATGAGTTAGAACAAGAGTACTTACGGTCTAGGAGCTTGAATGGTCGATTTTGGCCAAGAACACTAGTGTGTGTTCTTGGTGAAACTTGAAGATCTACAAAATGGAATGATTTCACAGATGAAATCATGTAAGATCACTAGTTCATGTAAGATATAAACTAGTTAGGACAATAAACTTACGAGTTTTGAAGATCGGGATGATACTTGAGAGGATTTCAGCCAAGGAAATGAAAGAATGGAACAAATGGCCAAAATGTCAACATATAGGGGGGTTATGGCCTACATGGAGTTTACGGCCATAAACTCCCATGTGGTGGCCATGAACTCCTTGTAAAGGGGTTTTAGACTTGTTCTTTGTGCTATATCTTCAACAGATAAACCCTGACACTTATCCCTTACGTGTACAAGGCTCATAATTCTCAAACAGACTCCAAATTGTGCTAAATGATAGCAGGAATGAGTTTTACTTTCAATGAAGTATTAGACTGAAAAGGATGGAAAATTTTGGGTTGTCACATCATCCCCCTGTTAGTGGGAATCTCTTCCCGAAATTAGAATTTTGGTAAAGGAGTAGGTATGAATGATCGAGCAAGGAGGTGGAGATACTTCCTATTCGATTGATTCTTGCACTCCCAAGTGAATTTGGGTCCTCGGTTGGTATCCCAACAAACCTTCACTAATGGGATGCGGCGTTGCTTTGTCCGCTTGACCTCTCGGCCGATGGTCACTACGGTTCTTCCACGAAGGCGAGGCTCTTGTTGATCTCGATCTCGTTGTGTGGGATTACGAGAGTCCTGACGGAAAGGTACGTTTTCAAGTTCGAGACGTGAAGGGTAAAATGTAAGTTGCTCAGTTCGCGGTGTAGGTTGGGTTTATGAGTTATGAGGCCGATTGTGGCAAGAATATCGGAGGTCCGAACTATCTTGGATTTTAGTTTTGCACACTTTCTAAAGCGTATCAAGCCTTCCCAAAGTGAGACTTCTAAAAGAATTTGGTCTCTCACTTAGAATTCCAAAGGTTTCTTCCTCTTGCTTCTCTTCCCAATCAAGGGCCACTCTCTTCAGGGTCAAATCTGTATGAGGCTTCGAAATTCATGAGGAGTTCTGGATAAACTTTCGACAGTAGGTTAGCGAGACCTAGAATTTGGCGAATCCCCCTAGGCATCTTTGGTGCTGACAAATTCTCAACGGTTTTGATGTTTGGAAGGGTCTTCAAGAATTCCTACATCACTAATAGTGTGTCCTAGGAATTCGACTCTCCAATTTCCAAAACTCGTATTTAGAGAATTTCGCGTAGAGCTTCTCTGATCGTAATGTTTCCATGGTTTGTTGTAGATGCTCTTTATGATTTCCTTCTTACTACGAGAGTATATAAGTAAGTCATTTACAAGGACAATGACGAACTGATCCAAGTAAGAATGGCGTACCCTATTCATTAAGTTCATGAATACTACGGGCGTATTGGTCCTATCCGAGGGGTATCACTATGTAATCATAGCGTCCGCATCGAGTTTGGAAGATTGTCCTCGGGACATCCTTCACTAACACTCATAACTGGTGATATTCGGATCTTTGGTCCATTTCTGAAAGGTACATTGTTCCTTGCAGTTGGTCAACCAATTCATTTATGCGAGGCAGAGGGTAATGATTTTTAATGGAAATCTTGTTGAGGTATCCGTTAGTCGATGCTTCTACGAAACAATCCGTATATCCTCTTGAAGAATAAGACTGGAGCTCTCCAGGGTGAGGAGCTTGGTCTTCCAGTCCTATTGCTGAGTAGTCGTTAAGCTGTCCGGACGGTTCTTGTATCTCCATGGGTGTGAGACTGTAGGGCGAGCTGGTTACATGAGTCGTATTGGGTTCTAAGTTTGTTCGCATGACGATGCGATTACTTGTAGTCTTGGGTAGTCTCCGTCCTGAAGTTCATATTAGAAGTCATACATGGTTCATCAATCACAGTCTTGTGTATACGAGTCGTATGTAATTAAGATTGAAAAGGTAGTCGAATAAATTATTCTTCCTTAAGCTCACATCCCAACGAGGAAAAGAAGTTAAAGTGGAATCATCAATTGTAAACCTGTAGTACCTTGATTATATACCACCCTTGTGTATACATTCTTTAGCGATAGATCAACTGTACGGGTCTTTGGATTGAACTTGACGTACTGTACGAGTGGTACTTCTGGGAGGCTTGCTGAGGTTTCTTCAGAATGGATAAGAAACATGAGGTACTCTATGAATGAGTACTTTGGTGTTCTAGAATGATGGCTTCGCTAGAAAGACATTTTCGGAGAAAGAGGTTTACGCACGAAACTGGTATTGTGAGGATTGAATTGAATCAAGTTGAAAGATAATATCGGGCTCACTTGGAAGTAAAGAAATTAGATTTGAACATAAAGGTGTTACAGACAAAACACAACAGTTCAACTTTTACCGAGTTACAGTACTTTAGATTTACTACAAAACTACTGCTTCGAACAAGGTATACTACGAAAGGCAAGTATACGTCCTCCCTTTACTGACGGGATCTCACAAAAGATAAGACTCAAGTTGCACTAGTTTTAAACAGTTTACGAGTCTGTTACAACGAACGCCTTAATTACTTTAACGTGGGTCCGAGGTAGTTTCTCCTGCGGCAGTGATCCTTAGTATCTTCCCGTCTGCGCTGAAGTTCTTTGTTATTGGACAATCCTTTTTGAGGTGTCCAATCTCGCCGCATTGGTGATATATCTGGCTTGTACTAGCATTGGTGGTGGAAGTGAGGTGTCGAGTCAGAGTTATGTGGACACGGGTGTTTTCTTTGTTCATCCACTTTGAAAATTTCCTTTTATGGAGTCCGATTTTACCACCACCATCGTGTGTAGGGCTGATCCCGATGTCAGGGGCTTGAGAAATGGGTCGTGCTGGTGCTCCACAGCTATGGGCATGGTGCCATACTTTGTGGTAATTGCAGCATTGCATTTCATGACAAGCCCCGATATGATGAAAGCTACACTTGTTACACTTCGAAAGTTTTCCCTCGTATGGTCTGATCGGTGCTGAAATGGCAGGGGTTGCCACTTGTTGTTGTTGCATGGCAAGTCTTTGGCTCTCTTGCGCTCCTTTTGGGTTTGGCGCTTTCTTTTGTTCTTCTTGGTTTTACGACTTTACAAGTCCGTGACTGTTGTCATTTGTTGGCTTCCCGGATCGATACAACAATCGAAATTGTCAACTCCTTTGCTAGTCTCGTTTGCGTTATCAGAGTTGAGGTGTGAAAGGAAAGCTCTCACGGTATCTATTACCGCGGCTTGTAACGTAGCGGTGTTGATATGAAGGATAGGGGTTTCGTTGCTCGGTGGGCTATTTTTTGATGACGACATGATTCTATAACACAGAAAGAAAATGAATTCGTGAGCGAGTATGGTTGAACCTAGATGTATTTCAGTCGTTCATGTAAAGACTATAAGTATGTTCTCGAGGGTTCGACCTACATCCCTATGATGCAGTCCTAGTAAAGATCAGAAGTAAGTTCACAGAATGGTCTCAAGACATTTGTCGTCCAAACTGGGGTTTTATTGTTTGGCGGATAGTATGATCCAACCTTTGAAAGAGGCCTGGAAATGAACCCGAAGTTAATTACTATAGTCCAATGACTGACTAAAGTGAGTTGCATATAGACTCCAATGAAGGTATGACGAAAGTATTTGAACATAGAGTGACATAGAAGTTTGCCGACTATCAATATCATCGATGTTTAAGATGTAATAAGTTCAGGAAAATTGACTTTGTAATAGGTCTTACGTCATATACGGAGTAGATAAGTCTTTGACAACATAAACACCTAACTAAAAGTACTTACAGTACAAGGTATTCACATAGAAAAGTGCTTCACAGAACATAGACAGGAACACAGTTCTTTAAAATAAAGAAGGAAAGTAAAGCATCTCCTACTGGCGTCGGTCAACCCTATGGTGAACCCTTATTTCAGCTAGTTGGCGTTCCATATCAAGTAGGTATCTTTCGTACACCCTTTGGCGTACTCGGAGCTCTATGACTTCGGCTCGAGTTTCAGCTAGTGCTTGTGGCAGGGTCTCATGGTTTCTATCAGATCTCCCACGTGTGTTTTCAAGATGATTGGTGCAGATGGTATGCATTCTTGCATTGACATTAACCTCTTCGATACGATGGAGAGACGTCCTGCCCTGAATTTCATTTTGGGCAACTCTACGGATCAAGATTGGTAGGACTCTGTCTGTTGAGCTCCCTTCATTTACGTTGTAGAAGCTTCGGTCTCGATTAAACGACATAGGTTGATCTTGCTATTCGCTCCATGTTTCCAACCATTCTACCCAAGGAGGCGTCGGGCCATGAAAAGCCAGACGAGGGTTAGGATTTGGAATGGGAGCTATCGGAGGTAGGTTATCAACCTCGGGTTCGGAGTTATCATTTTCCGAAAGATCTTTAGCATGGTGATCATTTAAAGGGATAGGATGATCATTCTCGGGTTCTTCTCCGAACAATCCAACATTGCCTTCGTTCGGAAGGTACGAGTTGCCGTGGGGATGGAGTCCAACCATGTTATCTATGCGAGAATTAGGGTAAAAAATAATTATTAGAAGAACTATCTAGATAATTCTTAGGTAATCTTCATTTGTTACATCACTATTTGTAGAGTGCATTCCCGTTATATGTAATCAAAACAGGATAGGCCTTCGAATAAGTGACCTTAACTCCAAATCCACAAGGAATAGGGATAAAGCAAAAATTTTGCAGATTCTAAGTCTATGACGTCCTAGTTACATATAACTTTGGTGTATCCACTTAGAAACTATCGACTTAGTAATGAAGACCCTTTTTAGTTCTCAAGTAAGTAATTATAGTAACACAAAATACTCCTATAGTATTTTAGACTTAGGTTCTATTATAATGTTCTCATTGTGGTAGTGTTGGTAAGTTTTTAGACTTGTTGCCACATCACAACCATTCTTGGGCATGTGCTAATCAGTTCTCAGACCAGCATAGTTGATCAGGCTATGCCACTCCCAACACTGACCATACATCCCCGAGCTTACTTGTGATATTCAACAATCGTAATACCTTTGTTCTTGTCATTGTGACACGGATTTTAGTATGAATGCAGGTATGTATACTTAGTTAAACATTTTATTATTTAAAAGTATAAAATCTTGGTCAGAGTATTTTTAATCCCATTTAAACCATTAAGGACTTAATCCATTAAGTCCAAACATACAATGAAATCAGGCTTGAGTCATAACTTCACTCCAATGGTCTAAAATGCGGGTCCCGACAAGTCCAAACCGATAAGTCCAAAATTAGGGTTTTCTAAACCTTAATTAGGGTTTCCAACCGAATCATAGCCCAACAGGACAAAAGTAAGTCCTTAAATCAATTAGGGTTTTATTCAGCCCACTAGGGTCTCATAAGGCACATTAGGGTTTCATAAGGCGGGCACCACCCTTTACCACCACGGGTAGTGGTGGTCAACGGTGGCTCGCGGCGTCTCACGGTGGTGATTATGATATCTAGTCCAAACATGTTTTTGCATTCCAAAAATATCCCAATCAAATGCAAATGCACACCGCCACCCATCATGGAGGCTAGTGGCGGCAGATGCTAGCAGAAAAATTAAAAGTAACGGCAGCCACCATGGTTAGCTGCCATGGTAGGCACCTTCTACGGTTTCAAGACAAGCATCGACAACATAATAGGTTACAAATGAAATATACACACAAATACATCACATTACATCCCAAAATACACCCGATCAACAATTTTTTGTGGAGGTAGGCGGTGACCAGAGATGATAGCCACCACCTCTCGGTGGTGGTGATGGCTCCTCTTGTGGTATTCAGTCAAACAAAGCATACACACTATATACGAAACAACAGCAGAAGAAGCTCACACATATATCTGTCTTTTGCTCGTCAAGTGGTCCCAATCCCGCACCTGTGGTGTACAACGACTCGACAACAACAACGACGCCTACAGCAAGCCGTGAACAATTTCGCCGACAGTAGTTGTTCGTGATTTTGATTACGGAGAGGGAGGGTCACCATCAGCCTTTGATATTGTCGATACAACAGCTTGCGAGGTCAGCTTGAGGTCCCTAGCTTCATCAGCAATAATGGCTCGCCATGGTCTTGGTTGACTAGAACGGCAAGGGGAGGTAGGGCGGCGGCGGTTGGACGAGTCATACATGGTGGCTGGTGAAAGGTCTCCTAGGTTTAGGGTTTGACTATAGGACGAAGGGGGGGGGGGGGAGGGGGAAGGCACGGGTTTATTCCCGTGTCCATTCAAAGTTTGGTACCTTTTACATGTTTGGTCCCTCCCCATAGGATCTTTTCCAAATTAAGCCCAATATTTACCATTCAGCCCCTCTCTTCCATCATTCCTTCCATTTTAAGTCCTAATAGTTACCAAGCAGCCCCTGACTTCCAAAAATCTATTACAAAATAAATCTTGAAACTACACTTTAACCCTCGAATAATCCAAATTATAACATTTGGCTCCCCAAAACCAACACCCCGCTAAATAATATGGATTTAGGGAGAATATTCGTTCATAAATTTTATCTATTAATGTATTTAATAAACAGGATGTTACATTATAGGTTTTTATGGTTTTGGGTGTGAGCCATTTGAGTCATCATATTTTTGGTGCTTGCTTTCCAAGATTTTCAAGAAGGAATTTTGTTTGGTTATTTACTATAATAATCAAAAGGTATGTAAACCCTAACTCTATGTACATTTCGATTATTATAGAGTTCCTTAGGGTTCTTGATGTTCATAGGTTATTTCTATCAATAGAGAAAACATAGATCTAAATTGGTTGCATGTAAACTTAAGAGTTACGTATTTTTTCCACCTCATGCAAAGATTTATTACATATAAACCTATTATTAAACACCTCCTAACAATCCACACAAGGTACACCTAAAGTCTACCTTCTAAAATAGAAGTTTGACCAAAAGTCAACCAATACCAAAAATCAACGACCAACATTGACTTTAGTTAACCGCCACGTCGTGGCCTTCCTTGGCCATGTCGTGGCCCTTATACAACAAAACAGATGGGAAATTCCTAGTCGCCATACCATGGAGACCTATGGTCACACTATAGAAGCTGAGATTCCAACAACTTAATGGATTAAGTTTTCTTAGATTCTAAAAGCTCCAAAGCTTAAATATGGTCCATTCTATGCTCTATATGGATAATGTTTCCAACTTTATCGATTAAGACACCCACATAGATTAAGATCTACAACCCTGGGTCCAAATAAGTCCAAATTCCATAATGTCTTAACCATTAAGTCCTTATTCTAAAATAGTCCTTAACCTAACCACTCTAGAAGGGTTAATAATGCTAGATCTATCATAAAGATGAAAGCTTTATAGACATGTATATCAAGACATGTCTAGAATCCATTTTAGATCAAAATAAGCTAAATATGACCAACACCCATGCAAAAGGTAAGAACTCCATCCAAATTCTAGATCCACAACATATGATGGCCATTAACCTCAAAAGAGTCATAAAGTTGCCAACTTTATGAGTTGCATCCTTCCAAACATACTCAAACATGAAGAACATGGGACAATATCTTAGATCTAGCTACTTTAAGCCATAAAGAGTGAGCCTTTGACACTTACAAAGGTATAGAAACTATAAGAGATGCTGAAGATGTTGGCTCCTTGCAAGTTCCACCAATTGACAACCATCTTTGGTGTATCCACTTAGAAACTATCGACTTAGTAATGAAGACCCTTTTTAGTTCTCAAGTAAGTAATTATAGTAACACAAAATACTCCTATAGTATTTTAGACTTAGGTTCTATTATAATGTTCTCATTGTGGTAGTGTTGGTAAGTTTTTTAGACTTGTTGCCACATCACAACCATTCTTGGGCATGTGCTAATCAGTTCTCAGACCAGCATAGTTGATCAGGCTATGCCACTCCCAACACTGACCGTACATCCCCGAGCTTACTTGTGATATTCAACAATCGTAATACCTTTGTTCTTGTCATTGTGACACGGATTTTAGTATGAATGCAGGTATGTATACTTAGTTAAACATTTTATTATTTAAAAGTATAAAATCTTGGTCAGAGTATTTTTAATCCCATTTTATTTATAGTTAGTATATCTTTTATGGGTTGATATACTCAATTCACTATAACCAATGCTCTGATACCAATCTGTCACACCCCAAAACCGAGAACGGCCGAAACGTTCTGGGGCGGAGGACATCATGTCAAGTATCACAACAATGCAAATTAGTAAACAAACAACAACACCATACATTGAATTAATAGTATAATTTTAATTACAAGAGTGTTCTTTCGTAGTATAAAACAACATAATGAATAATCAAAATAATTGACGAGTCTTGACTGCTCCATCTTCACAAAACCTGGTCGTCGTACCTGTGGATTTGTGACCTGAGAATACAAGTGATTTTGAAAGCGACTATCAACAATAAAGCTGGTGAATTCATAAGTATTTATGTGTCTTTGATTTGTAAAACTGTAAAATAAAGACTTGTAAATATTTGGAGAAAAGTTTGTATAAGTATGAAAATATTTGTATGTAATTGTAAACGTTTGAAACCCGTAGAAAATCCCATATTTCCTACTAGTATAAAAAGTAGTCTTCTACAAAGACCCAACTGTTTTGAAGTTTAAACCTCTACTTAAGTGAAGGTTTTTCCTTGTACAACTATTATTATTATTCAAATCTAATCTACCTCATCGATTATGTGAATATGACACAAAGTAAAGGTAATAATAATATATTAATTGGAATTGTATCCTTTTATATTTGTCGTATGTAAAGTGTAATTACTATAGTATTTGTAATAAGTGACTACTATTGTACTAATTGCCTTAACTGAGTATTAAGGCATAATGTGATGGCTAGATCCCATACTAAATGCTCCCCTGTCAAGAGATTCTGGGAACCAAACATGACCCCTGCAATGATTGCAAGCCGTGAACATCCACATTATTATGATCATGTATACCCAATATAACTATCACCTTTTGTTTAAAACAATGCGTTAGTGATTCATTGGTATAGTTAGATCCTGTAATTGTTCCATGCTATAGCACCTTATTATGTTTGTTATGTTATCATGTATAGTATCTTCCTCCCTGTTTCTCTTTATTTTGTGCTCTCTTATGTTATCGTGTATTGTAATTGTATTTCTGTAACTGTATCTCTTCAAATAGTATATATTGTATTAGTATAGACTCATGAATGATCTGAATCTTGTGTGATTCCTTGTACTTGGAATAGTAAGTAATATCTCCTAACTATACCTATTATAGTTACTAGTAAAGTACGTGTATAACCGGAAGTATGCCTTTGCTACTCATAGGTATTGAACTAACTGATGGAACTTTTATGTCTATATATGTATACATGAAATATAACTAATATTTAGACGACATTCGGATGAATAACCGATGCCCTAAGGCCACATCCCAACGAGGAAAAGGACATAAAGCGAGCTTGCCGTCTTAAGTCCTTTAAACATTGGTTATATAACTATACATATATGGGCATGCATTTGACAATATAAAAGTATAAAAGAAGTTTTGTAAAACCTTTGAAAAGTTTAATAACTAAGAAATGATGACTTGATGTCAGTTTATAAAACGATTTGAAAGTAGTTTGTTCGATAAGATAGTTTTAAGTATAAGGAAAACCTTTGTTTGAAACACATTTGTAATAGAGTTTGAAAGGAAACATATAGTATGTAAGATAGTTTGATAAAGAGTTTTAACATGTAAAAATGGTTGAGAAAGTCATTTGGAGTAATAAGTTTGGTAAAACAGCTAAACATATAGTAAATCCATTTGTATGCTTGTTATTAATCACATGTGATTGATATAATAACTAGCATGATTCAACTTGTATTCCCCCCCATAAAGCATTTATAAACATTTAAAAACATTTAAAAGGTTAATTAAGGGGTATGAACTCACCAGCAGTGAGTGGGTCGTATGGAAGTGTCAGACAAGTGCTTGGTGTCAAGTGAAGACTTAAACACACAATGATCATAATAACATATAAAGACATATGTATATATACAATTAGTGATCTAAACACTAATTAGACAAGTTAAGACATCCTAAGACATGCAAAACACTTGCTTTAAGTGCTAAAAGTCCTACGGATTTCATCTAAGGGGTGTAGGACTTGGGTTTTGAGTTTAGGGTCCAAGGGTAAACTCCTTATGAGTTTACGACCTTGGGACCAACTCCCTTGGAGTTTACGGTTGTATGCTCTTGTTACTTCAACCATTTTGTGTCTTGAAGCTTATAATTCATAAAGAAGCATTCCTACTTCATGTCGAAACCTTTGGAAGTGATTATGGCATCAATTCACTCCTTTGTGGAGTTTACGGGCCATGGACCATTTGTCCATGTGATTATGGATGTAAACTCTAATGATTCATGGTCTTTTTGATGTTTTAAGGTCTTAAGTACATCAAGGATATGATCTAGACTAGTATCCAAGACTTGGTAAGGGATTATGGTGCATTTTGCCCCACTTATAGGGGTTTATGACCCAAGAACATGTCTTAGCTGTAAACTCCTTTGCTTACATGATTCTTTGTGATTTCTAAGCCATAAATATGTTAAACCTAGTGTACAACGAATTAGAACAAGAGTACTTATGGTCTAGGAGCTTGAATGGTCGATTTTGGCCAAGAACACTAATGTGTGTTCTTGGTGAAAATTGAAGATCTACAAAATGGAATGATTTCATGGATGAAATCATGTAAGATAACTAGTTCATGTAAGATATCAAGTATTACAACAATAAACTTACGAATTTTGAAGATCGAGATGGTACTTGAGAGGATTTCATCCAAAGAAGTGAAAGAATGGAGCAAATGGCCAAAATATCAACATATAGGGGGTGGGGGGGTTACGGCCCACATGGAGTTTACGACCGTAAACTCCCATGTAGTGGCTGGGAACTCCTTGTAAAGGGGTTTTAGACTTGTTCTTTGTGCTATCTCTTCAGCAGATAAACCCCGGCACTTATCCCTTAAGTGTACAAGGCTTAGAACTCTCAAACAGACTCCAAATTGTGGTAAATGATAGCAGGAATGAGTTTGACTTTCAATGAAGTGTTAGACTGAACACGATGGAAAATTTCGGGTTGTCACAATAGATGACATCTTGTGTAGTAGCACGAGGAGCACCTCAGCAAGTTGTAAGGAGTTTTGAGACGAGAACAACTATATACCTAGTTCTCGCAGTGTGAGTTTTGGTTACAAGAGGTCCAGTTCCTCAGACATCTCGTCAACCAGGAGGGGATTTTGGTTGATCCGGCCAAGATCGAGGCCGTCATGCAGTGGGAGGTGTCGAGGTCTCCCTCGGACATCATTAGCTTTCTTGGATTGGTAGGGTACTATCGAAGATTCATTCGAGATTTATCCAAAATTGCAGTACCCCTGACTCGTCTGACGAGGAAGGGGGTGGACTTCCATTGGGGCCCTGAGCAGTAGAGGGCGTTTGAGACCCTCCGTTAGCGGTTATGCGAGGCCCGAGTTTTGACACTCCAAGAGGGATTGGAAGATTTTGTAGTATTCTGTGATGCATCCATCATAGGTTTGGGGGCGGTCCTCATGCAGAGAGGATGGGTGATAGCCTACATATCACCTCAATTGAAGCCGCATGAGATGAGATATCCTACTCATGATTTAGAGTTGGGAGCGATGGTGTTCGCTCTCAAGATATTGAGACATTATCTATATCGGGTCTGTTGTACCATATACATAGATCACAAGAGTTTGAGGTACATCATGGACCTACCGAAACTGAACATGAGGCAACACAGGATGTATTCAAGGACTACGAATGCGAGATCCTTTACCACCCTGGTTAAGCGAACGTGGTGGCAGATGCCTTGAGCTGAAAGGTAGCTGGGTCTTCCACCCCAAAAATGTGTATGAGGATAGCGGTGGATTCTATGCTTATAATTTGATTTGGGATGCTCAGGTCGAGGGCATGCGACCGGAGAACTGGAAGTTGGAGAGGATCAAGGGTGAAAACACCCGGTTTGTGCAGGATAGCCAGGGATTATTGACCCGATGTGGTTAGGTATGGGTTCCGATGTCTGGTGGGGTCAAACAAACAGTCATGGAAGAGGCTCATAAGTCTCACTTCTCTATTCACTCGGGGGCAACCAAGATGTACCGAGACTTGAGTTTGAATTATTGGTGGCCATGTATGAAGCAATAAATCGCTTGGTATATCGATAGGTGTTTGACCTGTAGGATGGTCAAGGCTGAGCATCAGAGCCCACATGGTATGCTGCAGCCTCTAGAGATTCCCATGTGGAAATGGGAGTAGGTCACGACGAATTTTATTCCCAAACTGTCGAGGACGGAAAAGGGGTTTGTTGCTATATGGGTCATCATAGACCGATTAACCAAGAGTGCCCATTTCTTGGCTATACGGGAGAGTTCCTTTGCCAAGAAGTTGGATGACGTGTATGTTCACGAGATTGTCGCTTGCCATGGGGTTCCGGTCTCTATTGTTTCCGACCGGGATGTTATATTTACTTCTCGTTTCTGGCAGAAGTTCCACGAAGAACTCGGCACACGGTTGCATTTTAGTACAGTGTTTCATCCTCAGACCAATGGTCAAAGAGAGGAACCATTCAGACCCTCGAGGATATGTTGAGGGCGTGTGTCATTGAGTTTGGTGGGAGTTGGGATTCCCACCTACCACTTATAGAGTTCGCCTACAATAACAATTATCATTCCAGTATCGGCGCCCCGCCTTTCGAGCTATTGTACGGGCAGAAATGTCGCACCCCAGTTTGTTGGGGAGAGATTGGACACAAGGTGATGGGAAGGACGGAGGTAGTTTTGCAGACTACCAAGAAAATTCAGTAGATTAGGCAGCGATTGCAGACCGCTCAGAGTCGACAAAAGAGTTACGCCGACAGACGCCGATATAAGTTAGAGTTTTAGGTGGATGATATGGTACTCCTAAAGGTATTGCCCTGTTAGGGTGTGATTTGCTTCAGGAAGAGGGGGAAATTGGGTCACCAATACATCGGGCCATTCAGGGTCATTTCCAGGATTGGAAGGGTGGCATACAGACTAGAGCTCCCGGAGGAGCTTGGTCGGATCCACAACACTTTCCATGTTTCGCAGTTGAGGAAGTGTATTGTGGATCAGGAGGTAGTGATGTCGTTGGATGATATTCAGGTTGATGAACGACTGAATTACGTAGAGAGGCTTGTGGCCATACTTGAGAGGAAGATGAAAGTTATGCGGAACAAAGAGATACCTTTGGTGAAAGTGTAGTGGGAACATCGGAGGGGATCCGAGTGGATGTGGGAGCCAGAAGCAGAGATACGAGAGCATTACCCGACATTGTTTACCCCAACAGACTTCGAGGGCCAAGTCTAGTTCAAGTGGGGGAGAATTGTAACGCCCCGATTCTCAAGTATTTATGTATGTATGAATGTTTTTGGGTTTTTGGGTCTACTCGACGAGTTGGCTGCCCTACTCATCGAGTAGTAGCGGGTTGGTGCGCATGTTTTAGCGATTTACTCGCCGAGTCCAAGAGCGGACTCGACGAGTAGCAGCTGGCAAATGAAACCCTAAATTTTGGGGCATTTCAGCCTATTTAAAGGATCATTGACCTCCCCCAGCCTCCCCTTTTACTGCTTCTTGACCCTCTCAACCCTAAATCGAGTGTGTGTGTGTTCTTTTGGTGTGTTCAAGCTTGGAGGGGGAGTTTTGGAGGAGGAAACACTTGGGGAAATCAAGCAAGTAGAAGCAAGGACTCTTGGGATTCAAGATCTACATCAGTGGACATTCGCTTGAAGGTATTAGACTATTTCCTTAGCTCATGTTCATCAAGAATCTCTTTTGGATCGGTTTTTTGAAAGGGTCTTTATGTTTGAGCTAATATCTGAAGTTGTAACTTCATATCTGGACTCCTTTTGACCTCTACATCGATAAAGTTATCAGCCTTGCCTAGTATGAGCATTCCTTCAAGTATGAGATGGTCCTAAACTCGACGAGTTTGATGAACAACTCGGCGAGTACGATGAATATTGTCGAAGACTCGGCGAGTCAGTATAGTGACTCGTTGAGTCGGTTAGGGTTTTTCTCAACCATTAGATACATATAAACTCGTCGAGTTGCAAGGTGGGAAACTCGACGTGTGGCCATGGAGCCTCGACCACGAACCTTAGGAACTCGACGAGTCACTCTGGTGACTCGGCGAGCGGACAATTATTTGAGGATCTCGGTGAGTAGATGAGGGTACTCGACGAGTTGAGGTCAACAGGGACTGTTGACCTTGACTATTGACTTTAACCTTGACCATGGGTTGACCAATTGACTTATGGAGGACTTTTTTTTGGAAAGGCTGGAAATTTACAAGTATGATTTATAATGAATATAGGTGGTGGAGTTCGTAGCAGTGATCCGAGAATTCGATCTTATTTTACGAGTGGACAGTTGCAAGGTGAAAGACCCCAACTTTTCTATTTATGAAAGACCCAAACTATCATACTATTTCAAAATATTTCTTAAGTTACTTCCTCAAAACATGCTAGATGCATATTTATAAAACAATATTTTATATTGATAAAGTGATTACAAAGGATTGGATACAAACCGACTAAGTTTTATTACATTTCATGTCTACCCAGGAATCTACTGTTCATATACATACATGAACATTAAAAATACAGAGAAATACTATTAACTATTCTAAATCTTTCAGCAGTATAAAGCTATATTGGAATATTCGTCACCTGCAATTGTTAAATATTGAGAGGAATAAGCGATAATGCTTGGTGAATTCAATAGATAGATACAATATAATCTTATGCCTTACATATACCAATATGACAGAAGCAGAAGGGGACAAGAAGACATATGTGAAATCATGTGACAAGCGTTCATATCAATCAAAGACTTTATTCAAAGATATACTTTTCAATGAGACATAACGATTTCAATATTTGATATGCATCAATAAAGCTTTGGCCCAAATGGCACAAAAGACATATAATTTCTGATTAAAATTTTGGAAGATTTCAGGCTTATAGCCCTGTCTAACCATTTGCCAATACCATAGAATAGAGTTCATTCTCTTACGGAGTCATGCTCTACATGGTCAGAGGCTACATATCATTCCTATCAAACTTTATGCCAATGCCATAAAATAGAAGTCATTCTCTTACGGAGACATGCTCTACATGGCCAGAGGCTACGTACCAGTACCAATGGGAATCTAAGTCCTTTCACTGATCACATGGTCAAAGGTATTATACTTGCTATAAACATAGCGAATAAAATAACACGAGAGAATAACTCAGAATAACAACACTGAGAAGCACATAGCACATATAACACATAACATACAGTTGTTCATATATATTGAACTCACCTTAAGTTAACCAGGGGTTAAAATAGTAATTTGGACAACATATCGGCTTTAAATATGACTTTCTATGTTCAAAACCGGGAGCTTAATTGAAATCTGGGCTCTACGAAGGTAGGGCTTCAAAAAAGAAAAGATAAAAATTTCGGGCTTCTCGGGGGTCTTGGGACGTGTTTCGGGTGTTAAAATTGATACCGGGGCTTCGGGAAAAGTCAAAATAGTGAAAATATGGAAAAAGGGGCCAAAAATGGCAATTTTCTAAAATTACCTGGAAGATCTCGCATGCTTCTATTTATAGGGCGAGGTTCGGATCCGGAGGGGCAGGTGGCAGCAACAGCGAAGGCCACGCAGCGTCCAGAGCAAAGTTCGGTGGCCAGGTGCGAGGCTCGGAGTGGTGACACGAAGCGAGGCGCGCCGGAAGGCCATTGGGCCGCGATTTCGGACCAATCAGGCGAGTCCACGTCTCGGTGACGCGACTTCCTCGTACGAAGGACGTGGCAGCTATGAGGGTCCCCAATGGCTTCGCATGTTTCGGACACCTGTGCGACAAGCGGCACTACGAGCCGAGGCCACGTCTCCAGTGACGCACCTGCTTCGTGCGAGGTGACGGGGTCGGTTACTATTCATGCGAGATTTCTCGATTTTTGAGCCCCGAACTTCTAAAATCCATAACTTTCGCATACGAGCTTTGTTTTTGATGTTCTTTATATGCACGCATAGCTAAAATTACGCTCTACAACTTTCATTTAGACTTTGTCGGCTAAGTTTGATTTATTTTTAATATTATTATTTTTAATAGACCGGCACAGGGGAATCCGTTAAAAATTCATAACTTCTTCATCCGACATCCGTTTTTGTCGGACTTTTTAGTGTTGTACTACAAATGACGAGACCTTCGATTCTCATTTAGGATGTATTGGTAAAATATCGCTCGATCTAAAATTCGAGTTTTTAGCTGTCTACTGTTAAGTTGAAACTTTGAAAAATCATAACTTCCTCATACGAAATCAGATTTTGGCGTTCTTTTTATCGAATTTCTCGGTTTAATGAATACCACAACTTTCATTTAGATTTCTAAGGCTAAAAATTAGTTTATCAAAAACTCACTTTTTACGTTATTCGGCGCCGTGCCGGTTTTATCGCGGATCTTCGGTTGGTCATAAGTTCTTCGTTATAATTCGGATTTCGACGAGGTTTTCGCCTACAAGTTTCTAACGGGATTCTCTACAACATCAAATAATAAAATTTTACTTATTTAAAATTTTATATTTTCGATAAATTTCACTATTTGGCTTTTAATTGGAATCTCATAAGACTTCCAATATTTTATGAGTGATTCTAAACATAATTTTACTTCATTTCTAGTAAAAACTATCCGCTAGAACTCAACACTCAATGTCAGATAATATTATTCTCTTTTATAATTTACAATACATGATTTCAAAACGTGTATGTTACAAATACCTCTTCCTTTTGAGGATTTCCTCCCCGAAATCATAAGGATTAAAACAATTAGGGATAATTCACTCTTATTTCATTCTTATTTTTCCCAAGTATAATTTGGGCCTCGATGGTGCTTCCACTTGACAATCACCAACTTCATTTCTTTATTACGTAAACTAGTCGTTCTTTTATTTACAATCTCTTCTACTTAACTTATTATCCAGTATCACCTCGGATAATAGAACCATTTCATCATATATGATTAAACCTTTACATAGATAGCTCACATGAAACACTTCATGAATATTTGTCAAATATTTAGGCAATTCCAAGCAGTATGCTTGCTTACCAACCGTTCTTTCTTCCAAAGTAGTATAACGCCTTTTCATGAAATACCTTCAGTATTACTAAATCATCCACCTGGAATTCTACGGGTCGTCTCCTCTTTTATGCATAGGGAATTTAACGATCCTGGGCCGCTTTCATTCTTTCTTGGAAAATTTGTATCTTGTTAGTGATGTCTTGAATCATTTCAGATCCTGTAAAGATCTTCCGTCTTACGTCACACCAACATATGACATTTACGCTCATACCAAAATTTATATACCTTCAGTATATTTTCTACTGTTTGGATTGCTCTCTTCTTTTGACCATTTTTCTGAGGATGATAAGTTGTACTAAGAGCAACTTGAAATCCTAATTCATGTTTCATTCTCACTCAAAAGTGAGGAGTGAAACGAGTATCACAGTCGGAAATAATCTATAGTGGCACATCATGACTTTCCACAATTTCGTCTAAGTAACTTACGCGTATTTCTCCAATGGAGTTGTTTTACGTGTGGCGAGAATATATGTAATCTTCATCAGCCGGTCGATGATTATCCAGAGGTTATCATTCATAGTTTTCTTCTCCTCTTTCAAGGTATTAACTGTATAAGCCGGATATGTAGAATACCCCTTCGACATAATTTACGAGTTTTTAAGAAAGAAATTTATTACTTTCACCGTAGACATAAATAGGATCTTCCCTTTTGATAGGGATGCATATCATCTCTTTCTAGATGAAGAGCTTTGCTTGTTTCTTTAACAAGCAATGCATGTCGAGAATAATATCAAAGATAGGAGTTAGGTTAGTAGGAGGATTATAAATTTCAATTCCTATAACACTAACTCTATAGGCTTTATCAGCAAGTAATTATATATTTCCTATGTTATCTATATGAAATGATTGGACAACTGTGTAATAAGCTATTTGAAAAAAATATGCGAATTTATAAGGCACGAAAGAATCTGAGGCATTGAAATCAAATAAGATGTGAGTAGATCTAGAGTTTACGAGAAAATTACTAGTCACAACATTCGAGTTTTTAACTTACTTCCTTTGTGGTAATCTAAAAATGTACGATATTTAGCTTTTAGTTTGCCAAAGGATTGTCAAATTCTTCAAAATTTCTAATTACTGGCGGTGTTCAAATTTGTACCCGCTCTTCATTCTCTATTGAACATTCGATCCTAATCTTTAAGTTAAAACTCAATTCTCATTGCAAACTCCTGCTCCTTCTTGGCTTATAGACTAAACCCAAGATAAGGTCTTTACTTTTGCTATAACAACAACTCAACTGGTCATATTCTAATGACCTTTGATTTTATCTTGCACAAGACACATAACGATTCAAACTCTTGTATTAGAATTAGATCGAATAAATCAAGCTGATAGAATAAAGAAAATGAAAAGAGTTTGATCAACACGTAGATGCTTTGGAACAGAAAGAATAGCACCACATATCTCTAATTCGTGCTTACGGACCTACACATCTTTTAGCTTTTAGCACCTCCTCCTTTTTAGTTGGAGTACTCTTTGATTGTTGAACGGAAACATGACTCCCCGCCATTTGACTAGTAAGAGTAGGGCAGAAACATTTCTTGTGGCCAGTAACACCACATAGCAAGTCACATCTCTGGCTATTGATTGCTCAACTCGTTAATGAAGATTGTTATATTTCTATCGACTATCTTGACCATTTACTTCTTCAGTATTCCTACTGATGTTTTGTCACTATATAAGACATGGTTCTCTGAACCAATTAACTCCTTTCGCGGATTTATACTAATCGGCCTCGATTCTTTATGACATTAAGATTTGAACGATAATTATCTTCTTAGTCATTACCGAAACGAAGGTAACGACACACATGAATAAAACGAAATCATTTACTAGCTTCTTGGTAACCTTTTGACTTTTCTTGATCCAAGTGTGCGTCCTGTGCTTCCAGTATTATAGGCCTCTACTACTATTCACACCTACTCATACTCGTCCCAAGTATTGTCTCGCAGTTCCCAAGTCACCATTCAAAAGTTTTCACAAAGCACTTATTACACAAGAATGTGTTCAAACAAATACGTATAACAGTTTCTCCTAGACTCAACTAGGGTTTTTACGATTCTATCAAACATATATTGGATTACCTATACTCGCCTTCTAGGATTCTTCTCATGCATATGCTCGATTTAATATATCCTCATACTTTTCCATAGGCCGAGAGAAATTTTACTTCCATTTCTTCATACTAATTCTTTCTTGAGTAATGTCTACTTTACAAGACACGCTATTCCAAAATTTACTTTAGCAGCATGGAGATAAACAGTCTTCTACTACCTGCATCATCTTCTAACTCATGCAATCCATCATGCACTTTTGTTCATTTCATTATTCTTCCTTGACATCGTTATTCTTGTGTCTGAGTAAGTCTAAGTCTATTTCATAGGAATCTATCCTAAGAAGTCTGGATCTTAGCTGCATCTCAGCAAGCTTTACTAGCTTCAACTTGGTTCTCTATCATTCCTGACTCCAACATCTCTTCTCATACGATACTATGGGTGTATTTCTTCTTCAATTAAGCATTCTACCTTACTTAAACAAGTAAGTTGCTTAACCATTTACCACTAAATGACTCAATTCACCATCCTAATCTTGTATGTTAAAGTCAGCTTAACACACAATGGAACTTTATATCACAAAGTCTTGGCCTATTGAGTCTGAAAACTTCATTATCCTTTATTTTGATCTTCATTTATTTCTTCTAATCTTGTACCACATCAATTGAGATACTATCGAAGTATTGATCGCCATCTTCGGTACATACGACTTTCTAAACAATCACTGCTTCAATCTGAACAGCGGTAGAACAACTTTGTGGATTGTACCAAGACATTTATCTTGCCCAAACGTGTTTCAAACGCACATCTTTCTTCCAAAGATGTTATTATATATCAAACATGCTTTAAATGTATATTACCACTCTATTGGTAATTATACACTTATTACGATAACAGTTCATATTTATTATTTTACGATATCTCGTGATCGTTTATTTATGAACTTATCAATGTCAACTATCATAAGTCTCTTTATCACTCCGCAAAATTCTATTATGAAAATTCTTAAAATTTTCTAAACCATGGTCGACAACAGACCTTAAGCTTTCTCACATAATAGAATATAAGGCATATCTCTTCTCTATATTCATTTATCATTCAGCACATAATAGAATATAAGGCATATCTCCTCTTAATATTCTAGTGCTTGCCTCCATTAGGTATTCAACCTAAAATATATCGTATCATCTTTACTTAATAATTCTTGTTTAAGTTTAGAAAATTTTAAGATTTCTGGTTCACTTAAACTAATTTTCTTAAAATTCTGAAGTAACTTAATATCTTAGAATACTAGGGTTTATCATTACCCAATCCCCCACTTAAATATTTCCCATGGTTTGTATCCATATACTTATTAGGAATTAGCTCATATATTGAGCTTCCAACAGTTTAACTCTAAATACCAATATGTGATATTTAGTTCATTTAAACCATTGCTCTGATACCATGATTGAAAGACCCCAACTTTCGTATTTATGAAAGACCGAAACTTTCATACTATTTCAAAAGATTTCTTAAGTTACTTCCTCAAAACATGCTACATGCATATTTATAAAATAATACTTTATATTGATAAAGTGATTACAAAGGATTGGATACAAACCGACTAAGTTTTGTTACATTTCATGTCTACCCAGGAATCTACTATTCATATACATACATGAACATTAAAAATATAGAGAAATACTATTAACTATTCTAAATCTTTCAGTAGTATAAAGCTATATTGGAAAACTCATCACCTGCAATTGTTAAATATTGAGAGGAATAAGCGATAACGCTTAGTGAATTCAATAGATACATACAATATAATCTTATGCCTTACATATACCAATATGACAGAAGCAGAAGGGTACAAGAAGACGTATGTGAAATCATGTAACAAGCGTTCATATCAATCAAAGAGTTTATTCAAAGATATACTTTTCAATGAGACATAACGATTTCAATATTTGATACGCATCAATAAAGCTTTGGCCCAAATGGCACAAAAGACATATAATTTCTGATTAACATTTTGGTAGATTTCAGGCTTATAGCCCCGTCTAACCATTTGCCAATACCATAGAATAGAGTTCATTCTCTTACGGAGTTATGCTCTACATGGTCAGAGGCTACATATCATTCCTATCAAACCTTATGCCAATGCCATAGACTTTTAAGGATGTATCGGTAATGACAATACCTTCGATTCTCATCTACATGCTTATAGCCCTGTCTAACGTTTTCGCCAGACTTTTTACCGCTGTACTACAAATGACAATACCTTCGATTCTCATTTAGGATGTATCGGTAAAATGTCGCTCGACCTAAAATTCGAGTTTTTAGGTGTCTACTGCTAAGTTGAAACTTCGAAATATCATAACTTCCTCATACGAAGTCAGATTTTGGTGTTCTTTTTATCGAATTTATCTGTTTAATGAATACTACAACTTTCATTTAGATTTCTAAGGCTAAAAAGTATTTTATCAAAAACTCAATTTTTACGTCATTCGGCGCGGTGCCGGTTTTGTCGCGGATCTTCGGTTGGTCATAACTTCTTCGTTATAGCTCGGATTTCGACGAGGTTTTCGCCTACAAGTTTCTAACGAGATTCGCTACAAAATCAAATTTACTTATTTAAAATTTTATATTTTGGCTAAATTTCACTATTTGGCTTTTAGTTGGAATCTCATAAGACTTCCAATATTTTATGAGTGATTCTAAACATAGTTTTACTTCATTTCTAGTAAAAACTATCCGTTAGAACTGAACACTCAATTTCACATAATATTATTTGCTTTTATAATTTACAATACACGATTTCAAAACGTGTATGTTACACAAGGTGAGTTACCTTACTATACTAAGGGGTCTAAGGCATCAAGGGTAACCCATTGGATATATTATTCTAGAAATTTTAGTATGTTAAGTATGAAGTTAGTTTTTCATGCTAGTTAGGTAGATCTGTAGGACTACCTGTGCTGTTATATGATTATCTGCATGCTCAGTGATTATGCTATATGTTGATATGTTATGTGGATGGGTTGAGGTTGGACTGCTTCGTGTGGTAACCAACAAAACTGGGAGCATTCCATATTTGATAATGGAGACTCATATTGAGGTCTCGATGGCAAGCCATATATGAGTTGTAGGCTCGCAAAGCAATCCAAACTCATAATGTAGGCCTAGGGGGTAATCCAGTCTGTAAAGCTGTGGACCCGTTGCATGCTGTTTAGTTTGTTATGTTATGATATTGCTGACAGGGTTATGTGGATTGTATGTGTATTGGTATTTTGGGGGAAATCACTAAGCTTTCAGGCTTACTGTTTTAGTTTATTGTTTCAGGTACATCTGCGGATTGCGACAAGGCGAAAGCATGATCGTACAGCTCCTCCTGTTTTTTATGGTTCTGGGAAAACTCTGATATTGTACTATTTTGAAAACAAGAATGTAATGACTATTGCTTTTGAATGTTTGAAAATTTTTTAATTGGCTTGAAATTTTTGAATGTTACAGATTCTATAGTTTTCTTTGTCTTCTTGTTGTAGACCCTGTACGACGTACGAGTAGCATAATCCACAAAGTAACAATCATCAGCCTTGGCGTTGAATTTGGGGTTGGATTCCAGATGAAGATGGGTGCAAGGACAGCCAAAGATACAAAAATAACTAACAAATGGCTTGTGACCGTAGAGAAACTCGTACGGGGTCTTCATCTATGCTTTGTTGATTAGGACACGATTTTGAAAATAGCACGCCGTGTTGATCGCCTCGGCTCAAAAGAAAACCTGAAGTTCAGAGTCAGATAACATCGTACTTGCGACATCTTGCATTCTTCGGTTCCACCGCTGAACAACACCATTTTGCTGTGGTGTGTGAACGACACTGTATTGACGCACTATCCCTTTTTCCATACAAAAATGATCGAGAATGAAATTCTTAAATTCCATCCCGTTGTTAGTTTTGAGCGCCTTCACCCGGTGATTGGTCTGGTTCTCTATCATCACCACAAACTTCTTAATTAGGCTAGCAATCCTAGCCTTGTTGGACAAGAAGAATACCCATATGAACTGCGAGAAATTATCTATCACTACCAAGCAATGTGAATTTCTGTTGATGCTGAGGACGTTAACCGGGCCAAATAAGTCCATATGCAATAATTGGAGCACCTGGTTGATCGAATTACCATGTTTTGGCAGGTGTGGGTATCTGTGATGTTTTCCTTGAGCACAAGCCACACACTTTTCAAAAGTGATAAAATCTTTAACAGGAAGCCCATGCCCTATTTCATTCTTTGCAAGTCGATTCAGGTTCTTTGCGTTAGCTTGTTCGAGCCGATAATGCCACAACATAGCATTGTGCTCGGAAACTTTTGAGAAGGGACAGGTGAACGGTTTAGGGTGATTGTTGTTAATGCAATGATATATGCATTGCCATCCCGTTTTGATTCACAACGATCCATTCATCAGGAATGACAACGCCTGGCTTCAAAATTAGACATTCTTTATCGGTGAAATGCATCGAGTAGCCCTTGTCACAAATTTGAGAGACACTCAAGAAACTGTGCTTCAACTCAGGCATGTAGTTGAAATTCTCGAAGCTTAGCAATCCATTGGAAACTGTTCCCTTTTGAGTGATCTTTCTACCATCTTGTAACATCCAAAATTTTAAGCCAAAGTGAAAAATTTTCCAACCTTTAAAAACCAAATAGTGTTATACAAATTGTTTTCAAAATATTATTATCAGAGTGTCCCAAAAACTAAAATCATAAGGATGAGGAGCAGTACGCTAACGCCTTTGCCTTGCCATGATCTCAGGATGTACTTGAAACAATAAACCGAAACTGTAACCTCGAGAGCTTAGTGAGTTACCCCCAAAATACCAATACCACACTGATAATACCATATCAATAACCAATAACAACAACATGCATAATGGGCCTCCTGACTGGACCGCCTTGCAAGGCCTACAGTCTATCTGGATCTATCCCACGCCTTTGGTGTGATTGGGCCGTCATTCAGGCTCACAGCCTATCCGGACCGCTCATTGGGTATGTTGGCCTTCAGCACAAAGTAGGACCACCTCAACCCCACCAAACCAATTACCATGTACACATAAATAACATATTCTAGCATATATATCAGGTATAACTATCTCGCAGATCATCACTCATAGCAATCTCATATACTGGAATACCGACCTAACCAGGTCACTAACATACTAATCTATCGAATCATCATAGCATAAAAACATCTTGCCTATGCTGATACTAAACTAACTGATCATAATCAAGCATCATACTAAAATCAAAATATCAACCTAAAGGGATGGCTTTGGTGCCTTAGACCTTATTGACATAGTGAGAATAACTCACCTTGCTAGTGTCTCGGGATAATACTGTCCACTCCTCCAAATATAGCTCCAACAGCCTCGCCTGTACCCATGAGTGACCCACTAAATAAATACTCAATTACCAAAATGCCCTTGGAAAGCACAAGAAGAGGAGTTATAAATTGTTGAAGTGGTCAAATCAAGAAGATGATTCATACCTCATTCCAAAAACAATTCTTAGAGTCATACTCCAAGATTGTAACTTGAGTGATATATCTAAAAGAAAGGTTTATTAACACTAGTCAAATGTAAGAGTAAAGTGTGTCCTACTCTTGTACATTTGAATTTGGTAAGTTGTGATGTTTTGGATAAAACAAAGACCAACTACGGCCAATTATGTGAAGTGTTTGTCTTGATAAAGAATTTGCACTATCTCTCGAATATTTAGCAAAATAGTCTTATATGTCAAGAGGACAGTGGAGTCTTAATGATCCTGAAAAGAATTTCAAGATCTAATCAAGAATAAAAACTTATAGTTTAACTTTAGCACACGACGTGAGGTTTATAACCTATCGTGTTGACATATTTCTATTTATGTACCCATTCCAGTTAAAGTCGGGTTTGCATATGAGCTCTTAGAGTTCTCAATTGGTTGCATAACAACTTGGAAACAATGACAGGCCCTTGAGCTACTAGGTGCCAAAAAATTAAGATTGAGTTCAGTCCATATGAACTTGTATTTGTCATTATCCTTGTCTTGTCACTATGGTTTTGACAATTCACATGGATAAGAACGCATAGACCATAAAATCTAAGGGTCATAAGGTTTCTCTCCGAAAATGATGGTGGGGAAACACTTCCACCAAGTAGATTTGAAGTAGATGGAAAAAGGTCTAAACAATTCGGACTATGATTACGACATCCCTTTTCATAGTTCTAAAATTGTTTAAACACACCTGTGATCTATCTAACATAAGGTGTATGATTTTGATAAAGTCTTATCAAGGCAATCTCGTCTCAGAAATCTAAACTTTGGTAAGAAAGTCAGTAAAGTATTGACTTCTAGAAGTCCAATTGATTTCTGAGTACATGTCAAAGCTAGTGGGAGCCTAAGTGTTATGCTAATAATCATCATGTTAGTGGGAGCATGATAATTATGATAAAGGTTGCAAGTTAGCAATGTTAGTTATAGAAAACAAAAGTTTCAATTCGTGGAGTTGCAGGGGTTGAAAAGTTGTTTTGCAATAATTAAGGGAGAGGAAATTATACTTCATTTTAATTCTAAAAGCTTAGATTGAGGTTTTAATCATCTTTAGTCAAGGATATATATGCAATTTGTGTTGGAATGACTCAACATAAGGAAATTCTATATATGGGTCTATTATTTGCGTTCTAAAATTCAATTGTGATTACGTCATCCCTTTTCATAATCTGAATTATGAGAACTTGGCAAGTAGAAATATTGTAGAAAAAGACTGGTCTAGAATCATGTCTTTATGTGAGACATCATGAATCGTGTCCCATTTGTTTTGGGTACAAGATCGATTACATCTGCTATAATATTTGTCCTTTCCAAATTTTCCAAATGCCTAGGGCATTAAGAGGGAAAAGGTCTAGAATAGGATATGACTAAAATGATTAAGCAATTGTCGAGGACAATCGAAGGTTTACCAAAGATTGGTTTCTCAGGGACAATTGGAAGTATACTATTAATTTTTGGAAGGACCATATTGACATATTCTGAAAAGAGGCAACTCTTGTTCAGAAGTGATAGTAAAAATGGGAATGTTTCATAGATGGAAGTTATTAAATCTATGTAAGATTAGAAAACTTAATGCAAGAAGGATGTTTCCCATGGTATTGATCTCCATTGGAATACTATGTAATGTCTTTTGACAAGTCTTTTTGACTTTGTACATAATCATTACAAGAGGATCAATGCATATAAGTTTAAAATCTAACAGATTTCGATAAATGATAGGAATTTGGAATTCGTACATTTTCGATAAGGATTTGGGAGTGTCAAATTAGAATCATTGAAATTATGTTCAATTGGTCTATTTCACAAAGTAAGGATCATAGTCAAACATAGAGTGCATACTTAGTGTATGGCAAATCTATTGTTTAGAAAAACATAGTGCACATGCTTGGACCAGGGGATAACTAGTGTTTTTAATTCAAGTGTTAAGTTGATAAAACCGAAACAATGACTAATGAGTAATCAGTATTGTGATAAATAAAAAGTGTTCTATTTATATTCATAGGTTTGATACCATACTAGATTCAATTATTCTTGTGTTTCATTTTGCATGTTTTGACTTCCATAATAAACTAGGTCATTCTTCCCAAATGATTGAGTTATTCAAACCATCCACAGTCGGTCAAATGTTGGAAGTAGATATGAATCAAGACTATCATGGGTTGGCTTGTAGAGGTCTAAGATGTTGGACAAAGTGGTGCTACAACACTCATGAGTTGTGACAACCCGAAATTTCCATTTTGAACAAACCATTTGAAGCCAATAGAAGTAGAACAGTTACAGTGAAAACTCAGATTTCGAGTATAAGTTTGGCAGTTTTCCGGATTTTACACTTAAGGAGATATTAGGAGAGTGGATGCACTAGGGTTTTGTGCAACACTATTATTCCTATACTCTAGGATATTAGAGTTCATTCCGAGAATAGAAATATTTTCTGCCAAAAATCCCAGGACTATATATAGAAAATTGAACCAAATAGTTCATTAGTTGAACTCCAATTAAAGAAAAGCCAAAATTCTCTCTTACGGATCTTCGGGTTTTTATCCCAAATTGTGGGTACTTCGATCTAGTTATGTTATATAGCTTAGATTATGTTTAGAAACATCAATTACATATCAAAACAACTAGACTCGGGAGTTTACCGCCCCAGAACGTTCTTGGGGAGTAAAGTCCATTTTAAGGTCCTAAAGGGTTCCAATGACCCTCAAAGCTTTAGAACTAGAACTAGAAGCCTTCATTTCATAGTTAGGACACCAAAATCATTAGGAAACAATGATGAAAGTGAGTTCACGGCCAAGGAGTTCTTGGGCCGTGAACTTCATGTTTAAGTTCCTAAAATGCTTTGAAACACTTCCTAAGGCTTAGACTTAAATTAGGACATGTACCCTAAAGGGTTTATAGCCTAGAAAACATAAGGAATCACAAGGAAAAAGGAGTTACGGCCAAGACAAACTCTTGGGCTGTAAACACCTATAAAGGGGTCAAATGACACCCTAACTTCTTCCTTATGACTAGAAACCAACATAGATCATTACCTTGAAATGTTTGAGACTTGAAAACACCATAATCACCCTCCCAAGGGAGTTTAAGGCTGTAAACTCCAAGGGAATATGGTCTCTGTGCCGTAAACTCCCCAAAGGAGTTAATATGGCACCCAAACACTTGTTATAGCCTTGAAACAATTCACCACATGAGTTGTAATAATTCTAAGCTTCATTTAGAGCCTTGGTTGAGAGTTTACGGCCAGGAGTTTACTCCCCTGGGCCGTAAACTCCAAAGAACATGGTCATTAGATCTTAAACTCCCATTAGGGGCATTGCACTCCTTTGTTGCAACCCATTAGCCTCCTAGTACTTGACCAAAAGTGTTTTCCTCGTGTTTAAATGTTAATACTTGTATAATTAGTGTTATAATCACTAATTATTTATATACATATGTTTTCACATGTAATTAGGATCATTGTGTGTGTCTAAGTCTTTACTTGACACCAAGCACTTGTCCGATCCTTCCTTACAATAACAGTCCGTTCAAGTTCAGTCACTTACTACAGGTGAGTTCATACCCCTTAATTAATGTTTAAACTATTTTTAAATGTTTTATGGGGGGGATACAAGTAGAATCATGCTACTTATTATGTCAATCACATGTGATTAGTAAGTAGAATTATGCTACTTATTACATCAATCACATGTGATTAATATACAACATTCAAATGATTTGGCTACTCATTAGCCGTTTTACCAAACAATTACTTCAAATGATTTTTATAAACATTTTATATGTTTTAAACTCCTTATTACACTGTGTTTCAAACAAATGTTTCCTTATACTTAAACTGTTTTATCAAACCTATGCCTTCAAAACTGTTTTATAGGTTGACATCAAGTCGATCTTTTCTAAAGATAATAATTATGTTCAAATGTTTTACAAGACTTATCTATGCTTTTATATTATAAATTTCATGCCTCTATATGTATAGTTATATAAGAAATGTTTAAAAGACTTACGAAGGCTATCCACCCTATTTCCTTTTCGCGCTTGAGATGTGGTTTGGTGGGATATCGGGTACTCGTTCGAAGGTCGTTTAAATATTAGTTATATAACATATGTACATATATAGTCAAAAAAGCTCTTTCCAGTTCATCCCATGCTCTTGGGTAGCAAGGGTATACATCCATGTCCATACGTACCAGTTAGATTACTAGTAAACTACAATGTGGGTAGTTTAGGAAGATGCTAGAACTATTACTAGAACGCAATATCATACAATGAGTCAGTTCATTCATGAGTCAATACTTTCTAGATCATTACCGTACATTACTATACTTGCTAGATAGAGAGAGCATACATTACAGCTAGAACATTACAGTACATTACTATACATGCTAGATAGAGGGAGAATACACATTACAACTAGCACACGTAGAACATTACAGTACACTACTATACTAATACATGATCACACTTACATAAGTACAAGTACATGATCACACTTACATGAGTACGCTTACATATACTTAGAATAGACGTCACTAGGTGCTATAGCACGGAGTCAGTTCAGGATCTGACTATACTGATGAATCACAACGCAACTGTGATAGTTATATCAAGTATACATGATCATAGTAATGTGGATGCTCGCGGCTTGCATACATGTAGTGGTCGTTGGTAGGTCCCAAAATCCCTTTGATAGGGGAGCCTATAGTCTGGGATCTAGACATCACATTATACCTTATCCCTCAAATAAGGCAGTTAAGTACCGATGTAGTTATTTATATAATATACTACAGTACTTGGAAGTATTACCCTAGATTTAAGGTAATAAGTACGGTTGTAGTTCGACACTACACCATAGTACTATTTATTTTCCCATTACATTGACTTTGTGAATTTTCACACGACGCACGGTAATGTAAAAACTATATTGTGTTAATAATAGTAACACGTGAGGAAAATTACACACTTTTACATGACACGAACATTGAGAACAGTTAGGTCTTGGTAGAAGACACCCTTATACAATAGTAGGAATCATAGGGATTCTATAGTTTTTCAAACGTTTACAGTTGTTTTACAATCATATTCATACTTACAGTTCACATATAAATTCTTACATACAAATACTTACTTACAAATTAAGACACTAAATACTTATGATCTCACCAGCTTTAAAGCTGATACTCGCTTTCAAAATTACTTGTATCCTCAGGTCAACATAGACAGGTACCGACGCAAGGGTTAGGGAAGATGGAGCTCGTTGAAGACTCATCTTTCATTTTGATTTA
This sequence comes from Lactuca saligna, assembly GCF_052625555.1. Taxonomy (NCBI): domain Eukaryota; kingdom Viridiplantae; phylum Streptophyta; class Magnoliopsida; order Asterales; family Asteraceae; genus Lactuca; species Lactuca saligna. The sequence goes on along the minus strand of NC_136424.1, from coordinate 267,679,112 downwards.
TGCTTTAATGTTTATCAAAATTTGAAAGAATACACTTGTATAATAATTATATTATTAATGCAATGGATGATGTTGATGCTTGTTATTACTTTACATTGTTGTGATATTATACATGACATCCTCCGCCCCAGAACGTTTCCGCCGTTCTTGGTTTTGGGGTGTAACATGAGTGATCTTAAGTTCTGAGTATTGGATTCAACCCATGCTCATTGGAATCACTTCATGGATTTTATCATGAGTGATCATGAGACGATAATATCTTATATTCTTCAAACCTAAAGATATGAGTTGGTTATACATTGAGTGCACGAAGCCGCATTGGTAACTCGATGTCATAAAATGTGCCTTTGTGTATGATTCAACAAGTAGTAGAACAATCCATATGAGTCGAAGTTTATCCATTCCTTTTACCTTCAGGATAAAAGAGATATTTGTGGGCCTCTCGATGATTTAATGATGATACATGTGAGTGCTTGGCGAAGCCAGGATTGATTTGATATGTTCAATCAGCCAGTCGTCATAAATCGGAAATCGGGAACCAAAAAATGGACAAATAGAATGATTTTTAATCCATGTCTCAGTCCATATGATATCTAGAATGGAGGAATATATGATTCCTTATCCAATGGACAAGTCATTGACAAGATCAGAATTCAGTTAACACGTCAGAGTTCAACAGAAGCTTTTGAGAGCTACAATTGCTAGTTGGGTTTTGAAGTCATACTCAATAATAGTTTTAGACTTATCCAAGTGGGAGACTGTTGGATTAATGTCTAAGTCTGTAACAATAATCGATAAGACTTGACCCGACCCGACATGGTTATTTGGGTTGCATGGCATCGGGACAATTAGATAGACAAGATGAGGACAAAGGATACTAGTGATTTATATTAATATATTATAAGTTCTAATATATTAATATATAATCATATTATTTAATTAGTATTGATCAAGAATTAATTTATAATTAATTAAGTGATCAAAAGGAACTAATTAAATATGGACTCTTAGATATATATGTGTGATGGGCCAAGTTCATTTAGGTTTGGCTAAGCTTTCATGGATAGTCCATCAAGTGTTTAACCTATGGATCATATGAAATTAAGGGTCATGGGTTTAACCCTAATCTCCACATTATATAAAGATGTCCTTGGTTGGTGAAATGGGCACTAGTGTGTGTACACAAAAGGGGAAGGCCGATTTCGCTAGAGAGAACCAAAGTATCCTTATTCTGAAGGTTATTCCAAGTGTTCATGGTGTTGTGTGAACCATTTGAGGTGTCACACTTGGGGCATTAGGCCCTCAAGCTTCATAAAGACAAGCCACATCAACAAGGTATGTATTCTAACTTGTTATATTACCCAAGTATCAAAGATTATATGCTAGATAGGGTAATACCTTGGAAAGTTCATATTTGCATGTATAATAGAGAAAACATAGATCCAAGGTATTTTGGGTTGCATGTACACTTAGGAGTGTTAGAATGCTCAAAACCGTCAAACCAATACATACCAGTACCGTACAACATTTTCTAGTACAGAACTCACAGTTTTGGGGAAAACATATATTAGTATAGTTTTATCAAGTAATAAAACTACAAGTATACAAACTTAGCATACATTAACATGCATATGTTTTGGTCTTAAGGCCTAAGATTACATCTCAATTATACTAAGAAAATATTGGATTTTCTGAAAGAACACAATCACAATTATAAAAGGACCATTAGTGTTAACTCTATAATTACCTAGTGAATACGTTAGGGTTATATACAATGAAGATCCGACAAGCAGTGGAATGTGTGATTTCGACCTCATTTCCTGTTCCTTGTTTGGTTGTGGGCTTAAGGCAGAACCACCCAATCGAATTTCTGTTCGATCTGGATCATATATAACCTGTATACACTAAGTACTTGTATCAGAACTAGTATGGGTTATTTTACTTATCATTCATTTACTAAGGAGATATATGATTTTCTACAAGAACACACTAAGGTGTACAAGGAACAAAGATGCATACTTTCTAAAACAAAATGCTTATGAAAACACCAACTTTAATTTTTACACTTTCAAAAGCACTTTTATTCTCAAGAAACACGTAGACAGGTACACACAAAGGTTTCAGGAAGACGGAGCATAGTAGCTTCAAGTCTATATTTTGCCATTAACTATTGGAGTCACACATATTTGATTCGAATACAATGTAAACACTATATTATTAATACAATGGCTGTTGGTACTTTGATTACCAATATTCAATTATTGTGATACTATACATGACGTCCTCCACCCCTGAACGTTTTTGTCGTTCCAATTTGGGGGTGTGGCATTAATGATTCATGTCGATTTCACCTTAGCGTGACTAAAACAATCCATTCTCTCCACAAGTATTCTAATAAAAATTTTGATGATTCACTATGTAAAACCACACACTGATAAAAATTTGAAAGTTTATGCTGATTGTTATTCTATGTACTGCATGCTATCACACGTATAATCCGTTCTTTCCCTTACATTCTTCTTTAAAGTTTTATGATTCAGCGTAATGTACCACACGCTGATGAGAGCTTGACAAATCTGTGCCGATAGGTATTGTTGGGTTTTGAGCATTCTAACACTCATATGGTGTACATGCAACCCTATAAACCTTGGATCTATGTTTTCTCTATTATACATGCAAATAAGAACTTTCCAAGGCTTTAATCTTAACTAGCATATGATGAAGTTCTTATACTACAAAGTACTAGTTAGATGACATACCTTTTGATGTAGCTTGATATCTTCAAGCTTTAAGAGCATAGCCCCAATAGTGTGGAAGCCTCAAATGGAATCACAAATCACCATAACACCTTGGAACACTTTAGAAAATATGGATACTTGGTTCTTTCTCGTGAAATCAGCTAGCCCTTCTTAGTGTACCACACTAGTGCCAATTTCACCAACCAAGGACATCTTTATATAGTATGGAGACTAGGGATAAACCCATGACCTTTCATTTCATATGATACATGGGTTAAACACTCCATGGACTATCCATGAAAGCTTAGCCCAACCTAAAAGAACTTGGCCCATTCCATATATATAAGAGTCCATATTTAATTAGTTCATTTTGATCACTTAATTAATTCTAAATTAAGTCTTGATCAATACTAATTAACTAATATGATTCCATATTAATACATTAGAACTTATAATATATTAATATAAATCATCAATATACTATTCTCAAAAGACTATCCATATAAATTGTGTCGGTGAAGTGCAACCCAAATGGACCATGCCGGGTCAGGTCAAGTACATACCAAATATAGTTATGGACTTAGACATTAATCCAACAGTCTCCCACTTGGATAAGTCTAAAACTATTATTGAGTATGACTTCAAAACCTAACTGGCAATCGTAGCTCTTAAAGCCGCTATCAAACTCTGATCTTGTCAACAAACTTGTCCATTAGATAAGGGATCATATATTCCTCCATTCTAGATATCATAAGGACTGAGACATGGATTGTAATCATTCTCTCTGCCATTTGTTGCTTCCCAATTTCCGATTCATGACAACTGACTGATTGAACAAATCAAATCAGTCTTGCTTGGCCAAGCACTCACATGTGTCATCATTAAATCATCGAGGGGCCCACAAATATCGCTTTTATCCCAAAGGTAAAAGGAATGGATAAACTTCGAATCATATGGCTTGTTCTGATAATTGTTCAATCATACACAAAGGCATGTTTTATAACACCGAGTTACCGAATGCGTTTTCGTGCAATCAATGTACAACCAACTCATAGTAACAACTCATATCTCTAGGTTTGAAGAATATAAGATATTATCGTCTCATGATCACTCGTGATAAAATCCATGAAGTGATTCCAATGAGCGCGGGTTGAATCCAATACTCAGAACTTATGAGCACTCATGAGTGTTGTAGCCCTTTGTCCAACATCTTAGACCTCTACAAGCCAACACGTGACAGTCTTAATTTATATCTACTTCCAACATATGACCGACTGTGGATGGTTTGAATAACTTAGTCATTCCGGAAGACTAACCTAGTTTATTTTGGAAGTCAAAACATGCAAAATGAAACACAAGAATAATTGAATCTAATATGGTATCAAACCCTATGAATATAAATAAACACTTTTATTTATCACCATACTGATTACTCTTTATTCATTGTTTCAGTTTTATCAACTTTATACTTGAATTAAAAACACTTGTTGTCCCATGCTCCAAGCATGTACACTATGTTTTTCCTAAACAATAGCTTTGCCATACACCAAGTATGCACTCTATGTTTTTCTATGATCCTTACTTTGTGAACTCGATCAATTAAACATAACTCCAATGATTCTCATTTCACAGTCCCAATTCCTTAATACAAATCCAAGAATTCCAATTTCATGCCATTTACTGAAATCTGTTAGATTCTAAACTTATATGAATTGATCCTCTTGTAATGATTATGCACAAATTCACAAAGAATCGGCAACAATCATTACAGAGTATTCCAAAGGAGATCAACTCCTTGGAAACAACCTTCTTGCATTAAGTTTCCTAATCTTACAGATTGAATACTTTCTAACTTTGAAACATTTCCGTATTCCATTTTGACTATCACTTCTGAACAGGAGTTGCCTCCTTACAGATTATGTCAATATGGTCCTTCCAGAATTAACACTATACTTCCAGCTGTCCTTGAGCAACCAATCTTTGGTAAACCTTAGATTGTCCTCGATAATTGCTTAATCATTTTAGTCATATCCGATTCTAGACCTTTTCCCTTCTTAATTCCACAGGCATTTGGAAAATTTTAGAAAGGATGAAAATAGCACATGTAATCGATCCTATATCTGAAGCATATGGGACACGATTAATGGACCCATATAGAGAATTTCCTTATGTTGAGCCATTCCAACATGAAATTCATATATATATATATATATATATATATATATATATATATATATATATATATATATATATATATCCTTGACTAAATGATTAAAACCTCACAATGTAAGCTTATAGATTTGAGATGAAGTATAACTTCCTCTCCCTTAATTATAGCAAAACAAGTTTTTCCCAATTGAAACCTTTTGTTTTCTATAATTAACATTGCTAACTTGCAATCTTTATCATAATTATCATGCTCCCACTAACATGACGATTAATAGCATAACACTTATGCTCCCACTAGCTTTGACATGTACCCAGAAATCTACTGGACTTCTAGAAATAAATACTTTATTGACTTTCTTACCAAAGTTCAGATTTCTGATACTAGATTGCCTTGATAAGACATTATCAAAATCATACACCTCTCTTAGATAACTCACAAGTGTGTCTAAACAATTTTAGAACTATGAAAAGGGATGCCGTAATTATAGTCTAAATTGTTTAGACCTTTTGCCATTTCTCATAAGCCAATGTTAGTGTGCCGGTTAACCACGCACACTCCACTAACGACTTTGAGAACTACAAATATCACAATTTCTATCTACTTAAAATCTACTTAGTGAAAGAGTTTCCTTACCATCATTTTCATGAATCGAAGAGAAACCTTATAACACTTAGATTTTATGGTGTAAGTGTTCCTATCCATGTGAATTTGTCAAAACCATAATCACAAAACTAGGTTGGTGACAAATCCTAACTCATATGGATTGAGCTTGTGCAATCTTAACTTCTTGCCACCTGGCAGCTTAAGGGCCTGCCATTGCTTCCAAGTTGTTTTGCAACCAATTGAGAACTCTAAGAACTCATATGCAAAGCCAACTTTAACTGGAATGGGCACATAAATGTCAACACAATAGGTTATAAACCTCTAGTTGTATGCTAGTGATGAAATACAAGTTTTTTTTTGTTCTTGATTACTTCTTGAAACCCTTTCAGGATCTTTTAGACTCCCACTATCTCCTTGACCTATAAGACTTTCTTGTCAAATATTCAAGAGATAGTGTGGATTCTAATCAAGAGAGACACTTCACATAATTTGCCTTAGTTGGTCTTTGTTTTATCCAAAACATCACAACTTACCAATTTCAAATGTACAAGAGTAGAAAACTTTTACTCTTATATTTGACAAGTGTTTTAAACCTTCTTTAAAACATGTTACTCAAGTTACAATCTTGGAGTATGACTCTAAGAATTGTTTTTTGGAACGAAGTATGAATCATCTTCTTTATTTAACCACTTCAACATTTCATAGGTCCTCTTCTTAGATATAAGAAGGCACTTAGAGGATGAATTGTGATAAGGTCTCTAAATCAGTAAGATGATCATAAAAACTGATACTAAAGTACTCTCCCATCTTTTTAGATTTGAGAAACTTTTATCCTTCTGCCTAATTGATTCTTCTTATTCGCTCTGCCTTACATTGGAACCTTTTCCAATGTCTAAGAATTACAATTAAGCTTGTAAGTATAACCATATTTATTGAGCTTTAGTAAATTATGACGAATAATCTTATCGATCTTTTGTGGTGGACTTGACCAGCGCACCAGAATGTGTACTCGATCCCTTAGTCCTTCACTTGACTCACACATCCATGTGAACAAGTAATTAGTCTTACTTTTCCAATACTTGAAAGTTCTTATTCATCATGCTATACAACTTGCATGATTCCATGTTCCTATCCAATTGAAACTTGGGTGATGAGAATCTTTCCTTATTTGGTAAATTTAGACATTACCACAAATGAAAGAATCAGTTTCATATTTCCACTCTTGCTATTAATGGAATCATATAAGCAACAAATTTTTCCTCAAATGCCATTGTAAGGATATTTTTAAAATAAATAAAATCATCATTTTTCCTTTTATTTTAAAAACTTTGCGGAAAAACTATCCTTACAATCCATATGAAAACTTGTTGTTATCTATTCCTAAGCAATATCTCATAACTCTTAAGAAGTAGCTCAATAATCCAATCTTCAAACTATGTAATAGAAATCCATCTACGCGATCAGATTCAACATATTCTTTCTTTAAGTTTATTTGATTCTTAAAACATCGCCATGTGACCCAGTCACATCATGTATCAAGAATTTCAGAATAGAAACTTAGCAGAGTTAGATAGTGGACTTTACCTGAAGTAGAGTCAAACTTATTGACTTTAACACCCTTAAGTAAATTGGCAGATTCACAACCAATTCCCCTTTCTTTGGCAATAAAACCATATGGACCCTTTGGTAATGGTACACGGGACTGTCACAGACTTAGCTTTTCTCTTTACCATTTGGTCAACCCAGTTGACTATGGCCGATCCCTTTCCACTGGGAAGAGAGAGCTTTACTGGATATCCAATGTCATCATTATCAATGTCCATAAAGTTTTAGGAAGATGATCTTAGAAAATAGATAAGATCATTAAGGGTCTTGTCATAGTCTGCTTCATAGGAGTTCCAAAGAAACTCACTATGTGACTTAGAAAGTGATTGAACCACTAACTTTCTTAAGACTTTGACACCCAACTCTCCCGGCTTGTCAGCATGTGACTTCATCTCCAATATGTGATCACACCTAGACCTTTCCTTGCCAATAGGGCTTGAGTGACCTTGAACTTGTAGGTTAGGGAGAATAATTGTAGGAGGTGGAGGAAGTGAAGTTCCAAGATATTTGGGAAGATCATAGATATCTGAACTTGACATATTTTGGGAGATATTCAAGATAGTTGATTAAAAGTCCTTAATATAACACACAATATGAAATATTAAGGCTAGGACCCAACAAACTATTTTATAATTTGGAAGAGGGATGCCGTAATCCAAGCTATAGAATATTTGAAGGTAGGTAAATGATGATTCACCAATTTCCACCATGAAAAACGAAATAATTAATTAGGTTTTAATTGGATTTGAAATTCCTAGATCTTTGAGATTCATTGAACTGTTCAATGGCATGTTTCAATCTCGAGTGTTCCCTTCAGGTTTTATGACTGTGATGCCAAGGATCACAAAACAAGGTGTGAAGTAACCATGCAAATTACTTGGTACCCTTAAGTGTTTACCCCTCAATAGATGTGCCGGTTAACCACACACGCTCCATCGATACTATGATAAACATTAAGTTACCCTTTGCCTAGCTTGTTAAATACGAGTTAGTGTGCCGGTTAACCACACACACTCCACTAACCAACTTAAACAAAGTGCAAAGTGTAATTTCATGGATTTGCACCTTATTCACATTTTTCTAAGTAACTAAGATTGGGTATTATTAAGAGTTTAGTTACTTAGTATTTATCATTAATACTTTTAATGAAGGGAGAATTATAGTCCTGTCAAACCCGTTCGGCTAACGACCCCCCACCAGTCAAGGAAGCGGTGGGTGAGAGTGGACACCCATTAAACTGCCATTTTATAGGCACTAACCTTATACCCCCCTTATAGACCAGCTTCGTGAATGAGGCCTACTAACGGTAAGACTGACTTTACTCTTATACACAAACACACACACACACACACACACACACACATATATATATATATATATATATATATATATATATATATATATATATATATATTAACTTATAATATTATAAAGTATAAGGGTTGAATTTTAACTTTTAAAATTCTCAGGGCTAACTTGGAATTAAAGTATTCATAAGTGAAAACTTTTCAAATTCCAAAACTTGAGGGCAAGTTTTGAAACTATTCACAACTAATTAATTCCATAACTTATGTGTTTAAAGTAGTTTTATTCCAAAAACTCTTCAAGTTCCATAACTTGAGGACAAGTTATGGAAGACTTTAAACTAATAAAAGAATTAACTTTTCTTTATTTTATAACTTATGGAATTAATTAAGGTTACACTTTTTTTTTATTTATTATTTAATGAAGAGACTCTTGGTTCTCCATAACTTGAGGACAAGTTATGGAGTCATAAAACCATTTAATAAGGAAAGACTATTCATTTTTTTTTTTGTAACCTAAGGCATTTTTTATGAGTTTTAAGATTCATAAATGTGACTTTTCATATAACTTGAGGACAACTTACAAAAACATATTTTATGAACAACTTTTAGATTAATTTGGATTGAAAACTATTAACACATATTTTTCATTAATCTAAAAAATAATTCATAAAATAGGGTAACACAAAAAAAACTTTTGGATTCCGTAACTTATGGAGTTTAATGTTTCTTTTATGATGAAACTTTTCATGTTCCATAACTTAAGAACAAGTTATGGAATTCCTTAAAACATTAAGACCAAGTTTTGTAACTCCATAAAAAACTTTGAATCATTTCTTTTAAAAACCTTTTCATATCCATAACTTATGGAGGTTTCAAAAAAATCTTTAGATCAAACTTTTAAAACTAATAAAATAATCATATAATTTTACCTTTTACAAAATTTGACCTAATCCAACTCATATAGAAAATGATTCAAAATTTATAAATAATTAGTTTTTCACAAAAACAAGTAATTATCTTAAAATTTGACAAATGTCATGTTTTTTTTTTCCTTTTTTTTTTCAAGTTTGAAAATAAAACATTTGCATTAATATAACAGAAAACAACCAGGCTCTGATACCACTGTTGGGTTTTGAGCATTCTAACACTCCTATGGTGTACATGCAACCCTATAAACCTTGGATCTATGTTTTCTCTATTATACATGCAAATAAGAACTTTCCAAGGCTTTAATCCTAGCTAGCATATTATGAAGTCCTTATACTACAAAGTACTAGTTAGATGACATACCTTTTGATGTAGCTTGATATCTTCAAGATTTAAGAGCTTAGCCCCAATAGTATGGAAGCCTCAAATGGAATCACAAATCACCATAACACCTTGGAAGACTTTAGAGAATATGGATACTTGGTTCTTTCTAGTGAAATCAGCTAGCCCTTCTTAGTGTACCACACTAGTGCCAATTTCACCAACCAAGGACATCTTTATATAGTATGGAGATTAGGGTTAAACCCATGACCTTTCATTTCATATGATACGTGGGTTAAACACTCCATGGACTATCCATGAAAGCTTAGCCCAACCTAAAAGAACTTGGCCCATTCCATATATATAAGAGTCCATATTTAATTAGTTCATTTTGATCACTTAATTAATTCTAAATTAAGTCTTGATCAATATTAATTAAATAATATGATTCCATATTAATATATTAGAACTTATAATATATTAATATAAATCATAAATATACTATTCTCAAAAGACTATCCATATAAATTGTGTCGGTGAAGTGCAACCCAAATGGACCATGCCGGGTCGGGTCAAGTACATACCAAATATAGTTATGGACTTAGACATTAATGCAACAGGTATATCATTTTCCGTTGTATATTACACATATCTATCCACTCTTTCCATTTTTCTTTTAATAAACGAGGTTTATGATTCAACGTATGAAACCACATGCTGATGAGATCTCGCAATAGTATGCTAGTGAATGAATGTTTTAGCACACATTATTAGGAGACATCACAAGCTAACTATATGATCATCATAAATTCATTCGCTGATCGTTTAAGCGGATGCTCACTGTTGCTGATGACTTGTCTTACTGATGTAACTTCCTTGTCTCAATGATAATGTTTTGGATAACTTTTAAAAAAGATTCTTCATTATCTTAGGATATGAGATCTTTACGGCACATATATCGTCACTCACGATTACGTAAAAAAGAAGAATTTTTTTGGGTATAAATTGCAAATTCTTCATCCTAGGTCACTTTTACAAGAAATTCAATTAAGCTCTCTATCTAAAAAAGACTCCAATTCGTCATCTCCCTTAAAGCAGTTACAATGTCAAAGTCTCGTACAAGTTTTTCCCCAGTGCTAACATCATCAAAGGCCCTCATGCTCCTGACTCTACCATTATCATTCAATAGAAAATTTTGGCATTCTCGGATGAAATCCCAATGCATTTTGCAAACTCAGGAATCGAGGACTTTTTCGACTATGTCATGAGCGGTCCTATTCGATATGCATTATGTGATCTCCCAAATCCTTTCTACATTAAACAAGTATGTGAGTTTTACTATACGTGCTCTATTGATACTGTTGCTCGAACCATCACTGGAACCATTAGAGATAGTCAATATATGGTTATCATTGATGTTGAATCCTTTCAAACCGCTCTTCGTCTTCATCGATTCTAAAGTTACTTTGAAAAATTAGTGTATAAGTTTCAACTTCCAACCCTTACTCATGATCCATACAGAAACACTCTTCGTCAATGTTTTAATGTAGGGTGGAAGTACTTAACATGTGTAGTTGGCAGATGTCTTGGACACAAGACTAAGAGTTTTGGATCAATTGAATCTCTTTGAAATAAGGATTTCATACTCCATCGTTTACAAAAAAATAATGGGCATTGCTCAAATTTTCTTGATCAAGCGATTGACTGCATTACTAGAAACAAGAAGTTATTGAATGTTCCTTATCCTTATTGGCTTGGATTGATCTTATATCGAAAAGAAGGATATGTTGAAATTCATGGAATTATTATTCCAATTCCCTCCCTTTCCTAAAAAATTGTCAGTGTTGTTCAATCTCAAGGTGATTTGCTTATTACTGCAAGGATGCAAAAATGGATTGAAAAACCCTATGTAGTTGAATCCTCAGACTTTGAAGAGGATAATGATAATGATGACACTAGTAATAAAGAAGATAATGATGATGAGGATGATTATAATAATGATGATGGTGATGAAGAAGATAATGATGATGATCCATAAGCTGGTAATAAAGAAGGGGCTGACGAGGAACAAGACACTAATAAAGATGAAAAAAGAATCAGCAGCTGACATGTGAGAAGAATTCACTTAGAAAATGAACGCTCCTCCAAGGCTGAACAAGCATATTCATTTTTAACTACTTCTTCATCCTCTTCCTCTATTGATGACATTGTACCTTGTGGATCAACCCCTCTTTTTAGAGATACTACTAAGCCAATGATCCAAGATGAACTTTCTCCAAAACCATCTCTTTCTCCTTAAGCTGATAATGTTCCTCAAGCTGAGACTATTTCCCCTACGCCAACACCCATTATTATTGCTGCTCTTCATCAGGGTGATAAGAATCATCGAGCTCCAACTTTCAAAGTGTTGTGCTTTTCCACCTTTCTCTAATTGTGCAGACTACTTAGTCAATGAACAGACGGTTAATAAAAGTTGAAAAGGATGTGGCCATAATGAAGCTATGTATGGCTTTATGTGATAATGATGATATGGTTGTCTATGATACCCCGCCAAGCTCTCCAGGTGATCAATCTACTCCACCTCTACCTCCGTTAATAAATCGTCCTCCACCACCTCTTCCACCATCTTATCCTTCTTCGAACAAAACTTCTCCTCCTAACTCTCCTCCCCAATCTGATGCTGCCAGAAAGGGGAGAATAATCAAGAGGGGTAAGTGGTATTTGTATAAAATCGATCTCAACATGAGATGACTGGAAGGGTTGAAGCTGAAGTTGATCCTCTAAAGCAGATTGTTGTTACTGATATTATAGATGCCGATGCTACAACTAATCAAAGACTAGTAACTAATTAGAAACTGATAACTATGAAAGGTTTCCTGATCTTGGTTTCATGTAACAAGCTGCTGTTCTTGCTGTTTGATTAAATGTTGTCTATCCTAGCTCTTGTTTTGAGGGGGAGCTTATGATGCTGAAGCTAGAAGCTCTTCTGTTGCTGCAGGTGATCTTTCAAAATCTCCTCCTAAAAGTAAAATCAAACTTATCTTTGATCTAAATGAATTATTGGGAACATGGAGTTTACCCATTGAGGAAGTTAGAGAAATAATGGTAGAATATAATGCTGCAGTTCATCAACAGAAAGAATAAAGAAAACCAGAATGTTTGCCTACCAAACTTGCTCAAGCTCTTGCCTCCGCTGATGAGAATACAGATATTCAAAGCACTAATAATCAAGTCAAGAAAATATTCAATAATAATGTGGAGAAACAAAAAATTGTTTCAGACCTGAATGGTCGGATTGATAGGAAGAAGTTTGGAGATCTTCTTACTCGCATGTCAACGCCTAACCCTATCATCAAAGCGAGATGCACCAAACCGAGGAATGAGTCACTGAAACTTCACTTGGTTACAAAGAAAACAGAATATGAATACACAGAAGTTTTTTATGTTCACGAGCTAGTCAAATTTGGCTACAATGAGTAGACGCAAATTCAAGGAAATATTGACAAACACAAGGGTGTTCATGCTCAAGACGTGAAGTTGACAATACAGTAGCTACTCAAAAAAGTCAAGAAGCTGAATCTTGTGCCATCAATTGGTACATCATCAGCTGGTTAATTAAGACCATCCTCCTCAGGCAGAACTGGTGCTGCCAGACAATCCAAAAATACCAAGTTTCTTATTCCTTATAAAACTCGATATATCAGTAATGAACTACCAGTGGGTGCTGAACCAATCCAATATATGTTCATTCTAGAACCAGAGCATGGGATATTTTAACATGATAGTCAGAATCATATGTACCTTCATCGCATTGATAACCTTCCTTCTGCTCCTACTAAACGTTTGTTTCATCTTCATATGGAAGGACGATGTCACTATGAACTGGAAAGAGGATATCGTGTGATGATATCACTAGAGCTTATTAGAAGACCGGATGAACTTAAACTTGATCAATTCAGACGGATCAAGCTTGAAATCTTAAAACAAGCTAACAAGTTCTATAGTGGCTCTTCCGATGAATCTGAAGAAGAAGCTTAGTTTTGACATCATCAGATTGGGAGATTGTAAGTTCACACCTTATGATATGATGACTCAAACACACAACATGATGATATATCAACATCAACATCTACACATTGATAGCGTCAGCATATTAATGCTAACAATGTTACCTTACAGTTTAGTTATCCGATTGTAACCTTTTGTATATTAGGTAACGATATAGATAAGTATAGAATAGACCACAGATTCAGTATCTTTGTGATAAGATTGATGATTAGTATACATTAGATGCAATCCCTTCAATCAAGGGATATACATGTATAGATTAGTATATATCCAACATTAGGGCAAACCCTAATTTTGTGATCACGGATTTTTGTCAATCGCCTTTGTGACAAACCCACCTTCTTGTTGAAGGTAAAGCTCTTTCTTGGTGAAAGAACACTTTGGATTAGTTCTGTGTTGTTACTTTCTGTTTATTATTTTTCTTATATTAGTTTTACGTTTTTTACTCATACATGAAGTGTATCTGATCGATACAAACCTTCAAATCTGCCAAAATGTCAAAGCTTTGTTGCAGGGATTAATATTTGTCAAAATGTATGAACTTTGTTGTAGGGACTAAATTGGCCAGAAATATAAAACCTTTGTTATATGGACTAAATATGACAAAATATAATTTTTTTGTGGCAAAACTCTAAAAAAGGAAAACTCTATTATTCCTAAGGGCTATGTGTTTTAATAGTGAATTTTATGTTTACATGTTTCGGTTTTTCTTTGCTTTATATATTTATTTATTATTTTTTTTTATCATTTGTTGGTTCTATGAAAGTTTGTATCGATCAGATACACCTTAAGTATAATTAACAAAGAACTAATTAACTAAATGAAATAAAGAACATAAAAGGTAAAGAACACAAATTAAACACAAAGATGTCTTTCAACAAGAAAGGGGTTGTTCTCACAAATAGATCGAATGTCACAAAGACTACGACCAAGACGTTAACATTAGGGTTTCACCCTAATGTTGAATATATACTAAACTATACTAGTTTGCCCCTTTAGTCAAGGGATTGTATCTAATCTACATATAAATAGATCCTTTTCACCAAGATATCAAATTTGTTATGTATTCTATACATAAATGTATAATTTCCTAATATATAAAGATTACATACGATTACTTTCTAGATGAAGTGTATGATAAGGTATTGAGATGCTGGCACTGGTGCTGATGATGGAGCTGGCACTGAAGGTCAGCGACTAAGGTGTTTGTCTCATCAGATCATAAGGTGTGACCTTAAAATCTCCCCCATGTGATGATGTCAAAACTAATCTTCTTTAGATTCATGAAAAGAACAATTGTAGGATTTATCAGCTTCTTTCAAGATTTCAGGCGTTACCCACCCGAGTTCATCAATTTGAAGATTTTCTAATCTTTTGCTAAGCTCAAGAGAAATCAGCACACATTATCCTCTTTCAAGTTCTATATGAAAATTTCCCTCCATGCGAAGATGAAATAAATGCTCAGTGGGTGCAGCTGGAAGATCATCAGTGCATTATAAATACATATGTTTTGACTATCAAGATAATAAATACCGTGTTTTGGTTCTCGAATGAACATGTGCTAAACTGGTACTGGTTTAACACCCACTGGTAGTTTGTTGTTGATGTATCAAGTGCCATATGGAAGAAGAAATTTGGTATACTTGGACATTATGGGGGTGCCTGTTCTTCCTGAAGTAAATAGCTTAGATGGACGACCTGATGACACAAGATTCAACTTTTTGACTTTGTTAAGCAACTGCTAGTTTCATCTCCTGAACTTTCCAACTTCGTGCTTCCTAAATTGGATGGTTTAGATGGACCAGCTGAAGTGGATGGTTTAGATGGACCAGCTAATTTCACCTCCTGAGCATGAATACCTTTATGTTTTTAAATAATCTCCTAAATTTGTATCCACTTGGTATTACCAAAATTTACTAGCTCACAAGCAAGCACAACCTCATTATATTCACACTAAGTTTTCTTCTTGACCAAGTGATGCTTTAATGACTCGTTCTTTGGTTTATTGCACCTTAGCCTAATGATGGGATCAGGTTTTGATCTATGATCTAGAATATCTCCAAACTTCTGTCTATCCATCCTATCGTTCAGCTCAGAAACACAAACATATTTTTCCATATTATTGTTGAATAACTGAATGTTCATGTTTTGAACATTGGAGCTTTGGACATTAGAACTTTCATCAGTGGAAGCAAGAGTTTGAGTAAGTTTAATGGACCGACGTTCTTTTTTCTAATTCGAATAGCGGCATTATGCTCCATCATAATTTATCTAACTTCCTCAATAGTTATGCAGTGACCTTGCATTTCATCTATAGTGAACTTGCATTTCATAAAATGAAGGGACGAAAGGATCACCAATGGAAGAAGAGCTTCCAGCTTCAGTATCATTGGCTCCCAGTGAGAAGGAAGCCTTCCTTTTTCAAAGATTGAGTTGTTCATCCTCATATTCTATGTTGCTATGGGTTCCTTGAGGAATCTCCCCCTCAAAATATGAATCAAGTTAAACAATACTCAAAGGAATAGAAACTTGTGCCATAAACCCCAAGTTGAGAAACCCTTAGGAGTCATCAATCTCAGATTGATCACCAACGTCTGGGATAGGTTGATCACTATTTTGTTGCATCAGTGTCTGGGATGTTGCTCCATTGTTCAACTACAACTATTGCTTTTTGATTATCATCCATACCCGATTCAGATATTTTAGGAAAAGTTGGAGTTGTTGCAGTGACCATTTGTTGATCATTTCTTCCTTAACTATTGCCCCCCCTATTGGCATCATCAGTATGGGTAGGGGAACCAGGTGGTGGTGAAGGAGTGTGAGTCGGGGGAAGAGATGGTCCAAGGAGGAGGTGGAGGTGGATTTGATGATGAATGTGGATGTAGTGGTGGAGGATTATCACCTAGAGAATATGGAGGAGTATCTTCAATAACCATATCATCATCCTCATCATCACCCAAAATTATAAAATGTTTCATATCAGCCACATCCTTTTCTACTTTAGTCAGTTTTTTTTCCCAATAATTGAGTTATCGGCACCAATAGAAGGAGTTGAGAGATCATAGTAGTTTGAAATTTGGAGCTGGATTCCCCTTGATAAAAAGAAGTAGTATGAAGAGGTCTCACTATAGGAGGAACATGTTTAGCTTGTTGAGAGGGACACACTGACCTTAGAGAAATCACATCTTGGATCAGTAAGACAGTGGTTTCTACTTGAGGTAGGGTTGATCCACGTTGTACAACATCATCTACAGAGGAAGTGGATGAATAAGTAGATGAGAATCGAATGTGCTTCTTCAATCTTGGAGGAGAATTCATTCCCTAAATCTATTGGAATGATTTCTCCATGATTAACATTGTAAACTTCTTCATCACAAGCCAAAATCAGCCCAAGCCAACGAGGAAGAGGAACATACGCTGGATTTTTGTTCCCAGTGATACAATCAATCAATTAATCAAGAAAGAGTTGAGCAAAATCTAATCTTTTGTTCCACACCAAGGAATAAAAAATCCCTTACTAAATAAGATTCAAATGATCTAAGCTCCCAGTCTTGTGTCCAAGGCATTTACCAATTAACCATGATAGGTACTTCCACCCTACACCAAAACACCGAGGAAGAGTGTATTTGGATGGATCACAAGAGGTGCCCGGAAGGGAAAAGTTATAACCTAATTTTTGATGAATTGACTTGCATTTTTCTGATGAAGGCATTTCATAATAGTTTTCTGATCAAGGAAGAAGAATAACAGTTCGAAAAGATTCCATGTCAATAGTAACCCTAGATTCACCATCTAATGGTTTTGGTAATGATTTGTGTCACACCCGCGGTCGCCGGCGGATATTCTAAGATGCACGATGTAAATCGGTGATAACAGTTATTAGACATACAATGAACATTATAAATAAAATCTTTTATTATTACCAAAATAGAAATTACGTTGACAATAGCTATTGCTAAATCGAGACACACGCTTAATAATCCAGTGTTTACAAATGCATGATTAAAATAACAAAGGGTCTTCTGTAGGAACCCTTCCAAACTTATAAACAACCTAAGAATACATGCATTAAGACATGCCAACAAATTTGTTGATGAGTTCTACAGGTTTTGACACAATGTAATTTTATACTCAAAAACATTTTATTAAATTTATCTAGTTGACCAGCTTTTATAAATACGTACTTTTGTACACCACATAATACTATCTATATGGCAACTTTGTATCTTGATCTTCAGATTTATAGATCCTTACTCCCAATCCCTTGCATCGTTTCCTTCTTCATTAAGGATCATCTGGAATTCTCTTGCCTTCGGCTTTCACGGCACATTCAACCTTGCTGCTTCATTTTTTTCGGGCAATCTTTTGACATATGCCCTTTGTCTCTACATCCGTAGCATACCTTATCATTAAACATACGATCCTTGGAATAATGACTGATCCTCCCACACTTACAACAAGTCACCTCTCTGTAGAATCTCCCATAGTGCTTCTTTTTGCACTTCTCACACCATTTTTCTTCATTGCTATCCCCATGCCTCTTGTTGTTAGGTTCATACTTCGGAAACCTATTTTTCTTGTTAGATCTTGAAGACTCCTCAAATTTCCTCTTCTCTCCAACCTCAACCTTGTTTGCGGTTCTGGCTTTGATCATCTCTTCGACCAACTTAGCAACCTAGATTGCTACCACAATAGTAGGTACCTGGCGTACTGGCACAATGTACTCCCATGTTAGTCCCTTTGTATACTTATCAAATTTTGTTAGCTCATCTAGGACAATGCACAATGCAAACTCCATCATGTCTATGAAGGCATTGGTTTACTCATCAATGGACATGTTTCCCTTTTTCAATGTCAGAAACTGGTTCTATGTCTCTAGCATGTTTTGAGCTGAGCAGAACTTATGTTTAAAGTGTACCAAGAATTCTACCCATGTCAGTTGTAGTGGCTCATTGTGGCTTATGATGTTTCTAAAACTGTTCCATCAATGAACAGCTCCACCCTAAACTAAAGCACATCATAAGTGGGTTGCAGCTTGCCTTTGCAACCACATGTTACGAAAACTACCCATGTCAGTTATAGATCCTTACTCCCAATCCCTTGCATCGTTTCCTTCTTCATTAAGGATCATCTGGAATTCTCTTGCCTTCGGCTTTCACGGCACATTCAACCTTGCTGCTTCATTTTTTTCGGGCAATCTTTTGACATATGCCCTTTGTCTCTACATCCGTAGCATACCTTATCATTAAACATACGATCCTTGGAATAATGACTGATCCTCCCACACTTACAACAAGTCACCTCTCTGTAGAATCTCCCATAGTGCTTCTTTTTGCACTTCTCACACCATTTTTCTTCATTGCTATCCCCATGCCTCTTGTTGTTAGGTTCATACTTCGGAAACCTATTTTTCTTGTTAGATCTTGAAGACTCCTCAAATTTCCTCTTCTCTCCAACCTCAACCTTGTTTGCGGTTCTGGCTTTGATCATCTCTTCGACCAACTTAGCAACCTAGATTGCTACCACAATAGTAGGTACCTGGCGTACTGGCACAATGTACTCCCATGTTAGTCCCTTTGTATACTTATCAAATTTTGTTAGCTCATCTAGGACAATGCACAATGCAAACTCCATCATGTCTATGAAGGCATTGGTTTACTCATCAATGGACATGTTTCCCTTTTTCAATGTCAGAAACTGGTTCTATGTCTCTAGCATGTTTTGAGCTGAGCAGAACTTATGTTTAAAGTGTACCAAGAATTCTACCCATGTCAGTTGTAGTGGCTCATTGTGGCTTATGATGTTTCTAAAACTGTTCCATCAATGAACAGCTCCACCCTAAACTAAAGCACATCATAAGTGGGTTGCAGCTTGCCTTTGCAACCACATGTTACGAAAACTAGCTCCATTTCAGAGATCCAATCCATAACTCATATTGGATTTTCTTTCCCAATAAATTTGATGGTTTTCAAGTTGTGAAGTCTTTATACTTGCATCCATTCCTTTCAATTCCTTCGTCATGGCTATTTCTTCTAACCGCTGGAGGTTCAACTTGACTAACGGTTCAACTATAAATTCCTTCTTCTTACTATCCTTCATTCAGCCCAGGTTTCACAATGGGTACAATAGGTTCATTCCTATTGAGCAACATTTGTCCCATCTCCTCCTTTTATTCGTCCATCATAGCCTGAATCATCGCTTGGACTCCTGCCATCGTGATTGGCTCGGGTGTAACTTCTACCTTTTGTGCACACTCAATCACTTGTTGGTTAGGCTGCTAGTTACCGTTTTGCAATATTCTTCGAGTTCTATCCATGTCAATAATCAGTAATTCGGTGTGCATGGACGAGAATTATGATAGGAAAGCTTTATTTACAACAGACATATAAATCTCTTTATCATTCCGAAAGGTTACATGCCAGTTCTAATATCATATTCGAACGTTTAGAAATCTGAACACATAAGGTTTCTAGATCCTGTAAGCAATAGACCAGGCATCTTTATAGCTATAACATAAATCATTAGCATATAAGAGTATTTAGGCATCTTTACCAAACTAATCTAGTGCTTGTGTCTAAAATATAGCAGACACTCATCTCACAATCATCGCTTAACATTCTAAGTTTAAGCCTCGAATTCCTATAAATTTCTAGTTCGCTTAAACTAATGCTCTGATACCAATTACGAAATCCCCAAATTCAAGGTTATTTTAAAATTTTTATGTATGCTTATTTAAAAATCAGAGTATTCTTTTTGAAGAATAATATTGAGGAATTTGTTCCTAGAAAAACATGATAATAACATCATCAAAACATTTTTGAATAAATGTATTTAATTTATATTAAAACATTAGGATGTTATGTTCAATACAAAAACATAAGCATAATAGACCCTACATTCATTTACACTAATAATTTACATCTCCTTTAATCTCTCAATGTAATGTGTCTTCATATCGATACCTATGACACAATAAACTGAGTGGATCAAGTTGGGAAACCTGCTGAGTATATAGGGTTTTCAACCCACAATAGTATAATTATTATGTTTAATCATCAAACAATTAACCAAATTTCCTATCCTCATTATCTTCTTTATTCTTAAGGATATTTCCTAAGAATAATCTATTCTTCGTGTATTCATTCCTAAGGATTATCCTAAGGAATAGGAACGATGTCCATCACTTCCAGGATTTATCTAACAGACGCTAAGTCCGTAGCTGCCAATGTTCATTCATAAGGTACTAAGTCTATAGTTGCAAATGTCCATCTATAGGGCACTAAATCCGTAGCTGCCAACGTTCATTTTTAAGGCACTAAGTACATAGTTGTAAGGTTTTTTAGAGTACATCTGGTGAACACATCTATAATATTCTAATTCTGAGGTATTATATTTGTATATGTTTATTTATGAGTTTATTGGGTGACTCGACAAGTTGGTGCCTCAACTCGTCGAGTAGAGTCGAATTGGCCACGTGACTTTAATAACCAACTCGATGAGTCAGAGATCTGACTAGCCGAGTTGGTGTTGTGAGGTAAAATCCTAAATCTTTGGGGTTGGGGCCTATTTAAGGAGATTATGTCCTCATTTCCGCCTCACCAGCTATCCAACTCCCTTGTATGAAACCCTAAACGTTTGTAGTGAGCTAAGAGAGTTATAGAGCTAATCCTTGAATATTTTAGTGCATCAGTTGAGGAGAAGAGAAGAATATCAAGAAAGGAACAAGGAGGAGCTGTTGGATCTAGTGCTATTTTGTCCAGAGGTTCTGTGGAAGGTAAAAAGCCTAAAACTTTCTCATTATGTTGGTTAAATCTCATGCTTGTGGAGTTTAGGACTTTTAGCACCTTTTATTGGGGATTTGAGTGTATTGAGTTTATTAGGAGGTCTATTCTTCAGATCTGGACCTTGTGAGGTCCCTAGAGTCGAAAGGTCCCAACTTTATCCAGCCATAGGAGAGCCTTTGTGCTTAACACCCTTGTTAGAGCTTGTATTGGCATTATTGAGAAAATATGCCATGCATGAACATAAAGATCGAAGCTTTACGTAACAATAGAGTCTTGGAAGGCTAGATCTAGAGTTTGGAGTGGTTGATCTACCTTAAAACATTTGAATGAGGATACAGACTGAAGGCACACACCGAGTCAATGAACTAACTCGACGAGTTGGTTGGGGTTTGTCCCGATGAGCTTGATCATGCGATAAATCGATGAGCTGGAGGGTCAACTCGATGAGTTGATTTGGAATTTCATGATACTACTGAGGAAATGAGAGGACTTGACGAGTTGCATAAATGCACTCGACGAGTTAGGTCCATATTGACAGTTGACTCGAGTTTGACGTCTGTTGACTTTAGAGTTTGGTTAAACATGAGTAATGGAGATCATTGAGGGGTAAAATGGTCTTTTACCCACTTCAAGTGTTACAGAGAGAAAGAATAACCTTTGGTTTATTTAGAGTCATGAATAGAGTATTAATTAGAGATATTTAGAGGTTAGTTCGAGATTCGTGTACGAGGTTATTTGTTTGCTGGCTTATGGGGTGAGTCTTCTCAATATACTTACCTAGTGTGGTAATCTGAGTTGTGTGACTGGAGGGTCTTATGTGCTTATATTGAGTATTGTGATATCCCACATTATATCTTTGTGATTTTGTGTTGTGTATTATTCTAAGCTTATTGAGTTAGGACCGGAGGGTCCACTCGAGTTGCGGGACCGAACGGTTCCACTAAGACACATTGACCGGAGGGTCTTATTTGATTATAGCCATGAGAGGCTAATGATGGGTAGCCGACGAAAATACACCTTTGTCACACCCCCAAACCTGAACGGCGGAAAGGTTCGGGGGCGGATGACTTCATGTGGTAACGTAATAATTGAATACATAGTAAAGAAAGCAATACAACCATCATATATATATATATATATATATATATATATATATATATATATATATATATATATATATATAATTGAAAGTTTACATTTGTCAAAAGTTACATGTTCAAAACCAATTACAAATATGATGTCAAAATATGAGATTAAACTGGCGCCGCAACATCCCTTCATCAAAAGCATAATGATACCTGTAGTTACTGAATCCCTGGGACATACAATTAATTTTGAAAGTGTAGATCAGCATTTAAGATGGTGAGTTTCATAAGTATTTAATGACAATGTTTGTGTAAAATGAATTATCTTGTCCTTGTTTGTTTGTGTTTAGAAAATCCTATATTTTCTACTAGTATAAAAGTAGTCTTCCTTCCAGACCAAAGTTTGTTTTCCAAAACGTATGTAAGTGTAAAAATAACAAATATGTTTGAAAACCTCGTAAATCAATGTATTTTTAATACCTCCTGTGAGTTTTATAACCATACTATCGACTCGGGATGCTTATACACAACGTTCTTCAGGCGTTGGAATGTTATGACGTTTGTCCCCCCAAATGGTGGACTGTAGCTAACAGTCAGGGCGCGGGTTGTCAAGCCCGTATAGATCTATACACAAACACCATGATCCCCCTCCAAGGGATTCTGGTATATAATATAGGACTTGAAATGTGTACTCGAACGTATGTGAAGTTAATGTCTCACAGAACCGTAGTATAAAAACAGATTTACATGTTGAAATGTTCGTTTGTTATTGTGCATGAAAGTGATTTCTTGAAAATCATGTTTCTAGTATGTAAAAGTTAGCAATATCCTCATAAAACTATACCTATTATAGTTTTCTAAAAGTGTGCCTCGTTTGTTTTAGAATATCTAGAAAAGGAATCACTTGTTATGAAAGCATAGATTTTTGTAGAGCCTAAGATAGGCACATATACTTTAAATCTAGGAAAAATGTTTAGTTTATACATGTATTACAACAATTTATAGTTTTAAAGATAGAATGCTATTGTAATATATTTTGTATACGGGAGTTCCCTATAAATTTTATAAATCACATATGATTCTACTTAATAAAAGTGTATAATAATCTTTATATATAACACCCGATAGTAGTCGTGTGTTTTACTTGTATTCCCCCCCCCTTAGAAAGCATATAAAAGCGTTTTTAAGGGGTATAAACTTACTTGAAAGTTTGAAGATAGCGAGATGGAAAAAAAACCGGGCAGAGGGTTGTCTCGGGAAACGGATTTTTCTCGGGATTCTCAGGAATCTCGGGAGTAAAATCGACCTTCGGGACTTGCACAAAATGACCAGGGCTTCGGGGTAGTGCGGGCATGGAAAACGAGGCAAAACACAAGAAAAGTGATAGAGAATGAGCAATTTTTCCGGGAACCCTCACATCTCTATTTATAGGAGGCTGGAACCGCCTTGGTACGCGGGGCGTACGCGTACGTCATGCATGACCGAGTCCTCGACTGCCTCGGACTTCAGATGGGACGGGGGGGGGGGGGGTAGGCTCGCATAGGAGCAACGTGGACGATCTGAGGCCAAGGCCTTCACATACGCGGGGCGTACGGGGTTACGCAGCGCGTAACTCGGATGAGTACACTGACTCCCCCTTCGGATAATACCGAATTTTGAATTAAATAAATATATAATTTATTTAATAAACTTCAAAAATTCATATCTTCTTCATACAAACTCCGTTTTCGACGTTCTTTATATCCTCGCGAAGGTGAGACCATACTCTACAACTTTCGTTTAGATTCCGTCGGCAAATTCCGATATTATTTTTATTATTTATTTATAAAATATCGTGATTAAGAAATTTCTTTAAACAATTCATAACTTCTTTATCTGACGTCGGTTTTTGCCAGACTTTTTACCGCCGAAATACCAATGTCGAGACCTTCGATTCTCGATTAGGTCATTCCGGCCAAAAGTTTCTTGATTTCCGATTCGAGTTTTTAGTTGTCTGTTGCTAAGCCGAATTTTGGAAAAATCTTAACTTCAATATACGAAGCCGGGTTTGGGCATTCTTTTTACGTACGATCCTGGTTTAATGATATAAAACATAGTAGGTATTTAAATAGAAACTTTTTGGACATTTTATTATCAACGTTAATTTTATTAACTCAAAAGTGGTTACAATACTTGACCTATTAGGCCATTACAAAGAATTGAAATATCGGGTTGTCACAACCTCTCACTTCAGGGTTCCAGCTTATCATGAGTCTCGCATCTCACAAAAGCTTCACAACCCCAAATATTGATGTGGTCCAAATTGGGAACTTTCCCGATCCACGTCTCGTGAGGTGTTTTGGCAACCTTTTTGGTTGGGACTAGATTAAGGATATGTGCGACATTCTCTAAGGCATACCCCCAGAATGAGATTCGTAGCGAAGCTCAACTCATCATGGAACGAACCATATCCAACAAGGTTGGATTACGCCTTTCAGCCACACCATTAACTTGTGGTGTCCTGGGAGGTTTCAATTGTGAGACAATCCCACATTCCTTAAGATAGTCAAGGAAATTTGTACTAAGATACTCACCACCTCGATCGGATCGAAGCATCTTAATGTTCATGCCCAACTGATTCTCCACTTCCTGTTTAAACTCCTTCAACTTTTCAAAGGTTTCTGACTTATGCTTGATTAAGTAGACATGTCCATATCTACTATAATCATTAGTAAAGTCACATAAAAGCGGTTAGCATCCCTTGTGGAGATTCTGAAGGGTCCACACACATCAGTATGATTGAGGTCCAAGAAACCCTCACCCCTAGCACAAGTGCCAGTGAAGGGTGACTTTGTCATTTTTCCAAGAAAACAAAATTCACAATTATCATCTGACTTTAGGTCAAATGACTCCAAGACTCCACGCTTTTGGAGATGGCCTATACGTTTCTTGCTTACATGTCTAAGGCAACAATGAAATAATGATGCTTTATCCAAGTTAATGGAAGAATCAACACACAACACATTATTTCCTAGGTTATCAACTACCGACACAGTTTGATATACACCATCACAAGGTAATGCTTTAAAATAAATAACATTATTAAAGCAAGAATTAATACCACCACATTCATTATCAAACGAAAAAGTAAACCCTTTTTGTACAAACCATGAAAGGAAATAATATTTCTCGCCATTTCAGATGAGTAACAACATTTATTAAAATCTTACACTAACCCACTAGTTAGCAACAAGGAATAAACTCCAATCTTGGTGGCAGGTGAAGCTTTCCTATTCCCCATGATTAATTTTATCTTCCCATGCTCCACATTCTAACTTCTTCTTAGTCCCTACAAAACATAACATATATAAATACCACAACCTGGATCAAGGACCCAGGAATTAGAATGGGGTGAGTTATTATACAATATGGTGTAAATACCTACATGGTTGGCTTTCACTTTCCCATCCTTAACATCATGCAGGTACTTTGGGCAGTTTCGCTTTCAGTGCGACTTTTCATGGTTCAGCCTTTTTAAGGTTAGCAGAAGGAGTGACAAAACCTCTCTTGGTTCCACTTGAAGATGAGCCATCAAGGGATTTACCATTGGTACCCTTCGAAGGGCTCTTCCTCTTCTTTCCTTTACCTTGCCCGATTGCCAAGACAGGGGGCGCGGTAAGAGTAGGAGTGGTAACAACCGATTTACCTTTAAGACCACTTTCAGCGGTCTTCAATAGTCCTTGAAGTTTTTTGATTGTTACTTCCTCCTTGTTCATGTGGTATGTCATTTGGAATTGATCATAACAAGAAGGTAAGGAGTGCCAAATGATGCCAATTGCCAACTCCTCGAGGAAGTTCACATTCAATTTTAGGAAACGGTCCACGTACCTTTGTGTTTTCTGTAAGTGGCCCATGATGGGTTCACCATCCTTCATCCAAGTTTTTATCATGGAGAGATGATGTCATACCTCTCTTGACGAGCACTTTCATGGTAGTGGTCTGATAAGTCTATTTTATGAATATACTAAATTGTACTAAATATGTTGAATTGATGCATAATTGTTGAAGAATGGCACTACTTTGATGAGTTGTTGAACTTTATATGCATGTAAATACTTAGTGCTAAAGTGGGCGGAACTCTCAAGAAAAACGAGCAAAGTGAAGTTAACAAGCGTGGGAGACGAATTGCTAAAGGAGTGAGGAAAAATGGTGCTGAGAATTTTGACCACTCTTCAATGTTTTCATCATATCTCAAGATCTAGAGCTCTTATTAACATGAAGTAATAAGTTTCAAAAACTAGACAAAATTTTCTACAACTTTCATGTTTTGCATTTTTACTAATTCTACCGTTTTCATTACCAAAAAGGGGCAACAAAGATTAGGGACGTCCTAGAACGCGTCTAAGACGCCTCCTAGGACGCCTAACCGTTTTAGGCCATTTTCAAGTGAATATCAATGACGGCAGAATGCCTATAAAATGCCACGAAGGACGCCCAGACGTCCTACAAGATGTCTAAGAGGCCACTTATGATGCCGACGTGGAAAACAACTTCGAAAATCAGTTTTTCAGCACCTATTTAAGGGATATTAAACCCTAATCGACTTGGAACTTCTTCCCTACGATTTTCCACAGTTTTGGAGGGTTCCAAACACATTCAAAGATTCTCCAAACACTTTTTTTATCATTAATTCTGAATCGAAAGCGATAAATGACCAAATTCATTATCATTCAACGTTTGAAGATTGTTCAACCAACGGATCTGCATCAATTCCATCAAGCTCCAGATTTGATTACTTCATCCCCAAGGTTTCATCTATTCATAGTTGATTGATCATCAGACTTCATTGATTTTATGATTCCAAGTTGCTTTGTGAATTTTAACATTAATTCCATTGTTTATATTGAAGTTATGTGTTTTTTTAATCTTATGGAAGGCGAAACCACCTAGGTTACTTTCGGGAATGTTGTAGGATGTTAGGATGAATACGTTTTGATTATTACTTTTATTCTAGTCAATTTTAGTTATTGTTTCATTCTTAAAGTTATGATTTTTACTTATAGTAATTGGAGTTGGGTTTTCTTATTGTGTGATATTGCAACTAAGATAGTGTATTGTTAATTCACTAATCATTCTGAATTCAAGTAGTTTAGGAACTAAGATGATCAGTTGAACCCACGTACATTATTCCGAATTTGTAGTATATATATTCAACATTGTAATAGGTAATCGTAAGACACATTATCGCCAGACCACTAGTTGTTCCTAATCCAGTTAGACATAGGGAGTAAGATAACTAGTTGGGATAACATACTGTGTGCTCAAAATTATTTGTTGCATGCTAATCAACCTTAATTATGTCTAGGTAATTAAATTGGAATTTAAAAGAAGAAAAACGTGTAAGTCCAACCATCTAAACAACTGAATCGGAAGTATCTTGTTTTTTTTCTCTTAGATAGTAGTTTGCTTTAGTAGTTCTTGCATTACCAAGTTTTTAGCTTTTTCATCAACTTTAATTTAAATAATTTGGTGACAATTGCTAGTAGTTTTTCATTAACTATTTTAACACAAAGTTTGACCACAACCTCCTCGTGGATTCGACCCTTACTTACCCTAGCTATCTAGTGTGTGTGAGGTTTATTTTTGACCGAGACAACGACTTCGATAAAAAATTTGGTGTCGTTGTCGGGGAGGTTGTGCGCTTGAATTATTGTGTTGAAGCAGTCTTTATATTTTATTTTTTATTTTTATTTTTTAATTTTAGAATCTTCACTTGTTTACTATAATTTTTTTGTAGGCACGGTGGTGAATGGAAGAATTGAATCAAGATATGTGGTGGGAGAGAGAAAATTCAGGCCAACATCAATGTTATAATGATCTCTACTATGAGTCATATAATGATGATACATGTAATGATCCATATGATAACGATTGTTGGTGGACAGACGATTCAACTCAAAGCCAACACCATGAATCACCTTGTTTTCTGGAGGACAAAGAATCAAAAGAATCTTCATTTAGCAAGAAGTTGGATCAAATGTTGGACATGTTGAATGAAACCTTCAACAAAGAAGAAGACAACTCCAAGTCAATTTTGGCTATTGAAAAACAGTTAGAACATATAGCAGAACAATTAAACCAACAACCTTCACACAATATTTCAGACTCTACACAAGGGAATGAGGTAAGTTTTCACTATAGTGATAAAATTGTGCATAAATCAGTTGGGTTATGAGCATTCTAACACTCCTAAGTGTACATGCAACCCTAAATACCTTGGATCTATGTTTTCTCTATTATACATGCAAATATGAACATCCAAGGTATTATCCTAATCTAGCATACAAAACTATCAATATAACAAGATAGAATACATACCTCTTTGATGTAGAATGTCTTCATGAAGCTTGAGTGCCTAGTGCCCCAAGTGTGACACCTCAAATGGTTCACACAACACCAAATACACTTGGAATAACTTGAGAGAATTCTACACTTCATGAAAATCGGCTAGCCCTTTCTTACTCTCACTAGTGGCCGATTTTGGTCATGAATAAGATATTTATATAGTGTTACAATTAGGTTAAACTCTAATTGTCATGACTTTCCATTTCCTTGGATCCATGGGTTCAAATACACCATGGAGCATCCATGGAGCATCATATGGGTTATGGCCCAACTAGATAATCCATGGAGCATTATCCCACTATATAAGTATGGATGATTTATACAATCAACCCATATATTTAATTAGTCTTCTTTTGATCACTTAATTAATCCTAGATTAATTCTTGATCAATACTAATTAAATAATCTTATTATTCTTATTATTAATATACTAGAACTTATAATATATTAATAACCATACGTGTCTTATTTCTCTCATTATAGTCTATCCAAGTGCATGATGCCATGCAACCCAAATGGACCATGCCGGGTCGGGTCAAGTCTTACCAATTATAGTTATGGACTTAGACATTAATCCAACATTCTCCCACTTGGATAAGTCTAAAACTATTATTGCGTATGACTTCAGGAACCAACTGGCAATCGTAGCTCTCAAAAGCTTCTGTCGAACTCTGACCTTGTAGATGAACTCTTACCTTGTCAATGACTTGTCCATTAGATAAGGGATCATATATTCCTTCATTCTAGATATCATATGGACTGAGACATGGATTATAATCATTCTCTCTGTCCATTTGTTGTTTCCTGATTTTCGATTTATGACGACTGACTAATTGAACAAATCAAATCAGTCCTGGCCCGGCCGAGCACTTCCATTTGTCATCATCAAATCATCGAGGGGCCCACAGATATCGCTTTTATCCCGAAGGTAAAAGGAATGGATAAACTTCGACTCATATGACTTGTTCTACTACTTGTTGAATCATACACAAAGGCACGTTTTATCGCACCGAGTTACCAAATGCGGTTTCGTGCAATCAATGTACAATCAACTCATAGTAACAACTCATATCCCTAGGTTTGAAGAATATAAGATATTATCGTCTCATGATCACTCGTGATAAAATCCATGAAGTGATTCCAATGAGCGCGGGTTGAATCCAATACTCAGAACTTATGAGCACTCATGAGTGTTGTAGCCCTTTTTCCAACACCTTAGACCTCTACAAGCCAACCCATGACAGTCTTAATTCATATCTACTTCCAACATATGACCGACTGTGGATGGTTTGAATAACTTAGTCATTCCGGAAGAATAACCTAGTTTATTCGGGAAGTGAAAACATGCAAAGTGAAACACAATAATAATTGAATCCAATATGGTATCAAAACCTATGAACATAAATAAAACACCTTTTATTTATCACCATATGATTACACATTATTCATTGTATATTGTTTCAGCTATCAACTTTATTCTTGAATTTAAAACAATAGTTGTCCCATGCTCCAAGCATGTACACTATGGTTTTCTAAACACTAGTCATGCCACACACCAAGCATGCATACTATGTTTGTCTATGATCTTTACTTTGTGAACCAGATCAATTGAACATAACTTCAATGATTCTCTTTTCACACTCCCAAATCCTTACTGCAAATGCAAGAATTCCAAATTCATGCCATTTACTGAAATCTGTTAGATTCTAAACTTATATGCATTGATCCTCTTGTAACGATTATGCACAAATTCACAAAGACTTGGCAACAATCATTACAGAGTATTCCAAAGGAGATCAATTCCTTGGAAACATCCTTCTTGCATTAAGTTTACTTAATCTTACACAGATTGAAATTTCTGACTTTGAAACATTTCCAGATTCAATTTGACTATCACTTCTGAACAAGACTTGCCTCCTTACAGATTATGTCAATATGGTCCTTCCAGAATTATCACTATACTTCTAATTGTCCTTGAGCATCCAATCTTTGGTAAACCTTAGATTTTCATCGACAATTTTTTAATCCTTTGTCATATCCAGTTCTAAACCTTTTCCCTTCTTAATGCCCCAGACATTTGGAAACTTTTAGAAAGGATGAATATAGCACATGTAATCAATCCTATATCCGAAGCATATGGGACACGATTCATGATGTCTCACATAAAGACTAAACCAGTCTTTTGCTATAACATTTCCATTTCTATTTTCCAAGTTCTCATAATTCAGATTATAAAAAAGGGATGTCGTAATCATAATCGAATTTTAGAACGCAAATAATGGACCCATATACAGAATTTCCTTATGTTGAGCCATTCCAACATGAAATTCATATATATATATATATATATATCCTTGACTAAATGATTAAACCCTCACGATCTAAGCTTATAGATTTGAGATGAAGTATAATTTCCTCTCCCTTAGTTATAGCAAAACAAGTTTTTCCCAATTGAAACCTTTTGTTTTCTATAATTAACATTGCTAACTTGCAATCTTTATCATAATTATCATGCTCCCACTAACATGATGATCATTAGCATAACACTTATGCTCCCACTAGCTTTGACATGTACTCAGAAATCAGTTGAACTTTTAGAAATCAATACTTTATTGACTTTCTTACCAAAGTTCAGATTTCTTATACTGGATTATTTTGATAAAACTTTATCAAAAACATACACATTCCCTTAGATAGCACACTCGTGTGTCTAAACAATTATGAAGAGGGATGCCGTAATCATAATGGTTAGACCTTTTTGCCACTTCTCACAAGTCCAGGTTAGTGTGCCGGTAAACCACACACGCTCCACTAACGACTTTGAGAACGCAAATATCACAACTGCTATCTAACTAAAATCTACTTAGTGAAAGTGTTTCCTCACCATCATTTTCATGAATCGGAGAGAAACCTTATGACACTTAGATTTAATGGTGTATGTGTTCTTATCCATGTGAATTATCAAAACCATAGTCACAAGACAAGGATAATGACAAATCCAAACTCATATGGACTGAACTCAATCTTAATTTCTTGCCACCTGGCAGCTCAAGGGCCTGCCATTGCTTCCAAGTTGTTGTGCAACACATTGAGAACTCTAAGAACTCAACTTTAAGTGGAATGGGCATAGACTATGTCAGCACGATAGGTTATAAACCTCAAGTCGTGTGCTAGTGAAGAACTTTAGGTTTTATTCTTGATTAGTTCTTGAGACTTTCAAGACCTTTAAGACTCCCACTGTCCTCTTGACCTATAAGACTCCCTTGTCAAACATCCAAGAGATAGTGTGGATTCTAACCAAGACAAACACTTCACACAATTGGCCTAAGTTGGTCTTTGTTTTATCCAAAACATCACAACTTACCAATTTCAAATGTACAAGAGTAGAAAACTTTTACTCTTACATTTGACAAGTGTTTTAAACCTTCTTTGAGACATGTCACTCAAGTTACAATCTTGGAGTATGACTCTAAGACTTGTATTGGAACGAAGTATGACTCATCTTCTTGATTTAACCATTTCAACAATTCAAGATCCCTTCTTCTTAGTCATAAGAATGAACTAAGACTTCCTTAAAGAACTAATTTTGATATGGTTTCTTAATCATTAAGATGATCACAAAAACTGATACTAAAGTACTCTCCCATCTTTTCAGATTTGAGAAACTTTTATCCTTCTGCCTAATTTGATTCTTCTTATTCGCTCTGACTTACATTGGAACCTTTTCCAATGTCTCAAAGTTACACTTAAGCTTGTAAGTATAATCATATTTACTGAGCATTAGTAAACTATGACGAATAGCCTTATATCTTTTGTGGTGGACTTAATCAGTGCACATGACTATGTACTCGATCCCCTTAGTCCATTACTTGACTCACACATCCATGTGAACAAGTAATTAGTCTTAATTTTCCAATACTTGAAAGTTCTCATTCATCATGCTATACAACTTGCATGATTCCAAGTCCCAGTCCAATTGAGATTTTGGATGATGAGAATCTTTCCTTATTTGGTAAATTTAGACATTACCACAAATGAAGGAATCAATTTCATATTTCCACTCTTGCTATTAATGGAATCATATAAGCAACAATTTTTCCTCAAATGCCATTGTAAGGATATTTTAAAATAACTAAAATCAAAAATTTTCTTTTATTTTAAAACTTTGGGGAAAAACTTATCCTTACAATCCATATGAAAACTTGTTGTTATCTATTCCTAAGAAAGATCTCATAACTCCTAGGAAGTAGCTCAAGAATCCGATTTTCAAACTACGCGATAGAAATCCATCTATGCGATTAGATTCAGCATATTCTTTCTTTAAGTTCCTTTACTTTTCTTTGATTCTTAAAACATTACCATGTGACCCAGTCACATCATGTATCAGGAATCTCAGAATAGAAACTTAACAGAGTTAGATAGTGGACTTTACCTGAAGTAGAGTCAAACTTATTGACTTTAACATCCTTAGGTAAATTAGGCAGCTTCGCAACTAATGACCCTTCCTTTGGCAATATAAACATATGGACCCTTTGATAATGGTACACAGGACTATCACAAACTTAGATTTTCTCTTTACCATTTGTTCAACCGAGTTGACTATGGTCGATCCCTTTCCATTGGGAAGAGAATGCTTTTCTGGATTTCCTGTGTCACTATTGTCAATGTCCATCAAGTTTTAAGGAAGTTGATCTTAACAAATAGATAAGATCATTAAGGGTCTTGTCATAGTCTGTTTCATAGGTGTTCCAAAAGAACTCACTATGTGACTTAGAAAGTAGTTGAACCACCAACTTTCTCAAGACTTTGACACCCTTCTCTCCCGGCTTGTCAATATGTGACTACATCTCCAAGATGTGATCACACCTAGACCTTGCCTTGCCAATAGGGTTTGAGTGACTTTGAACTTGTGGGTTGGGAGAATAATTTGAGGAGGTGAAAGAAGTATGATTTCCATGGGACATCATCTTCATTTAGGAAAGCTTGTTTCAAGAGATTTGGGAAGATCATAAATGTCTAAACCAGACATGTTTTGGGAGATATTCAAGATATTTGATTTAAAGTCCTTAATATGACACCCAATACGAAATATTAAGGCTAGGACCCAACAAACTATTTTTATAACTTAGAAGATGTATGTCGTAATCCAAGCTATAAAATATTTGAAGGTAGGTGAATGACGATTCACCAATTTCCACCAAGATAAACGAAATGTATTATTAGGTTTTAATTGGATTTGAAACTCCTAGATCTTTGAGATTCATTGAACTGTTCAATGGCATGTTTCAATCTCGAGTGTGCCCTTCAGGTTTTGTGAATGGGATGCCGAGGATCACAAAACAAGGTGTGAAGTAACCATGCAAATTACTTGGTACCCTTAATAAATTACCCCTCAATCGATGTGCCGGTTAACCACACACGCTCCATCGATACTATGATAAATATTAAGTCACCCTTTACCTACCTTGTTAAGTCCAAGTTAGTGTGCCGGTTAACCACACACACTCCACTAACGACTTAGACAAAGTGTAAAGTGTAATTTCATGGATTAGCACCTTATTCACATTTTCCTAAGTAACTAATATTGGGAATTATTAAGAGTTTAGTTACTTATTATTTATCATTACTACTTTTAATGAAGGGAGAATTATAGTCCTGTCAAACCCGTTCGGCTAACGACCCTCCACCAGTCAAGCAAGCGGTGGGTGAGAGTGGACACCCATTAAGTTGCCATTTTATAGGCAACAACCTTATACCCACCTTATAGACCGGCTTCGTGAATGAGGCGTACTTGCGGTAAGACTGACTTTACTCTTATACATATATATATATATATATATATATATATATATATATATATATATATATATATATATATATATATATATATATATATATATATATTATTAACTTATAATATTATAAAGTATAAGGGCTGAATTTTAACTTTTAAAATTCTAAGGGCTAACTTGGAATTAAAGTATTCATAAGAGAAAGCTTTACAAATTCCAAAACTTGAGGGCAAGTTTTGAAACTATTCAAAACTAATTAATTCCATAACTTATGTGTTTAAAGTAGTTTTAATCCAAAAACTCTTCAAGTTCCATAACTTATGGAAGACTTTAAACTAATAAAAGAATTAACTTTTCTTTATTTTATAACTTATGGAATTAATTAAGGTTACACTTTTTATTTATTTATTTATTTATTTATTTATTTATTTATTTTTTTAATGAAGAGACTCTTGGTCCTCCATAACTTGAGGACAAATTATGGAGTCATAACTCCAATTAATTAGAACTGGACTCTTCATTTTGTAACCTTTGCCAACTTTTATGAGTTTTATGAAACTTAAATGTGACTTTTCATATAACTTGAGAACAAGTTACAAAAACACATTTTAGAATCAACTCTTAGATTAATTTGGATTGAAAACAACTATTTCACTCAACTTTTCTATTAATCTAAGCAACTCATAAGAACAAGATAATTCAAATCAAACTTTTTCATGTAATTAGTCTAACCTTTAAACTAATACAAAACATGAATCTATTGACAATTATCTTTGAACTTGGATTAGTATGAACATTACCACATCAAAAACAAGTTTATAAGTTCAAAAACCTCTTAGGGTAGTGTTTCTAGTCCAATTCCATCCAAAAGGATCGAATTTATGCTGTCTGGGGGTCCAACTCGTCGAGTGCACTAACCAACTCGGCGAGTTGGATGCTTTTTGCCTTGGACTCGTCGAGTCCCTACATGCACTTGGCGAGTCTCCTGGGCACACAGCATCAAAACTCGATTTTTCAGCTCCATTTGCAAGTATAACAAGAAAACAAGCCTAGGCTCTGATACCACTGTTGGGTTATGAGCATTCTAACACTCCTAAGTGTACATGCAACCCTAAATACCTTGGATCTATGTTTTCTCTATTATACATGCAAATATGAACATCCAAGGTATTATCCTAATCTAGCATACAAAAGTATCAATATAACAAGATAGAATACATACCTCTTTGATGTAGAATGTCTTCATGAAGCTTGAGTGCCTAGTGCCCTAAGTGTGACACCTCAAATGGTTCACACAACACCAAATACACTTGGAATAACTTGAGAGAATTCTACACTTCATGAAAATCGGCTAGCCCTTTCTTACTCTCACTAGTGGCCGATTTTGGTCAAGAATAAGATCTTTATATAGTGTTACAATTAGGTTAAACTCTAATTGTCATGAATTTCCATTTCCTTGGATCCATGGGTTCAAATACACCATGGAGCATCCATGGAGCATCATATGGGTTTTGGCCCAACTAGATAATCCATGGAGCATTAGCCCACTATATAAGTATGGATGATTTATACAATCAACCGATATATTTAATTAGTCTTCTTTTGATCACTTAATTAATCCTAGATTAATTCTTGATCAATACTAATTAAATAATCTTATTATTCTTATTATTAATATACTAGAACTTATAATATATTAATAACCATAAGTGTCTTATTCTCTCATTATAGTCTATCCAAGTGCATGATGCCATGCAACCCAAATGGACCATGTCGGGTCGGGTCAAGTCTTACCAATTATAGTTATGGACTTAGACATTAATCCAACAAAATCCACACCACCCGAGCTAGAGTTTGTGGTGGAGGATTATGTATCTTTAGATGACTAAGAGACTGAGATTATGTTAGAAAGCAAAGAAGCTGTAATTGAATTGGAAAATTATAATGAAGAGTTTCAACTTTTAGAAGCATCCAAAGTTGGGGAAGGGTCCATAGAGGCTGGTATCACCTCTTACCCAAAAAATTTTAAAAAACCTAAACCATAACTTTTTGATATGATGGATTCTAAAAGACTAAACACATACAAACAACTAAATGTCATCATTGATCATCCCCTCTTGGCAACTATATATGCCCATATAAGTTGTCGAGAAGGTGCTATAAATGTGACATATGGAAACCATAAAGTAATATTTATTTTGTTTGGACCTACTAATGATCCTCCAATCAGTGGTGAACTATTTGTGATCAATACTATTGATCATTATGTTTATGAGCATACCGCAAATATGCTCTATGACACCACCCATGATTAAGAGAAACCATTACCTTGTCACAGGTTAATAGATTTGAATGAGATCGGGTGTCAACAAGTGAAGAAAAAATTACGAACCATGAAACATGATGGCATGCTTGCCTACAAATCAAAGATGAAGATGTTTCATGATACCAAACATCAAGTTAAGAAGTCCATTAATAAAATTTATGTTTGGCTGTTCAAATCAATGTTTAAGTGTCATCATGGAAAGATTAAACATAAAATAGTTTATTTACAAAAGGCCAAAAAATGCTTGCCACATGATCTGGTTCCTCAATGTAAGGTAAGCAACCTCATGGTTGGCTTTCAAGGAAGTTAACTAAAATATGATCCTCCATATACATCGGTCAAGGTAACCTCTCCCGCTAATGACATTAAACTTGGCAATTTTGGAACTTTATGGGTAAGTTCATTGCAAACCCTCACGAGGCTTCACTTGTCCACTAGGGGTAACCTAGGGGTTTAAAAGGCTTGTTGCACGTGCCAGGTGCAATCATGGACCCCGACGAAATTAAGGGCTAGTTAGTGTAGTTTATTTTTATTTTATTTGATTTGTGTGCTTGTAGTTGGTTTCTTTTATTATCTTAGAAATTTATCTTTTGATGCATCGAGGACGATGCAAGACTTAAAGTTGGGGAGGGGTGTACACAAGAAAAAGATGGAGGATTGAAGAAAAAGTGATTTTAAAAAAAATCATAATTATTCGGTGTTTATTTGGGCATAACGAAACATTATGCAAATACCTCCAACTAGTGAAGTTTTTTTTTTTTTTGGAAATCAAAATCGCCTCTACCATCAGTACCATCAAGTGTGTCGTCCTCCATATTTTTAATTTCGTTTACATTAACTTTGATGATTTTTTTGGATAATCAACTTAGGTTGAATGTACTGCTATCTTAAACTCTATCTTTAATTATCTTATCCTGAAGTTGGTTGTATGAAATATGTGATGAGTTAGTAGCATCTATATATCTTGAATGTAACTCATCAAGATGGAAAATCATAGGAGTTTCGTACATCGAGTCATAATATTTATTTAATATCGATTTTATGGGTTGCTCAGCCGGTTTAGGAATATTTATATTTATTTAAAATTTGTTATCTGAAATACCCAAGTGTTTGAAGAATGAAGGTTTTTGGCTCGAGCCTACGATCTTTCAATTGAGGACCCAACCAAACAATATGTGTCATCACGCTCGGAGTACTTGGTCTTACTTACTCCTGCGCCTTTAGGGTTGGGAGGGGACTATTATTGTTTTAAAACACAAAAAAAGCATCATAAGATATTTAAGAACTTCCAAGTATCTATATTCAAGCTCAAGTCAAATACAAAGATGATCAAATTCGATGAAGCCATCAAAGAACTTGAAGAATGCACAATCAAAATGAATATGTAGAAAAGTTCAAGTTAAAGACATTGTGTGAAACAATATGTGACCTCTTGATAGCGGGACTGTATAGGTTGGTCCATTAAGTGTTACCGACCGTGCTAACTATGTTAGTGAACCTTGAAAACAAGACTTTGGCAATGAGTTCAACTGATTACTCATGAGGTTGATTATTGGAAAGGGTTCAAAAGGTGGAGGGTTTCAAACAACAAAGTAAAATAAGCATAACATGTGTTTTGAGTTTAAAAGTTTGGATAAGAAAATAATGATCACAGAAACCAATATATTGTGCTTATTGAAAGTATTTTGATAAAATGTATGGAATTCCTGATTCCATTGAGTTTTTCTTAGGATGTGAGAGTAAGCCTACGCTGATTAATTCAGGCCAATCTCGAGATGAGTTTGGAATAAAGTCGGGGAGGTTCCATCAAGCCCTGGTGCATCTCAAAAGGGTAATAGTCCTCATAGGACTTTTGGAGCTCGGCTGTCAGCATAGCAAACATGATACATGCCACTTTGGTGGCATCTCTCTGATGAGCCCAGAATACAGCCATCTCCTCAGGAGTAGCAGACGACTCATCAAGTTCCTTAAGCTTCTTGTCGAGGACATATTCCTTGTCCTCATAACGAGTGACCATCCTGATGTTCTGGATCGAATCCATAAAGTTGGAACCATCGAAGATGACTCTCCCATAAAGGTTCATAAGAGAGAAGGAGCCGGTAGGGTTTAAGCCAGAAGCAGTATTGTTGGAAGACATTTGAAAACGAAAGACAAGTTTAGATTATATATAAAGCTAGTCCTTAATAAGACACCCAAATGTAATATTAAGGGTAGGACCCTGTGACAACCCGATATTTCGAGACAATGAAATGTAACACCAGTCAAAAATAAATAAAAATTTAACTTTCCTAAAATCTTATTTGGATTTAATAAAGTGGTAGGAATCGTATCAAGCTATTCGTACATATAAAGAACCCTAGAATCCGAGTTATAACGAAGAAGTTATGACCAACTGAAGATTCTCGGCAAAACTGGCAACACTGATAGACGCAAAACGCGAAGTTTCAATACAATAATTTTTACCCTTGGATATCTAAATGAAATTTTTAGATATCATTAAACCATAAACGTACATAAAAAGAACGTCCGAATCTAACTTCGTATGAGGAAGTTGTGATTTTTCTAAGTTACGAATATAACAGTGGACAGCTAAAAAGTCGAAATAGAGATCGAGAGACTTTTAGCCAACACAAACTAAATGAGAATCGAAGGTCTCAACAATAGTAGCACAACGGTAAAATGTCTGACGAAAATGAACGTCGAATGAGGAAGTTATGGAACTTTAACGGACTTTGCCTGTCCCGACCTATTAAAAATATAATATTAAAAATAAAGTCAAAATTAGCCGACGGAGTCTAAACTAAAGTTGTAGATCGTAGTCTCACCTACACGTGGATAAAAAGAACGTCGAAAGCGGAGTTTGTATTAGGATGATATGAATTTTTGAAGTTTACTAAATAATTAAAATATAAATTTAATTAAAATTCGGTATTATCCGAAGGAGGAGTCATCGGACCAATCTAGGTTACGCCCAGCGTACCCTCGTATGCGCAGAGTACTCGGATGCTAGGCTCCGGTTCCTCCATGTTGCTCCAATGCTTCGACCGAGGATGCAGTCATCCCTGACATTGTGTACGCCCTGTGTACTAGCATACGCCCAGTGTACGCGAGGCTTTCAGCCTTTATAAAAAGGATACGAGGGTGCCAGCCATTTTTGCTCATTTCCTTCCTTTCTCGCGTCGAAGTTCTGCGTTTCAACCCTCAGAGCCATCCCAAAGTCCTGGTTTTCATATCCAAGTTTGGAAGGAAGTTTTACGCTCCTGAGATTCCCGAGAATCCTGAGAAATCCGCTTTCGCAAGTAGAAGTTCTGCTCGGTTTTCGTCACGCTTTCTTCGATCTATCAAGTGAGTTCATACCCCTTAATTAACCTTTTAAATGTTTTTAAATGCTTTATGGGGGGATACAAGTTGAATCGTGTTTAGTTATTATATCAATCACATGTGACTAATAACTAGCATGCAAATGGATTTACTATACGTTAACTGTTTTACTAAACAGATTTCTTCAAATGACTTTCTTAAATGTTTTTACATGTTTAAAACTCTTTATCAAACTATCTTACACACTGTAAGCTTCGTTTCAAACTCTGTTACAAAGGTGTTTTCAAACAAAGTTTTTCCTTATACTTAAACCGTCTTATCAAACAAAATACTTTCAATCGTTTTATAAACTGGCATCAGGTCATCGTTTCTTAGTATTAAACTTTTCAAAGGTTTTAGAAAACTTCTTTTACGCTTTTATATTGTCAAATGCATGCCCATATATGTATAGTTATATAAGTAATGTTTAAAGGACCTAGGACGGTTAGCTCACTTTATTTCCTTTTCCTCGTTGGGATGTAGCCCTAGGGTATCGGTTTCTCGTTTGAATGTCGTCTAAATATTATTTACATATCATGTATACATATATAGGTATAAAGGTTCCATTAGTCAGTTCAGTACCTTTGAGTAGCAAAGGTATTCTACCGGTTATACGTGTACATTACTAGTAACTATAATAGGTATAGTTAGGAGATACTACTTACAATTCCAAGTACAAGGAATCACACAAGAGTCAGTTCATTCATGAGTCTATACTATTATATTACATGATACATGACTACGTTTACATAGATACGCTTACATGAGTACTTTTACATGAATACCTTTACATAAATACTTTTACATAGATACTATATGATAAGATACTATTACATATTATTAGTGTAGATATTATTATATTAGATCTTTCGATCCTAGTACCAAAGGATACTATAACGGGTTAACCACTCCTAATCCCTCAGTTAGCTACAGAGGTAAATGCACATCTACAAATGTCTATGGTTGATACCATTACAGGTATACTTTAAGGGACTAACTATTCCTACACCCAGCGGTTAGCTACAGAGGTAAATGTACATCTACGGATGTCTTAATTTAACAATGTTAGTTATCCTATTACAAAAGGATAATATTTAAATCATTATATTATTTCTTCCTTTACTTTGTGATACATTCACATGAACGATGAGGTAGGATATATTTGATATAGATAACTAATTTCCACATTACCTTTATAATGTGACTCATACACATAAATGATGAGATATACTATAGTTTTATACTAATATTTAAAACAGGGAAAACCATCACATTTACAGAGATGCTTACTTTCAAAAAAGTCGGGTCATGGCAGAAGACTACTTTCAAATCAGTCAGGTCTTGGTAGAAGACTACTTTCAAAACAGTCAGGTCTTGGTAGATGACTACTTTCAAAACAGTCAGGTCTTGGTAGAAGACTACCTTCAAAACAGTTAGGTCTTGGTAGAAGATTTCATCTATACTAATAGGAATCATAGGGATTTCTAGGGTTTACCAAACGCTTTCAATTACTTACAAACATTTCCACACTTATACGAACTTTCTTTCAAAAAATGTCAAGCCCTTCATTACAAGTTTTGCAAATCAAAGACACATTAATACTTATGAATTCACCAGCTTTTTGGCTGATACTCGCTTTCAAAATAACTTGTATTCTCAAGTCACATATAGAAAGGTACGGCGACCACGTTTGTTAAGACAGAGCAGTCCAAACTCGTCTTATTCTGATTATTCATATTATTGTTGTATGTTATGAAAGAACACACTTGTAACTAAAATTATACTATTAATGCAATGGATGATGTTTTTGCTTGTTTACTACTTTACATTGTTGTGATACATTACATGACGTCCTCTGCCCCAGAACATTTCCGCCATTCTCGGTTTTGGGGTGTGACAGACCCAAAACAATATTTTATAACTTAGAAGAGGGATTCTATAATCCAAGCTATAAAATATTTGAAGGTAGGTGAATGACGATTCACCAATTTCCACCATGAAAAACGAAATGTATTATTAGGTTTTAATTGATTTTGGAACTCCTAGATTTTTTTGAGATTCATTGAAAATTTCAATGGCATGTTTCAATCTCGAGTGTGCCTGTCAAGTTTTATGACTGGGATGTCGAGGATCACAAAACAAGGTGTGACATAACCATGCAAATTACTTGGGACTCTTAATGTTTATCACCTAACCAATGTGTCGGTTAACCACACGTGCTCCACTGATCTATGTTAAACCTTAAGCCACCATTATCCTACCTTGTCAAGTCGTGGTTAGTGTGTCGGTTAACAACACATGCTCCACTAACGACTTAAGCAAAGTGCAAATTGTAATTTCATGGGTTAGCACCATATTCACATTTTCCTAAAGTAACTAAGATTGGGAATTTACATTAAAAACATTTAGGTACTTTACAATCATCATAGTTTTAATGAGGATTAAAGTCATTGTCCTACCCGTTCAACTAACGAGCCTCCATCAGTCAAGGAAGCGGTGGGTGATAGTGGACACCCATTAAGCTGCCATTTTATAGGTAACAACCTTATGCCCCCTAATAGATCGGCTTCATGAATAAGGCCTACTAAGAGTAAAACCACTTGTTCTTATACATATACATATATATATATATATATATATATATATATATATATATATATATATATAAACATATATATATATATATATATATATATGTATATATATATATATATATAACTATATATATATATATATATATATATATATATATATATATATATATATATATAAACTTATAATATTATAAAGTATAAGGGTTGAATTTTAACTATTAAATTCTAGGGGTTGGAACTAATGTTTTCTAAAGTGTGTGAGACTTTATATGTTCCAAAACTTGAGGGAAAGTTTTGTAACTTTCAAAACTGTACAACTTCATAACTTATGACTTAATGATTTATTAAAACGAAGACTCTTCATTTTAATGAAACT
Organism: Lactuca saligna; assembly: GCF_052625555.1. Classification (NCBI taxonomy): domain Eukaryota; kingdom Viridiplantae; phylum Streptophyta; class Magnoliopsida; order Asterales; family Asteraceae; genus Lactuca; species Lactuca saligna. The sequence continues at coordinate 267,635,672 of NC_136424.1, read as the reverse complement.
TATGTGTTTCTTTAATGGAGTTTAAAAGAGTGACTTTTGGTAATCCATAACCTGAGGACAAATTATGGATTCCATTAAAACACATCAAGATCAAGAATTAAACTAACAAACTATTTGCAAATAATTCCTATGATCTTCTAAACTCATAAGTGTAACATCCCGAAATCCAGGTTAGCTTTATAACCCTTCTATTTTGGAGAGTTAGCGATTGGTGAGTACGCTGGGCGTACTGGGGTGTACGCCGCGCGTACTCGCGCGCTTAATTTGTACGCAGGTCATCTGGGTAGGTTGGGCGTACCCAAGGTTACACCGGGTGTAACCGTTCCAGATGCAAAACCCTAATTCTTTGCTTTTACACTATAAAAGGACCATGTAGTCCTTTTCCGTGGCCACCATATTCCCTTGAATGAGTCCTTGGAGAGCATAGATTCATGCTTTAGCTTGTGTGTGTGTTTTTGAGCTTGAAGTTATCTCTTCAAGGTGAAAAAGTAGAAGAATGAGCCATTATTGGAGCTAGAAGTTGAAGAACCAGTGTAGATCCGAGTTCTACAGTGGTTGGAGATCCTTTCTGAGGTAAAAAGCTCAAAGATTTCCTTGTTCTTCATAAGTTTTGCTTTTGGATCATTTTTAGGCTTTTGGTTCAAAGTTGGAGACTTTATGTGCACAGAGTCTCCATAAGCATAGATCTGAACTTTTCTAGTGTATAATGTGTTGAGGAGTCATAAAAATCTAGTCTTGGATGTGGATCTTGTGTCATGCATGAGTTATAGTCTCATTATGGAAAGAGGAAAGGTGTTTTGAGCACACAGTGACCTTTACAGCCATGCAAAGGCTTAAAGGTTTCAACTTTATGGATTAAGACATATTAGAGGAGTCAGATCTGAAGTTTGGATGCAAGTCTTAACCGTTTAAGACCTGAATGTGTTGGATAAAGAAACTGGGCATTACGCTGGGCATAATCCCAGAATGCGCTGCGCAGGGGGTCGCATTCCCCGTTTCTGGAGTGCAAGGGTATGCCCCGCGTACAGGAGCTGGTACGCCCCACGTTGTGCTTGCTGTTGACTTTTGTTGACTTTTAGGGTTTTAGTCAAGATGTGGACTTTTGAGTCAGGGAGGGGTAAAATGGTCTTTTACCCTTCTGTGGAATTTTAGAAAGGAATATAGTATAGCCTTGAGAGTGGTTAATGATTTGGAATATTTACTTGATGTGATTAGGCGAGGCTAGGTCGTTGTTGTGAGATTCAGAGATATCGAGCACGTGAGACACTAGACATCATACGAGGTGAGTCTTATCACGATATTCTACTTGGAAGGATACCTATGTGTGACCGGAAGGCATTATGTTATGGGCCGCAAGGCATTATGATGTAGATTGGAAGGTCATGAAGTTATGGATCGGAAGATCGACACGGGTAGGACCGGAAGGTTTACCGGGTTGGGACGGAAGTCCCCTGAGACACATGGACCAGAAGGTCATGCCTGGAAGGGCGTATGTGTGTAAGTGGTATATTGGGGAACTCACTAAGAATTTTGCTTACAGTTGTTGTGTTATGTGTTTTAGGTACTAGCGAGGACCGTGGGAAGGCGCCGACATGACTCGTACGCACACCCGCAAGCGGATTTAGATATAGTTGATCTTGGGATTTGACATGTTTTGTATTATGACTACGTGACATTGGATTTTTATGGTTGTTTTGAATGAAATTATGTTTTAAAGAAATGAAAAAAATTGTTTTGAAAAATTACGTTGTTACGAGTTGGTATCAGAGCCTTGGTTTGAGGGATTCAGATGCACCTTTGGGCGTATCTGAACTCAAACGGAGGATTTGAGAAATTTTCAACAATAAAAAAAAGAAAAAAAAAACTAAATTTTCTAAAAGAGCAAGGAGTTTTGAAACAAACAGAACAGAGCAGTGTGTACGGTCAGCCAACGCCCGAATGGTGAATCTCCAAAATACCCTTACATTATGTGTTATGAGATATTCTATGTTATGTTATGCATGCTAGAGTAGGCTAGGTATTCATATTAGGACTAGAGTGGCCTGATTTGTGATGCCTTAGCCTAGGAGAATTATGTTGCTATGAGATTCCTTAAGAGCGAGTAGGTAGCCAATGCATAGTGAGAATAGAGTACTTGCGATCCGGGATCCAAGGAGGAGGACTTGGGGTGAATGTTGATATGGTGTGGTAAATAGTATAGGGCCCGTACTATTGAAGACACTGGATCAGTGAGCAGCCCAAGTAAGAATCCTTTGGGTATTGGAGGACGAGTAGGGTTGCATTATCGAGTGCGAGTATGCTCGATCGAGTTTCTGATATTTTTATTCTGTATTTCAGAGGCATCATGGTTGGGACACGACACACACCTAAGAGAAGTAGGGTCAATGACGAGGAGATCCATCGATTGATTCATGTGGAGGTGGCTGCTGCCATCCGGGCTAAGATTCCAGAGATGTTTGGGGACATCAAGACCACACTGATTGAGACCTTTGACGAGTGGTATGCAGCGGTGACTGAGGCTGCAGCTGCTGTAGCTGCTGTAGCTACTGCAACTATTGCTACTACCAGACCTCAAGGAGGTGACTCGTTGTTGTTTCGGGAGTTCAGCAACACGAAGCCACCAAATTTTGATGGGATGCACGACTCGATTGCGGCGATGAGGTGGATCTCTGACATTGAGGGATGTTTCTATACGTGTTCTTGTCCAGAACACTTGAGAGTGCGGTTTGCTTTGAACCAGCTTCGCTTGGGAGTGAAGGATTGGTGGAAGTTTGTGACGACGAGCTACACTCTAGCAGAGATTTCTGAGGTGACCTAGGAGAGGTTCACCGCCATGTTCAGGGACGAGTATGTTCCCCCGGTGGAAAGGGAACAGCTGGTTCAAGAGTTCTTGACCCCTAAGCAGGGTAATGATTTGGTTACTGTGGTTTCCCGGAAGTTTCCTGAGAGGGTGATGTTCTGCCCTGAGTAGGTGTCTACTGAGCAGGCATGGATAAGCCGATATTTGGGCATTTTGAGGAGGGACATTCGATAGTTCGTGTCGAACTTGACGTACTGTACATTTACTGAGTTTCAGGAAAATGCCCGGAAGTGGGAGATCGCGTTGGAGACTCAGGCCAGGGAGGAGGCCGAGTCCCAGAGGATGGATCGGCGGCCGGCTCAGTCTCAGCCGGCAGCCAAGCGAGCCAAGCCCGCTGATTCGAGGACTGGAGGCCAGAAGGGCCGCACTTGTGGGAAGTGCAGTAAGGGTCATGAGGGAGCTTATCGATTGGGTGCTTGATACAAATGTCGCAAGGAGGGGCATATCGCCAAGGATTGCCCCAAGGGATTTATGGTTTGCTTTCATTGCAACCAGACTGGCCATCGGAAGGCCGAGTGTCCACAGTTACATCTGGGGTCAGCGCAGGGATCTGCACCTGCTGCTAGGGTTACCGAGGTTCGATCGGTGAAGGTCGAGGCTCCGAACGCTCATGGGAGAGCTTTCCAGTTGACAGTTGAGGAGGTCCGCGCAGCACCCGACATTGTGTCCGGTTTGTATTCTTCTCTCTATTTATTTAAGTCTGCAATATTATGCTTATATTATGTTATGCGTAGGTACTTTTCTTGGGAATTATGTACCTGCCTTAGTGTTATTTGACTTGGGAGTGAGTCATTCTTTTGTGTCGTTAGCCTTCAGTCATCATATCAGTATTTGTCGAGAGGCCATGAGTCGACCCCTGCTAGTTTCTATAGCTAACGAGCGAGTAGTGTATGCCACGGATGTGATTCTAGGATGTATCCTTGAGATCTTCTGTGTGGAGTTCCCGATAGATCTGGTCCCGATTGCGAAGGGGGACATGTGTGTTATAGTTGGCATGGATTGGTTGAGCCGATTTGGAGCTGTTATAGATTGCGAGCATCAGTTGATGACGATACGAGACCCTAGTGGGGGAGTACTTACGGTGTACGGTGAGGGTACTCGTCCGGAGTCAACATTTTGTTTGGCTGCTACAGCGAGATAGAGTTTATAGCAGGGTTACAGAGGGTTTGTAGCCTATGTGATGGAGACACGAGTGGCCGCTGGGAGGCCAACTTCGATCGATGAGGTTCCAATTGTGCGGGATTTCCCTGATGTTTTTCCCGAGGAGTTGCCGGGTGTGCCTCCCGATAGGTAGGTGGAGTTTTGTATCGACTTGGTGCCAGGGGTGGCACCTATTGTCAAGGCACCCTATTGCCTTGCGCCGTCCGAGATGCAGGAGTTATCCTTGTAGCTTCAGGAGCGGTTGGGAAAGGGGGTTATTAGACCGAGTAGCTCACCTTGGGGAGCGCTGATCCTTTTTGTTAAGAAGGTGGATGGTTCACACTGGATGTGTATTGATTACTGGGAGTTGAACAAGCTGACGGTCAAGAACCGTTATCCATTACCGAGGATCAACGATTTGTTCGATTAGTTGCAGGGAGCATCTTGGTTCTCCAAGATAGATTTGAGGTTAGGTTATCATCATATGAGGGTTTGGGATGAAGATATCCAGAAGATAGCGTTCAGAACTGGTTATGGGCATTACAAGTTCGTGGTGATGCCTTTTGGGCTCACCAATGCACCAGTCGTGTTCATGGATCTCATGAACAGGGTGTGTAGACCGATGATGTATCGATCGGTGATTGTTTTCATCGATGATATCTTGGTATATTCGAAATCCAAAGAGCAGCATGAGGAGCATTTGAGGGAAATCCTCGGAGTCTTGAGATAGGAGAGGCTTTACGCCAAATTCTCCAAGTGTGATTTTTGGTTACGGGAGGTCCAGTTCCTAGGACATCTCATTGACCAGGAGGGGATATTGGTTGATCCGGCCAAGATTGAGGCTCTGATGAGTTGGGAGGTGCCGAGGTCACCTACTGAGATCAGGAGTTTCTTAGGGTTGGCAGGCTATTATCGGAGATTTATCAGGGATTTCTCCAAGATCGTCGTGCCACTCACCAAGTTAACCCGGAAGGGTGTTGCATTTTCTTGGGGTCCGAAGCAGCAGACCTCGTTCGAGACACTTTGCCAGAGATTATGCGAAGCTCCGGTGTTAGCCCTTCTGGAAGGGATAGAGGATTTCGTGGTATATTGTGATGCATCGATATCCGGGTTGGGAGCGGTGCTTATGCAGAGGGGGCATGTGATAGCATATGCATCAAGGCAGCTTAAGCCTCATGAGTCAAAGTATCCCACTCATGATCTGGAATTGGGGGCGGTAGTGTTTGCCCTCAAGATCTGGTGTTACTATTTGTATGGTGTTCGGTGTACGATATACACGGACCACAAGAGTTTGAAGTATTTGATCAATCAGCCCAACCTGAATATGCACCAGTTGAGATGGTTGGATGTAGTAAAGGATTATGATTGTGATATCCTGTACCACCCCAGAAAGGCTAATGTTATAGCTAATGCCCTGAACCGTAGGGCGGAGGGCGCCCCGATTCGAGATATTTGCATGAGATTGATAGTGATGACTCTGGTATGCGATGCCATTCGAGGGGCCCAGGCGGAGGTTGTGAGACCGGAGAACCGCAAGAGAGAGCGAGTGATCGGGCAGGTATCGGAGTTTGTTACCGATAGTCGAGGACTGATGACCTTCCAGGTTCGGGTTTGGGTACCGTTTGTGGGTGGGATGCGTACCTTTTTGATGGAGGAGGCGCACAGATCGAAGTTCTCGATCCACCCTGGGGCCACTAAGATGTATTTAGACCTGAAGATGGAGTATTAGTGGCCGTGTATGAAAAGGGATGTTGCATGGTTCGTATAGAGGTGCTTGACCTGTCGCAAGGTTAAGGCCGAGCACCAGCGTCCGCATGGTAAGTTGCAGCCGTTATAGATTCCCGAGTGGAAGTGGGAGCAGATCGTAATGGATTTTATCACCAAATTGCCGAGGACTGCCAGGGGTGTCGATGCGATTCGGGTGATTATGGAGCGGTTGACAAAGAGCGCTCACTTTCTTGCTATCAGTGAGAGGTCTTCTGCTGAGAGGTTGGCAGAGTTGTACGTGAGGGAGGTGGTATCACGGCATGGAGTTTCGATCTCGATTGTTTTAGAATGAGATGTGCATTTTACTTCCAGATTTTGGAAGAAGTTTCACGAGCAGTTGGGTATGAGGCTGCATTTCAGTACCGCATACCACCCACAAACCGAGGGGCAGAGCGAGCAGGCAATTTAGACGCTCGAGGACATGCTTCGGGCATATGTATTGGATTTCGGCGGAAGTTGGGACATGTATTTTCCCTTGGCTGAGTTTTCCTATAACAACAGCCATCACTCGAGCATTGGTATCCCACCTTTTAAGCTGTTGTATGGAAGGAAGTGTTGTACCCCCATTTGCTGGGGCAAGGTAGGGCAGCGTGTGATGGGTAGTACGGAGATAGTGCTTCAGACGACGGAGCAGATATGATAGGTCAGGAAGAGGTTAATGACCGCTCAGAGTCGCCAGAAAAGTTATACAGATAGGCGATGATCTGAACTCGAGTTCCAGGTTGGTGATTTCGTGCTCCTGAAGGTATCTCCTTGGAAAGGAGTGATCCGATTCAGGAAGAGGGGCAAGCTGGGACCCCGATATATTGGGCCGTTTAGGGTGATCGCGAGGGTGGGCAAGGTAGCGTATTGCTTGGAGCTACCTGCGGAGTTAGACCAGATTCATGATACCTTCCATGTGTTGCAGCTGAGGAAGTGTGTTGCCGATGAGTCGGTAGTGGTACCATTAAAGGATACCCAGGTCGACGCAAGTTTGAAATATGTTGAGAAGCCCATCGCAATCTTGGATCGGAGGATCAAGGTTCTGAGGAACAAGGAAGTGCCCCTGGTTCAGGTCTAGTGGCAACATCGGAGAGGGTCTGAGCTGACCTCGGAGCCAGAGTCGGAGATGTGGGAGCAGCATCTGGAGTTGTTCACAGCATGAGACTTCGAGGGCGAAGTCTGGTTCTAGTGGGGGAGAATTGTAACAGCCCAAAATCCATGTTAGCTTTATGACCCTTCTATTTTGGAGAGTTCGCAAATTAGTCCCTTAAAGTTGAAAAGTGGATTGGTGAGTACGCTAGGCGTACTGGGGTGTACGTCGCGCGTACTCGCGCGCTTAATTTGTACACCGGTCATCCGGGTATGTTGGGCATAACCAAGGTTACGCCACGCGTAACCAGCCTAGATGCAAAACCCTAATTCTTGGATTTTGCACTATAAAAAGATCATGTAGTCCTTTGCCCTGGCCACCATATTCCCTTGAGTGAGTCCTTGGAGAGCTGAGATTCATGCTTTAGCTTGTGTGTGTGTTTTTTAGCATGAAGTTATCTTTTCAAGGTGAGCATGAGAAGAAGGAGCCATTGTTGGAGCTAGAAGTTGAAGAACAAGTGTAGATCCGAGTTCTGCAGTGGTTGGAGATCCTTTCTGAGGTAAAAATATCAAAGCTTTCCTTGTTCTTCATAAGTTTTGCTTTTGGACCATTTTTAGGGTTTTTGGTTCAAAGTTGGAGACTTTATGTGCAAAGAGTCTCCATAAGCTTAGATATGACCTTTTCTAGTGTATAATGTGTTGAGGAGTCATAAAAATCTAGTATTGGACGTGGATCTTGTGTCATGCATGAGTTATAGTCTCATTATGGAAAGAGGAAATGTGTTTTGAGCACAAAGTGACTTTTACAGCCATGCAAAGGCTTAAAGGTTTCAACTTTATGGATTAAGACATATTAGAGGAGTCAGATTTGAAGTTTGGATGCAAGTCTTAACCATTTAAGAGCTGAATGTGTTGGATAAAGAAACTGGGCATTACGTTGGGCGTAATCCCAATACGCGCCGCGTAGGGGGTCGCGTTCCCCGTTTCTGGAGTGCAAGGGTACGCCCCGCGTACAGGAGCAGGTACGCCCCGCGTATTGCTTGTTGTTGACTTTTGTTGACTTTTAGGGTTTTAGTCAACATGTGGACTTTTGAGTCAGGTAGGGGTAAAATGGTCTTTTACCCTTCTGTGGAATTTTAGAAAGGAATATAGTATAGCCTTGAGAGTCATTAATGATTTGGAATAATTACTTGATGTGATTAGGCGAGGCTAGGTTGTTGTTGCGAGATTCAGAGATATCGAGCGCATGAGACACTAGACATTATACGAGGTGAGTCTTCTCACTATACTGTACCTGGAAGGGTACGTATGTGTGACCAGAAGGTCTGGTATGCTATAAGATATATGCATTGTATGTTATTAGTTGCCTATTTTGTATGTGTTATGTATGCTATGCTTGATATAGGCCGGAAGGCATTATGTTATGGGCCGCAAGGCATTATGATGTAGATTGGAAGGTCATGGAGTTATGGATCGAAAGATCGACACGGGTAGGACCGGAAGGTTTACTAGGATGGGATGGAAGTCCCCTGAGACACATGGACCGGAAGGTCATGGCTTGGAAGGGCGTAAGTGTGTAAGTGGTATATTGGGGAACTCACTAAGCATTTATGCTTACAGTTGTTGTGCTATGTATTTCAGGTACTAGCGAGGACCGTGGGAAGGCGCCGGTATGACTCGTACACACACCCGCAGGCGGATTTGGATGTAGTTGATATTGGGATTTGACATGTTTTGTATTATGACTACGTGACATTGGATTTTAATGGTTGTTTTGAATGAAATTATGTTTTAAAGAAATGAAAAAAATTGTTTTGAAAAATTACGTTGTCACAATAAGTGTATGAACATTCATATCAACAATTTCAAGAATCATAAATAACACATACAAAAATTGATATTTTGATAATAGCCATTGTAAATGGATTAGTATAACCATTACACCATCTAAAACAAGTTTTATAAGACCCAAACAGTTTAGGGTAATGTTTGTAGTCCATTTCCTGCAGCAAAACTCGAAAATCTGCATTCAGGGCCTCCTACTCGTTAAGTGCAAGAACCAACTTGATGAGTAGGATGAAATAATACATGTACTCGTCGAGTCCCCCTATGGACTCTGCGAGTTCACTCAGTAGAATGCAAAAATCTTGAGTTTTTTCAAAAATTTGCATCAAGTATCAAGAAAACAAGCCTAGGGTCTCATACCACTGATGGGTTTTGAGCATTCTAACACTTCTATGGTGTACATGCAACCCTAGAAACCTTGGATCTATGTTTTCGCTAAAATACATGCAAATAGTAACTTTCCAAGGTTTACATCCTAACTACCATGTTATTGGGGTACTTGAATCATAAAAGACTAGTAGAATTACATACCTTTTAGTAGTGGTCGATTGCTTGGTGTTTGAGAGCCTAGCACCAATAATGTAGATGCCTCAAATGGAAGTCACAAATCACCACAAACTTTGGAAACTTGACAGAATGGTAGCACACTTCTAGAAATCGACCAAACCTTAGTTCTCTCTCTCTCTCTCACACACACACACACTAATGCCATTTCAAGTGCCAAGGACCCCTTCATATAGTGTGGTGGATTAGGGTTACATTCATGTAAACCCTAATACCCATGACCTTTCATTTCCATGAGGTCCATGGGTTAAATCTCCATGGTGTAATGACCATAAATTTTTCAACAAATTTTAACTTTTCAAAACATCCCAATTACTTTAAGTTTTTACAAAAAGGTTTTCAATACATTTATTATCAGAGTATTCCCAGAAGCATAACATAAAACCTAAACACGAGGAGCGGTACGATCACACCTTCTCCTTGCCACGGTCTCCTGAAGAACCTGAAAAACATTAAACCACAACTGTAAGCCCGAAAGCTTAGTGAGATACCCCCAAAATACCAACCACATATACCATACGTATATAACATGTCATACCATAACCGATCACAGAACAGCCATGCATATCGGGTCTACTGTGTGATTGGTCCGCCGTGTCGGGCCTTCAGTCCACCGGGTCCACCCTCCGAGTCTAGTCATGTCCCTCGAGTCTGCAGTGTGGTTGGTCCGCCCGCACCGGGCCTTCAACCCAACTGGTCCACTTTCTGAGTCTACAGTATGATTGGTCCGCCCGCATCGGGCCTTCAGTCGGCCTGGTCCACTCTCCGAGCCTCGGCATGTCTGGTCCGCCCTGGTGGGGCCTACAGCCTATCCGGACCGCTCGCTGGGCCTTCGGGACAACCGTTCCGCCCTGAGTATCTTGGCCTACAGCACAAAGCAGGACCCGCCCCAACCCAACTCCAGTCCAAACAACCATGTGCACATAAACATACAATCATATAACAGTTCACAGTCAACAAGCCGATCAAACAGATCACATAACATATCATCATCGTAACCAGGATACCAAACTAACCGGTCACAAGCATATACCATCCTAGCTACCAGGATGCAAACATATCATAGCAATAACATAACAACAAATACTCGGATCTCAATCCGATAAAGGGCCGGCCTTGGTGCCTTAGACCCTGTTTGTCACACCCCCGAACCAGACGGCGGAAACGTCCGGGGGCTGTCGTGACTCAATTGAATACCATAACATTGAATATATATGAAACATAACAACATTCGTCACCATTCATCAACATAGTACAACCAGTAGTGTTTACATAACATACATTGTTTAAACATTACATTCCCCAAAAATTAAGTTGTTTAATTCATACAAAAATAAACCGCAACCGTCACTGGATATGATTTCCCTTGATTCACTGGCTCCCTGAGAATACAAGTATTTTGAAAAACGTTAACATATGAAATGTTGGTGAGTTCATAAGTAGTGTTTGAAATCAAATGTTTGTATTGTTTGAAGAACCACCAGAAAATCCGATATTTTCTGAAAAGATAAGTTTCCGAAAACGTTTGTGAAGATCCATAGGTATGCTTGTTTGTTTCTATACTTGTAAAAGAAAAAAAATGTTCGTTTAGAATGTATGCATTTCAAATTTGTAAGTATTGAAAACCCTAGGAAAACCCGATGTCCTCCTAGTTCCTTGAATTACGTGATGTTACATTGAAACCATTGCATAGCGTATAGTGTCAGTCCCGGGCGACGTTGGAAGGTTTTCGAGCAGGATTATTTACTACAAACCCGCGTTACACAAACGCCCAGTTTATAGTTATACTAACGACTCCGAAGGCGTCGTCAATACTAATCGCGTTATCCAATCGCCCTGACTAGGTGAAGTCCCACATCCGAAGAGAAAGAGGTCACGAAGACCCCGGTAACTCCATTAGCCGGTTGGGGATAAAATGTACGAGGGGTCCCAGACCCGCCTCGCATGAAATGTAGACCTTACTAGCAAGACCAAAGGAACCTTGGGGACCGGTGGTATACAAGCCATTGAAAGTCCATTTACGTTGTGTCGGATCGGTAAAACCCAACACTCCGTAAAAAAATGTCTTCGGGCCTTAAGATCAGGTCATTGGGCTAGCTAGGCTTAACGAACAAGATTTTACACTTGTGGGGCCCAAAGATGGTGCATAGACGTCTGTGCACACTCGCATGTGTATGTATAACCAAACGTTACTTGTATGAATTGTAGTGTCGTAGTGTTAGTAGTTGTAGATTTCTATTGGCTCGAGACCGAGCCAATTCGTTTAACAACGACTTTTGGTATTGTAAAGTATTGTATTCCGTTAATAGTCGTGGTGCCATCATTTGATCAAATTGGGTATATTGAACTAGCCTTGAAATATTCCTGTTTTCAGCCCCTCATCATTTGTAAAATTTACATTTTCAACCCTTTATATTAAATACTTCCCGGTTTAGTCCTTAAACTATTTTTCTTGACATTTTAACACCAAAAATTATTGAAATTAATATTTTTCAACATATTTTTCATAAAAACAGTTTAAGTCCTTGAAAATGCAGTTTTCACGGTTTTAACCCCTTCTTTTCGCAATTTTTACAATTTTGGCCCAATTTGGAAAATTTTTGCAACTTTGGTCCTTTTTAAATTTAAAAAGCATTTTAAACCTTTGAAAAGGAGTTGGAACACTTATAGTCCACTGTTTTACAGAAAGTTACAGTTTTGGCCCTCCAAAACAGAAAAATTCGCATAATGGGCCTTATTGGGCCGAAAGTTACATTTTTAACCCATTAAGCTTAAAATTTATGTTTTTAGTCCCCTAAATGAGTATATTTCCAGAAATTTATTTATGAAAACTGTTTTGGCACACTTCATCCATCAGAATCTGTGACATGTCAATTTGGGCCCTTATTTTTGCATTTTTCACATTTTAGGCCCAAAATTTGTGTTTTTAACCCAAAGAAATTATTGCTAAACTACTTAGCCAATTTTTCTTGAAGCACTTTGTGTTTAGAAATATATTTGAAGTTAAAATCATGTAGCACAAGTTATATCTCGGTTTTGATGAGTTTTGAGGCTAGATCCAACATAAAAACACATAAAAGCATACATATAAGCATGGAAATCATACAAGGCATACAAACACATATAGATCTACACTTTCACTTGTATTCCCCCCCCACAAAACTCATAAAAACAGAAAATAGGGGGTATGAAGCTCACCTTGGGGTGTTGATTCGGTTTTGCAAGGAAAATGGAAGGAAAAAAAATGAAGTGTTTTTGGCCTTGGCTCCCTTTGATGAAGATCTCAAATTTTGAGATGGTTCTAGGGTGCAAGATCACGATTTTTGCATAGATTAGGAAAGGATTTTGATAACAAAAGAATTTAAACCATAGATCTATGCATAATCTTACCTTAGATGATGATTTACTTGCAAAATCCTCTTGGAAAGTCCCTAATTTTCGAGATTTTTGGAGAGGGGAGGAAGGAGAGTTCTTGAGTGTTCTAGAGAGAATTTGAGATATTTTTGGTGTGTGTGAGAGGGGATTCGGCCGAGAGTGGGAAGAGAGAAGAGAGGAAGTGATATTTGAAGTGATACATGCATGGAGGTATGTGATATGTGCCTAGAAATCCATTAGATAATAGTGAGGTGTCACTCACTAGTCAACATGCTTCCTTTCCTCTTGGGCTCATGCATTGGGCCGAGAATGGGGAGAGAAGAAGGAAAAATTGGGCTCTTTGCCCCTAAGACCAACATTAGAGGTAGTTTAGGGTATTTATTGGCCTTATAAAATAAAATTGTGATTTTTATGCTTTATTAAGCTAGGTTAGGTTAAATTATGGATCAAAACTTGTGTTTTATTTCATTCTAGGTTCTACCTAGCCCAAAATATTGCAATAAACGAATGTGGGTCCAATTAGAACCCAATTAGGGTCCTAAACCCATGATAGTCCAATTTGGAAATTCATTGGTCCATTTGGATCCAATAAGGAAGTCCTAGTCCTAAATGGACTTAACAAGAACTTCTAGGGTCTCCAATTGTTTGATGACTACTTATAGTACTTGTATCTTGTATTTGATTGAAGTTTTTGATTCACATGTACTTGAATGCATAGATTACATGGCTCAAAATTTATAGTTGTGACATCATCCCCCCGTTAGAGGGAATTTCGTCTCGAAATTCTGTTTGAAAGCTAGATTTGAGATAACTAGAATAGGTGAGGGTACTTTTGCTTCATTTGATCTTCGCGTTCCCACGTGAATTCTGGCCCACGCTTTGCGTTCCACCGTACCTTCACGATCGGGATGCGACTCTGCTTAGTACGCTTCACCTCCCTGTCCATAATCTCGATTGGTTCTTCGACGAACAGGAGATTCTCATTGATTTCGATTTCGTCAAGAGGAGTGACAAGGGTTTCATCTGATAGGCACTTTTTCAGATTAGAAACATGAAACACGGGGTGTACACCGTTTAGCTCTGCGGGTAGTTGTAGTCTGTATGCTACTGGACCTATTCGGGCGACGATTTCGAAAGGTCCAACGTATCGCGGGTTCAGCTTTCCCCGTTTTCCGAAACGTATAACCCCTTTCCAGGGTGAGACCTTCAACATTACTCGATCACCGACCTGGAATTCTAAGGGCTTTCGCCGTTTATCAACGTAGCTCTTTTGCCGGTCACGCGATGCCTGTAATCGAGCTTTGATCTGGACAATCTTTTCTGTGGTCTCGCGAATGATTTCCGTTTTCATAGCTTCTGCCTGGACCGATGCAATTTGAGTGGTCAGATGAGACTGAATGGTTATCGAGTGCGTTTTTGCACGGCGATTTGTGTACTCCTTCCGACTTAATGCGTCAGCTACCACGTTGGCCTTGCCTGGATGGTACTTGATCTCGCATTCGTAGTCGTTTAACAACTCCACCCATCTTCGTTGTCTCATGTTCAGCTCCTTCTGATTCAAGATGTGCTGGAGGCTCTTGTGGTCTGTGAAGATGGTGCACTTTGTACCGTACAGGTAGTGCCTCCAAATTTTTAGGGCGAAGACCACGGCTCCCAGTTCTAGGTCATGGGTTGTGTAATTTACTTCGTGCATCTTTAGTTGACGGGACGCATATGCTATCACTCTTCCACGTTGCATGAGGACGCAACCTAAACCTTGATTTGACGCGTCACAGTAAACTACAAAATCTTCCGTCCCTTCGGGTAGAGATAGTACAGGAGCGCTACAAAGAGCTTGCTTCAAGGCTCGAAACGCAATCTCTTGTCGGTCTGTCCACTTGAATGGCACACTCTTTTGCGTAAGCAAGGTAAGTGGCTTGGCGATTTTAGAGAAGTTTTGGATGAATCTCCTATAGTAGCCTGCTAGGCCTAAGAACTGACGAATTTCTGTGGGCGTAGTCGGAGTTGCCCATCCTTCCACAGCTTTGACCTTAGAGGGATCCACATGAATTCCATCTTGGCTAACTACGTGACCGAGAAAATTCACGCTCCGTAGCCAAAACTCACACTTAGAGAGTTTGGCGTAAAGCCTTTCCGATCGCAGCGTCTCTAGGACTTGTCGGAGATGTTGGCCATGCTCCTCTTTGCTTCGAGAATAGACGAGGATGTCATCGATAAACACAATGACGAAGTTGTCCAAGAACGGTCGAGAGATTCGGTTCATTAGGTCCATAAATGCGGCGGGTGCATTTGTTAGACCGAAGGGCATTACGACGAATTCATAATGTCCATAGCGGGTTCGGAAAGCGGTTTTAGGGATATCTTCTTCTCGGACCTTGAGTTGATGGTATCCGGATCGTAGATCAATTTTAGAAAAATAGCTAGCTCCTTGGAGCTGGTCGAATAGATCATCGATCCGAGGGAGTGGGTAGCGGTTTTTAACAGTGAGTTTATTCAACTCTCTGTAATCGATGCACATTCTGAAAGATCCGTCCTTCTTCTTGACAAAGAGCACCGGAGCTCCCCATGGCGAGTAGCTAGGTCGGATAAATCCCTTGTCCAGAAGCTCACTGAGTTGGCTGGACAATTCCTGCATTTCAGCAGGTGCCAATCGATATGGTGATTTAGCGAGAGGAGTTGCTCCTGGGACGAGGTCGATTCGGAACTCAACCTGTCTCTCTGGGGGTACTCCTGGGAGATCTTCAGGAAACACGTCCGGGAATTCACACGCTACCGGAATGTCTTGGATGTTAATTTCTTCTTTGGTCTTGTCCACTATGTGGGCCAAGAACGCTAAGTTGTTCTTTCGCAGATGTTTTTGTGCCTTGATGCACGAGATAAGACGAAGATTCGTGCTAGGCTTGTCTCCGTAAATTACTAGGGTTTCGTGATTCGGGAGACGAAGGCGAACGGCCTTCTCGTGGCACAAAACCTCAGCATGGTGGGGGCTTAACCAATCCATGCCGATAATCACATCGAAACTCCTAATTGACACTGGCATCAGATCTATTCGTAAGACGTGTTGGTTAAGGGTTAAGGTACATCCAGTGTAGATTTCTCTAGTGGATTCGGTCTTCCCATTGGCCATTTCCACCGTATAGGTTTCATTTAGCTTCTAGGGTTGTTGTTTTAATAAATGTTTAAACTTCTCGCTTACGAAACTTCGCTCCGCTCCGGTATCAAATAAGATGCATGCATAAGTGTGGTTTAGGAGGAACGTACCGGTCACAACTGCGGGGTCCTGAACTGCATCCCTCTGACCCATAGTTAGCATTCTTCCTGCTCCTCTGTTTCCTGAGTTGTTGTTGTTGTTAGGGCAGTCTCGACGGAAGTGTCCCGTCCTTCCACACCCGAAACAGGTGTGACTAAGCCCTGCATTGTTGCCACCGGCATTGGTGTTGTTGTTATTGCGAGGGTTGTTGTTGTTCTGGTTGTTTCCCTGATTCTGGTTCTGAGAAGGATAAGTCCTGCAGAACTTTGCAGTGTGTCCCCTTCGGTTGCAACTGGTGCAATGGAACTCCCTACATTCTCCTTGGTGATGGAAACCGCACTTGTTGCATTTGGGATGAGTACCGGAATAGGGTTTTGAGGTATTTGAAGCAGCTGAGGTTGGAGCATGTGATGTGACTGGTATCGGTGCAGTGACAGCGTGAACTGCCACCGTTTGCTGCTTTTTAGAGGTCTCGGGACCCTGACGCCCCTTCCTCTTGTTGCTCCATCCTTTCTTACCATCACCCTCCTTTTTCTTCTCAGCCTCTACCGGTTTCTCGCCCTTTTTGTGGTTATGATCATATAACCTCTTTGCCAATCTCTTCGCACTGTCAAAAGTTTCAGGGTTTGCAGCTATCACATTTCCTTGAATGGGGGATGTCAGTCCCCAAATGAATCGTTCAATCTTCTTCCCCTCTGAAGTGATCATACCCGGGCACAACAGAGATAGTTCGCTGAATCTCGATATGTAAGCATCGATGTTCCCATTCTGCACCGTGAGATTCCATAGTTCCTGCTCCATCTTCTGTATTTCGCCTCGGGGGCAGTACTCAGCCGTCAACATCTCTTTCATCTCTGCCCAGGGAATAGAGTTGGCGACCGGGAGTGTCATGGCTTCCACATGACCATTCCACCAAGTGAGTGCTTGGTCCACCAAAGTGCAGGCCGCGAACTTCACTTTCATCTGCTCGGGGCACTCGCATATCTCGAATACCGACTCTACCTTCTCAATCCATCGCTTTAGGGCGATCACTCCTCCGGTACCGTTGAAAGTTCGGGGTTTAGCGTTCGCAAAATCCTTGTAGGTGCACGTTTTAGTGAGTCCTTGGTTCGCCCCGTTGTTCGAACTTCCAGATCCTTGCCCGTTAGCTCCTCCGTTGTTTCCTCGGTGAAGTTGTGCCATCGCTGCTGTGACTGCAGCCGACACGGCTGCCTGGAAAGCAGTGGAGTCAGCTTCGGGCGGGGTTGGTCCTGGCTTTCCGCGAGTAGTTGGGCGAGGCATCTTTCTGTCACGAAACGGAAAGATGTTGAGTGTACGTGGTTTCCGTGAGGTGGCGACTCTACTAACTAGGTGTATGGTACGAACCTAAACGTTACTATCATCAAGCATACAATCATAACGTCTCAACACATAACAACTGAGAATATCATAGCAAAACACACAAAAGTTTATTAATATTATCCGCATTTAGTACAAGAAAATTTGCTCGTAGGAGCATACATAAGTAATGCTAATCCGACAGCATAACGGCTCCATGAGTAGTGTAGTCACTTAAACATAGAGCCGGAGTACGTAACATAGTTCCTAATGATCTACTATGATAAGTCTACCCCTAACCGCGATGAGTTGTGTCCGGAGGTGGTGCCGAAGATGTGGATGCTCCCTGAAGACGAGCAACCAAGCGTTCCGCGTCCCGGAGTCGAGACTCCCACCGAACCTGTCTCATGTGAAACTCTCGAAGGACGTCACGCGTCTCCTGCTCCGCACGCTCGACCCTAGTCCTCAATTGGTGTACCTGATTTGCAGTGTCCTGGGCAAGATCGCCCGTATTCCGTAACCGTTTCACCATGACTGGAAGGGCTCGGTCGGCCGGTCCTCCATCTCTCAGGTCAAAGAACTCGCGTGACATGCCATACGGGGGTCGCTGTCCCTGCTGTCTGCTCCATCTCCAGAGGTCCATACCCCAGGGAGGTGTAGGGCCAGTGGGGCCCACTCGATATGCAGGCACCCGGATTGGGTAAGGGGGGTTGATGACTTCGGACTCCGCATCCGAATCACCCCCGTCGCTATCATCGAGCTCCTCTTCGAAATGCTCTTCGTCTTCTTCGGGTTCGACAGGCTCGCCTTCGGCTTCTGCCTCCGGTTCCCCGTCAGGTTCCTCCTCGGGGTCCTCCTCGGGTTCCTCTTCAGGCTCTTCCTCAGGTTCCTCCTCAGGCTCCTCCTCAGGTTCCTCCTCGGACTCCTCTAGCCACCCGTTGTTTCCCTGATTAGGGAAGTAGGGGTCTCCCGGGTGATGAAAACCAGCCATGCTGTCTGCGTGAGTACGTAAATATACTACATTATCCTAGGATGCTATATCTATCATACATACTAAGCAACATTCTCTTTTTGGGTGATAAGGGTATAGTTTTTGGTTCCCTGGCTATCCCGATCTCATCAAGACGTGTGCTAGTTTTACCTTGGAGAGAACGTAGTTGATCAGGCTACATTCACTCCTTGGTATCCCTAAGAACAGTCCCGAATTAACCAAGATACCAGTTTATTATGTTTGATTCAGCGTTAGGTTCTTATTCCTAATGCAAGCAAGTGTGTTTTATTTACTCGTTCTGTTCAGAGTTATGTTAGTCCCTCTTTTTTTGGTTTATAGTTGCATATCAATGTATGGCTCGACATGCTAGTTCACTATAAACAAAGCTCTGATACCAACCTGTCACACCCCCGAACCAGACGGTGGAAACGTCCGGGGGCTGTCGTGACTCAATTGAATACCATAACATTGAATATATATGAAACATAACAACATTCGTCACCATTCATCAACATAGTACAACCAGTAGTGTTTACATAACATACATTGTTTAAACATTACATTCCCCAAAAATTAAGTTGTTTAATTCATACAAAAATAAACCGCAACCGTCACTGGATATGATTTCCCTTGATTCACTGGCTCCCTGAGAATACAAGTATTTTGAAAAACGTCAACATATGAAATGTTGGTGAGTTCATAAGTAGTGTTTGAAATCAAATGTTTGTATTGTTTGAAGAACCACCAGAAAATCCGATATTTTCTGAAAAGATAAGTTTCCGAAAACGTTTGTGAAGATCCATAGGTATGCTTGTTTGTTTCTATACTTGTAAAAGAAAAAAAATGTTCGTTTAGAATGTATGCATTTCAAATTTGTAAGTATTGAAAACCCTAGGAAAACCCGATGTCCTCCTAGTTCCTTGAATTACGTGATGTTACATTGAAACCATTGCATAGCGTATAGTGTCAGTCCCGGGCGACGTTGGAAGGTTTTCGAGCAGGATTATTTACTACAAACCCGCGTTACACAAACGCCCAGTTTATAGTTATACTAACGACTCCGAAGGCGTCGTCAATACTAATCGCGTTATCCAATCGCCCTGACTAGGTGAAGTCCCACATCCGAAGAGAAAGAGGTCACGAAGACCCCGGTAACTCCATTAGCCGGTTGGGGATAAAATGTACGAGGGGTCCCAGACCCGCCTCGCATGAAATGTAGACCTTACTAGCAAGACCAAAGGACCCTTGGGGACCGGTGGTATACAAGCCATTGAAAGTCCATTTACGTTGTGTCGGATCGGTAAAACCCAACACTCCGTAAAAAAATGTCTTCGGGCCTTAAGATCAGGTCATTGGGCTAGCTAGGCTCAACGAACAAGATTTTACACTTGTGGGGCCCAAAGATGGTGCATAGACGTCTGTGCACACTCGCATGTGTATGTATAACCAAACGTTACTTGTATGAATTGTAGTGTCGTAGTGTTAGTAGTTGTAGATTTCTATTGGCTCGAGACCGAGCCAATTCGTTTAACAACGACTTTTGGTATTGTAATGTATTGTATTCCGTTAATAGTCGTGGTGCCATCATTTGATCAAATTGGGTATATTGAACTAGCCTTGAAATATTCCTGTTTTCAGCCCCTCATCATTTGTAAAATTTACATTTTCAACCCTTTATATTAAATACTTCCCGGTTTAGTCCTTAAACTATTTTTCTTGACATTTTAACACCAAAAATTATTGAAATTAATATTTTTCAACATATTTTTCATAAAAACAGTTTAAGTCCTTGAAAATGCAGTTTTCACGGTTTTAACCCCTTCTTTTCGCAATTTTTACAATTTTGGCCCAATTTGGAAAATTTTTGCAACTTTGGTCCTTTTTAAATTTAAAAAGCATTTTAAACCTTTGAAAAGGAGTTGGAACACTTATAGTCCACTGTTTTACAGAAAGTTACAGTTTTGGCCCTCCAAAACAGAAAAATTCGCATAATGGGCCTTATTGGGCCGAAAGTTACATTTTTAACCCATTAAGCTTAAAATTTATGTTTTTAGTCCCCTAAATGAGTATATTTCCAGAAATTTATTTATGAAAACTGTTTTGGCACACTTCATCCATCAGAATCTGTGACATGTCGATTTGGGCCCTTATTTTTGCATTTTTCACATTTTAGGCCCAAAATTTGTGTTTTTAACCCAAAGAAATTATTGCTAAACTACTTAGTCAATTTTTCTTGAAGGACTTTGTGTTTAGAAATATATTTGAAGTTAAAATCATGTAGCACAAGTTATATCTCGGTTTTGATGAGTTTTGAGGCTAGATCCAACATAAAAACACATAAAAGCATACATATAAGCATGGAAATCATACAAGGCATACAAACACATATAGATCTACACTTTCATTTGTATTCCCCCCCCACAAAACTCATAAAAACAGAAAATAGGGGGTATGAAGCTCACCTTGGGGTGTTGATTCGGTTTTGCAAGGAAAATGGAAGGAAAAAAAATGAAGTGTTTTTGGCCTTGGCTCCCTTTGATGAAGATCTCAAATTTTGAGATGGTTCTAGGGTGCAAGATCACGATTTTTGAATAGATTAGGAAAGGATTTTGATAACAAAAGAATTTAAACCATAGATCTATGCATAATCTTACCTTAGATGATGATTTACTTGCAAAATCCTCTTGGAAAGTCCCTAATTTTCGAGATTTTTGGAGAGGGGAGGAGGGAGAGTTCTTGAGTGTTCTAGAGAGAATTTGAGATATTTTTGGTGTGTGTGAGAGGGGATTCGGCCGAGAGTGGGAAGAGAGAAGAGAGGAAGTGATATTTGAAGTGATACATGCATGGAGGTATGTGATATGTGCCTAGAAATCCATTAGATAATAGTGAGGTGTCACTCACTAGTCAACATGCTTCCTTTCCTCTTGGGCTCATGCATTGGGCCGAGAATGGGGAGAGAAGAAGGAAAAATTGGGCTCTTTGCCCCTAAGCCCAACATTAGAGGTAGTTTAGGGTATTTATTGGCCTTATAAAATAAAATTGTGATTTTTATGCTTTATTAAGCTAGGTTAGGTTAAATTATGGATCAAAACTTGTGTTTTATTTCATTCTAGGTTCTACCTAGCCCAAAATATTGCAATAAACGAATGTGGGTCCAATTAGAACCCAATTAGGGTCCTAAACCCATGATAGTCCAATTTGGAAATTCATTGGTCCATTTGGATCCAATAAGGAAGTCCTAGTCCTAAATGGACTTAACAAGAACTTCTAGGGTCTCCAATTGTTTGATGACTACTTATAGTACTTGTATCTTGTATTTGATTGAAGTTTTTGATTCACATGTACTTGAATGCATAGATTACATGGCTCAAAATTTATAGTTGTGACACTGTTGACATAGTGAGGATAACTCACCTCGCGATAGCCGATACTCTGAAATGAAGAAGCAGATTCCTGAATCACCGACTCACCGCAAATCCCGAACTAGCCAACATAGCACAAATAAACATTAGGCCAAGTACAATACTCTTCCAAGGGTAAATTGACCATTTTACCCTTAACTCAATCCGGCCCAACACTAGGTAAGCTCCCAAGCCCACCAATGGCCCAAGGTCCAAATCTTATACAAAGCCCAACATTGGCCCAATTTACTAAATTGGGCCCTCCTCACCAAATGGGCCTAGATCCAAGGTCCATAACAATAATTGGGCCCAAAATACTCTATCCATATATTTCCAGTCATGGCCCAAAAACCAACAACCCAAAAACAGCCCAAACTCTAAGGCCCAACATGGAAATCCAATCAGGGGGAGTACGTTGGGCGTACCCTCTCTGGTACGCTGGGCGTACAGCATTGATTCGCAAAAGGATCGGGGCACTTTCTCTTTACGCGGGGCGTACTCAAAGGTTACACGGGGCGTAACCTTGTGGCTCAACAAAATCATATAATGACTTAATGGCTTAAGCTCTTAAGCCCAAACTTCAGATCCTTAGGCCAAATCTGCCTAAGATTCATAAAGTCTCAAACTTTATCACTTGGGACATCCATAAAGCTCTTAATCCATTAAGACCCATATATCTCACACATGGAACAACCACAGCCCTTGGGACCTCATTTTTCTCACTCAATACCTCTCTAAAGGTCTGAAAGGATAGATAATCTCGGCCAACACAAAGCATGAATCAAGATGAGGACTTTTGGGACAAGAATGATGCCAAAACTTCACAACACTTAGATCTATGCAAAATAATTGACAAGCAATAAGCTTTATACCTCAAATAAGCTCCAAAGGATGATATCTCTCCATTTCTACAAGCTCCAATCGTTCCTCTCCTTCTTTGACAACTTCTCCTTTCTTCTTCTAGCTTTTCTTTTGCCAAAAATGAGCTTTCCAAGGCCAAACACACCTAACAATGGAGGGAATGCGGATTTCTAGGGTTTCTGGGGGTAAAAGAGTGTCTATGGAGGCTAGGGTATGAACCAACATGTTCATTATATAGTGGCTGACCCTAATTTTAGGGTTTGGAGTTTCTGAGAGTACCCTGGGCGTACTCACCTTGCCCCCCCCCCCCCCCCCCCCCCGCATTTCTTCCCTCACTACGTTGGGCGTACGTCCAGCTTACGATGGGCGTACCCAACCAACTTCAAGCATGGATGCATGGCATGCATGGGACCTTTTTTCCACTTTTTCCCACAAGATAAGCAAAATACCATTTCTCTTAAATCCCGGGAACTCTCAATTAGGTACTCTTAGGAACGGGGCGTTACACATGGACTATCCATGGACTTTCCATGCAAGCCTAGCCTATTCTAAATAAGTAATAGCACACACTATATAAATACAAGAGCCCATATTTAATTAGTCACCTTTTTATCACCAAATTAATTCTAGATCAATACTAATTAAATAATATGATTTGATATTAATATATTAGAACTTATAATATATTAATAAATCATAAACATATTATTCTCAAAAGATTATCCATAAATTGTTCGGGTGAAGTGCAACCCAAATGGAACATGCTGGGTCGGGTCAAGTACATCTCAAATATACTTATGGACTTAGACACCTTATCGAACAGTCTTCGTTGCGAGGAGAGGGGTTTTTCGCTAGAGAGAACTCATATGCCAGGAGGACAGTGGGAGGCAAATTGACCTTGAAGAGCATTAAGATTTCAGCGATGAAGAAACCTCAAACACTAGTGCTCAACCCGAGGAGGAAACCACTGTGGAACCGATTGACGAGTCCTTAACTCAAAGGCATTCTAGTAGAGTTATAAATACACCTAAGTTTTATGGTTTCCATATAACTACTGAAGGTGATACATTTATCAGTGATAGTACACTGGTAAATTTAGATGAACCTAACAACTACTAGGAAGCCATGGAAGGCCCCGAGTCTGTTAAATGGAAAGAGGCTATGGATAGCGAGATTTAGTCCATGTATGACAATCAAGTTTGGATCTTGGTTGACAATGTATCGGGTTGTAAGACAGTCAGATACAAATGGATCTTCAAGAGGAAGACCGACATGGATGGGAAAATAAACACTTACAAGGCACGAATGGTTGTGAAGGACTTTACTCAAATGACTGGAGTTGACTATGATGAAAACTTCTCACCAGAGGCTAAAATGAAGTCTATAAGGGTCATGCTAGCCATACCTACATTTCATGATTACAAAATATGGCAAATGGATGTCAAAACCGCTTTCCTTAATGGGAAGTTGGCTGAGGATGTTTACATGAATCGGACAGAGGGTTTTGTCAATGTAAAGTACCTTAATAGAGTGTGTAATCTTGAGAAATCCATATATGGATTGAAACAAGAATCTCGCAGATGGAATCTTTGTTTCGATGAGAAAGTCAAAGAGTTTGGTTTTTTGAGAAGCGAGGATGAGTCATGTGTATATGTCAAAGCTAGTGGTAATATAGTTATCCTTCTGGTGTTGTATGTGGATGACATACTACTCATAGGAAACGATATTCCAAACTTGTAGGAGGTTAACTGCTGGCTTGGGAAGTGTTTCGCAATGAAGGACCTCGGAGAAGCTGCTTATATTCTAGGAATAAGGATATTGCAAAACATGAGTAAAAGACTAATAGGACATAATCAAACTAACTACTTGGACAAGGTTTTGAAACGTTTCAGCATGGAGGAATCCAAGAAAGGAGAATTACCTATCCAGAGCAATACCAAACTAAGTGACACTCAGAGTCCAAGTATAGATGCTAAGATAGAAAAAATGAGTCAAATACCATATGCTTCTACTGTTGGATCGATCATGTATGCTATGAGATGCACTCGCCCTGATGTAGCCTTCAATTTGAGCATGGTTATGAGATTTCAAGGGAACCATGGTAAAGCTCACTAGACTGTGATAAAGAACATTCTAAAGTACATGCGAAGAACTAAAGATTGGATCCCTACCCTCGGTGGGAGTGATGAATTAAGAGTGGCAAGGTATTGTGATGCCAACTTTCAAACCGACAGAGATAATTTCCACTCTTATTCGGGATGGATATTTACCCTAAATGGTGGAGCAGTAACTTGGAAAAGTTCCAAACAGGAAACTGTAGCTGATTCAACATGCAAATCAGAATACATAGCAGCAACTGAAGCATCGAAGGAGGCAATATGGATGAAGAACTTAATAGGAGACTTTGGACTTGTACCAGCTGTAAAGGAGTCCATGGAGATTTTCTGTGACAACGAGGGTACAGTAGCCTTAGCCAAGGAATCAAGGAATCATGGCAGAGCCAGGCATATCGACAGAAAATATCACTTCATAAGAGATCGAATAGAAGAAGGAATCATCGTAATGAAGGAGGTATTGTCAGACGAAAACCCAACAGATCCCTTTACAAAGGGACTGAGTAGGGTCAAGCACTTGCAGCACGCTATGAGCATCGTGTTGAAGGAAGATATCAGTTTGATTGATTAGATAGACATTTAGAAACTTGTAATAGCTAAAATGTAATTGACATTTGATTATTGAATAAAAGAAGTTTTATCTATAAGTTACTATCTTGTGCCAATTGTTTACTATTGTTTCATTTTGCATGTTTTGACTTCCAGAATAATAAGATTATTCAAACTATCCACAGTCGATCATACTTTGGAAGTAGGTTATGAAAGTAGACTTTCATGAATAGGTTTTTACAAGATTATCTAAGGTGTTAGACATTTCAAAGTTTGCTACAAGCATTCATGAGTGCTCTTGAAATAAGATTTGAGAATTAGATTAAACACACACTCACATGAATCACTTCATCGAATGTATCACGAGTGATTGTGAGATGATAATATCGTATAGTCGTCAAACTAAGATATATGAGTCGTTGATTATGAGTTGGTTGTACATTGATAGTACGAAAACGCATCAGTAACTCGATGTTATGAAACATGATTTTGTGTATGATTTAACGAGTAGTTAGTACAAGCATATAAGTCGAGTTTATCTTATCCTTTTATCCTCAGAGGATTAAAAGTGATATCTTGGGCCCCTCAATGATTTTGTTTAGATTTATGTGTCGGGCCCGATTAGGACTCAATTGATGTGTTCAATTATGTTCTATGTCAAACAAATCAGAAATCGGGAAAACAAATTTTGGACAATGAGCATGACTTTAATTCCATTTCTTTGTCCACAAGATATCTTGTAAAATAGAGGATTATATGATCACTTATCTAATGGACACATCAGAGTGCAATAGCGGCTTTTTGAGAGCTACAATTGCTAATCAGATTTTAAGATACATCGGAAATTATAGGTATTAGACTTATCCAAGTAGGAGACTGTAGGATTAGGTATCTAAGCCCATAACTATAATTGGTATGTACTTGACCCAATAGTAGCATGGTCCATTTCGGGTTGCCTTCACTAGAACAATTTGATAGATGGATATTTGAGTAAGAGCTTATCTATGGTTTATTAATATATTATAATTATAATATATCAATTGAGAAATCATATTATTTAATTGTTATTGATCAAGAATTAATTTGGAATTAATTTAGTGATCAAAAGAGACTAATTAAATTGATACATATGGATTGGGCTAATGATCCATGATTGATTCATGATGGGTTAAGCTTATGGATCAGTCCATGGAGTGTTGTCCCAAATCATATGCATGGATCATAAGCTTACGTGGATTAGGGTTATACATGACTCTTGGATTTCCACACATATAAATATGTTATCCTAAGCCCTAAAATCGACCACTACTTGCATTCCAGGAAGAGAATTCGGTTTTAGAGTCTCCTTAGCCTCTCGTATATCCATTTAGCGGTTTATTGATGTTTGTGACTTGTTTAAGGCACAACACTTGGGGTGCTAAGTTCTCACAAGGCCAAAGTCTCACTAGCAACAACCAGAGGTATCTTTCTAACTTGCTTTATAGTTCATATATGAAAATTTGTATGCTAGTTTAGGCTTCATGCTTTGGAAACAATGTTGCATGTATAATTAGAGAGAATTTATATCCAAAGCATTAAGGTTGTATGTGCACCATAGAATGTTAGAGTACATAAAACCCAATATGAGGTACCTCATGCACTTGTGGTCCATGTAAATCATACAACAAACCCTATGGAGGTAATGTCGCCAGATCATGAGGGAGAAAACAACTATCCCCAACTCCAGGTCGTGTGTCGGGTAATTTGTCTCGTGAGGCTTCAACTGCCTAGATGCGTAGGCAATGACGTGCCCCCTCTACATCAACACTGCGCCCAATCCTGTAATGGATGCAACACAGTACACCACAAAGTCTGCCTTAAAGTCTCAAACGCTGCCTACTACTCAAGCCCCCAGCCAAATACAACAGCCTTCTTCGTAAGGCGGGTCAGTGGTACCGCTATCTTGGAGAAATCTTGTATGAATCTCCAGTAATAGCCTGCTAAACTGAGGAAACTCCAAATCTCAGATGGAGACTTCGAAACCTCCCATCTTTTCACAACCTCCACCTTGGCCGAGTCGATCAGAATATCGTTCTGGTTCACAAGGTGCCCCAGAAACTGCACCTCGCACAATTAGAACTCACACTTGGAGAACTTGGTGTACAAGCTCTCCCTCCTCAGGGTATCCAACACCTCTTGTAAGTTCTCCTCATGTTGCTCCTGTGTCTTGGAGTAAACCAAGATGTCATTAATAAAAACTATCACAGACCGATCCAGCATTGGTCTGCATACGCGGTTCATGAGATCCATGAACACGGAAGGAGCATTGGTGACCCCAAAGGGCATCACCACGAACTCGTAATGACCATAGCGAGTCCGGAAATCAGTCTTCTTCACATCCTCATCCTCGACCCTCATCTGATGGTATCCTGAATGCAAATCGATCTTGGAAAACCAAGATGATCCCTGAAGCTGGTCAAAGAGATCGCCAATCCTCGGGAGTGGGTAACAATTCTTGACCGTTACCTTATTCAGCTATCGGTAATCTAAGCACATCTGATGTGACCCATCCTTCTTCCTCACAAATAGGACCAGGGCTCCCCAAGGCAAACTGCTAGGGCTGATAAATCCCTTGTCTAACAGCTCCTGCAGTTGTGTAGACAACTCTTGCATCTCAGGAGGAGCCAATCGATATGCTGCCTTGGCTTTCGGAGCCGCACCCAGAACTAGGTCAACCCTGAAATCAACCTATATTTCCGGAGGTATCCCAGGAAAATCCACCGAGAAAACATCCGGATACTGCCGCACCACTAGCACATCATCAACGGTCGCCTTACCTTTCACCCGGGTATCCATAACATAGGCGACGTAACATGCGCATCCTTGCTAAAGGTAGCGTCTATCCCTTGCTGCTAAACACACAATTAGACCACGTTGCGGCCTCTCGCCCTGAATTACCAAATCTCCCCCACTTGGGGTCCTGACACGAACCAAGTGCTACTCACATTCAATCACCGCCCCATTCGGGCTCAACCAATCAATGCCTATGATAAAATTATTCCCACACAAAGGAATGGGAACCAAATCCATGAGGTAACCCTCGTCATACATCCTCAGAACACAATCTCTGTAAACCTCTAATGCTTGGACGGACCGGTCGTCAGCAATCTCGACCTCTAAAGGACAATCCAACATGTACGAAGACTCAGGAAACCTCTTGCTAAGTACAAGAGATACAAATGATCGGGCAGCCCCCAAATCAAATAACACCTGAACTGGGATACTGTTCACATGGAACGATCCTAAACAAATCACATAAAACATAAATATCATTATTGAAATGTAATAAGAGTTAGGGAGAAGAAAATATACCCATCACCACATCTGGTGCGACACGCGCCTCTTCGGCAGTCAACTGGAAGGCTCCGATCCTCACCACTGGAGCATCTTTCTTGACCTATCAGCCATCCGTGATCTGCAGGGTCACTGGAGCCAGCGCCACCACTGGCGCTCTTGATGTCTCGACCAATTGGCATTTTTATAGCCCCTATGATAGCAATGAAATCAAATTAGGTCTGATGTCTGAATGGTGGGGGTAGGGGTTGTGCAATCCTTGCTAAAGTGGCCATACTTGACACACTTGTAGCAAACCGATCCCCTAGCTCTGCAAACTCCCTTGTATGGCCTACCGCATTTCCCATAGCGACTCCAACCCTGTTAGCCCTTCGACCTCTAAATCGAATCCCTTGGGTTTCTTCTTAGAAACCCCAGTCGCTTGACCCGTCTCAGCCTTCCTCTTCATGATGTGCTCTATATCAATCTCCTTCTCCCTCGCCCTCACTATCATGTCATCCAACATCGAGCATGCCGAGTAGCTGACATATTTCTGAATGTCGACTCTCAACATATCATGGTATTGGGTTTTATTCATCTCCTCATTACCCGCATACTGAGGCACCAGTAAGGCCCTCTCCCTAAACTTGGCTGTAATCTATGCCACTGACTCAGTCGTCTGTCTTATATCCAGGAAGTCCCTGGCTAGCTGTTGGATCTCCACAACTGGCGTAAAATCGAATCAAAATCTGGTCACAAAATCCAACCAGGTCATAGCCTTAATGGCTGGAGCTCCCAAATAATCAATGATTGCCTCCCACCAGTCTTTAGCCCTCTTTCTCAAACAACCAGCAGCAAACTTGAACTTCAACCCCTCAGGTAAAAAGCTAGCCACCTGTGCAGACTCAATGTCCATGATCCATCATCACGCCACAATGGGGTCTTTCACCCTGCTGAAGTCTAGCGCTCCGCATCCCTTAAAATCCTTGAAGGAAAGCGTGCGAGTCCCTGACTGGCTAGATGCCATGTCACTCCTAAATTCCCTAAGGTGATCCTCCATCAGCTTAATGATCCATTCCTTGATCGACTGGAAAATCACTGGGGTTGCCTCAAGGATGCCTCTCGTAATCTCAGGTACGATGAACTCATGCAATATGTCATCAACTGGCTCGGAATCTATACCCAAACCCTAAACCTCCTGATTCGTGATGTGTCACCACCATTCTAAAACAAACCATACAATCATCAAAGTCATACTCACACAAGTTCCCTGGTTTAATCTCAGCTTTCCTTGATTCGAATACGGATCTCCGACCCACTCTCCACCATCAGTTGCATAGGAAGTCCCTGCTATCTCTCCCTGACTATCTCGCGAATACCATTACATATTACTAAGACCATATAAGTCTTTGAATGAGAGGCCCTACCCTACAACAGTTGGACTCAGACAAGAGCTGCAAAACAGGGCTAGACCTAACCTTCTGAAATTATTTAGTCCTAGTAATATGTAACTTAACGTATTTGTATGCTAGCTAATTACAGGTAACTATGACTCCTAAGTGCACAAAGCAAGCAACATTCGGGCAGTGAGTAACCCAAACCAAGCATATCCTATCCGGGCTATCATAACACTGACTAGTCCGTACTATCATGCAGTTCGATAAGCACATATAACATGCACATAAGGCATCTTCCTAGATCCTTATCCATAATCTAGCATGTAGTTCTTATACACATAAAGTAGACATATAAGGTATCCTTCCTAGATCGTTAGCCCTAATCTAGTATGAAGTTCTGATAATTATCTCATATATCATAACAAACAAGTATAGGTATCTTGGGGAAAACTTACTTATGCTCGGCCGATTGTACGCATTACACTCCTTTTTCTTTCTCTTCTCAAAATCTTTTTGTAAAACTATTTTTTCTTTTAACAATTTTATACCAAGTCCTCAATTTGAGTCCAGACACACCCGAAAGCGTGCACGGATCCCTCAAACCAAGACTCTAATACCAACTTGTAACATCCCAAAAATTACGACCAAAAATTTCATTTTGACATAAACAATTATAAAACTATTTGTCTGAAAACAACCATAGTATCAAATCATATCAAACCCATAGTATCAATAGTCAAAACATGTCATGCTAAAACAATATCAGAATAACAATCCCAAAGATCTTTAGTGCGGAAAATGTAGTGTGATGCGTTGCAATCATGTCGACTCCTTTCCCTTCAAAGAGGAAGTACCTAAAACCAAAACTGAAAACCGTAAGCACAAAACTTAGTGAGTTCCCCCATCATACCACATACTCACATACAGCCAAGCATATCTGGGTGCCTGACCTACCCTGTCGGGCATATCTGGGTGCCCGACCTACCCTGTCAAGCACATTAGGGTGCTCAACCTACCCAGTAAAGCATATATGGGTGCTCGACCTACCCTGCCATGCATATCTGGGTGCCCGACCTACCCTCCGATGTATCTCAACCGGCTACGGGGACTATTTCACCCCTACCACTACCACATAATACATAACATAAACATAGTTTAAGGCATATCTGGATGCATGACCTACCCTATTGGTCCTTACAATCGATAACGGGGTCTATCTCACCACTCTTACCATTATCACATAATATCATAGCATACTAGCACATAACACATAATAGATAGTGGCATACCAAACAATTATCACAAAGACAATCATCTAAACTACAATCTACTAATAGTGGGTCGCCCTTGGTGCCTTCGACCTACTTCTATTAGAAGGTAACTTGCCTCAAATGCTGTGAAGTAGTTGAACTGTCCTTGGTTCTGAAATCCACCCCACTCAAACTCCTACACATAAAGATTTCCTTTAGTTACCCTTTCATGCTCATAACCCCCCCCCCCCAAGGGTCAGTTTTGGTCAAAGTCAAAGTCAAGGTCAACACCCTGGTCAAAGTTAGCCTCTAGTCAAAGTCAACGTTACGAGCTGACTCAACTCGTCAAGTTGACCCATAAAATCATCGAGTTCCATAAATCATAAAACTCTAAAAGTGAAATCCAACTCGTCGAGTTCTGTCACAACTCGTCGAGTCCCTCCTATTCATAGTGTTAGGAATTTCCCATTCTACTCGTCGAGTCATCCTTGAACTTGTTGAGTTTTCCCTTTACAGAATTGGGACATTTCCTCTATAGACTCGACGAGTTCTTTAGTCTATTAATCCATCTTAAAATATTAAGGTCCTATTCTTCAATTCTAGGCTCCATACTTCATCTACATACTGGAAATGTCCTTTTAAGGGTAAAGTTTCCAACTTTACCCATTAATAGCCTCCCTTAATGGGTTTAGCTTAAACCCTAATTCTTTAAGATCTATATCTTGATCCAAAAGCCATATATACTTCAAACTACAGCATACAAACTGCAATCTAGACCCTAGACACAATTTGAACACGTAAAGTTTCTTCCTTTATCTCCATGCATGGGCTTTTGGGGCTTAAAAGGCCAAAATGACATCTTAGAGCTTGAATGGGGCTCCAATGGCCATAAAGTTTGCACCTTTATGCCATGATAGACCTCCAAGGTCCTAGATTTGGGAGTGTACCCACTTGGGACGTTCATTTCCCAAAAGCTAACATTCTTGGACCAAAAACCCCATAAAAGTGAAATGAAGAGATCTAAGAAATCATTAAATAAGTTTGATATTTGCTTACCTGAAAATGCTGCAAATGGAGTGAAGTTTCTGGATCTACTCTCTTCTTCTTGAGTACTCTAGCTTCTTCTTCTTCCACAAGCTTCAAATGCACAAGTTTTCTCTAAAAAATGTCTCAAAAGCTCACACAAGGCACTAGGGTTTTGGTACTTGGAGGCTGTAAATGAGGCCAACCTTTGGGGATTAATGTGTTTAAATAGGGTGCAAAACCCTGAAATTAGGGTTTTACTCTGCCAGCCCTACTCGTCAAGTTGGGGCTCTCAACTCATCGAGTAGGTTTCTTAACCCGTGTCCCAAAATAATTCCTACTCGACGTGTTAGGGGCTCTTAACTCGTCGAGTTCTTCCATAAAAGTGCATAAATTATTATTTTAAATACATACCAGAAACCGGACATTACAGAAAAGTTGTCAGTATAAAGTGAAGAGAGATTATGGTTACGACATGTCTTTATCGTCTTCCTCAATGAAACCTAAAAACACTCTTAGCTATGTGAATTACCTAATTATATTGTAAAGCATTATACTTTGTTGTGAGTGGTGAGCCTTGTCAGATTAATCATTTTAATTAACTCTATCAAGTTAAGTGTTTGTTTTCTATTTAATTTATGTGAACTCTATAGTAGCTAAGTTATTAGGATTTAAGAGCTTTCTAGTTTTTAGAGTTGTAACTAATATTTTGTGTTTTCTGCTCTATATTTTTTGGAGGTTTAGATTTTGTTCAAACTATACATTCTATTGTTTCAATGAAGTGATTGTAGTTTCTCTTCTTTAGCTCCATCATGGTTTAACTTTTATCTCATATTTTACCACAAAGTTGCCATTAACCGTCTCTCTAGATCTTTCTAAGTGATTTGTGATCAAGCTAAAGGAGGTAAAGAGAGATGTGCTATAATCTATTGGCAATCTGCAAATCAAACCCCTTAATTTTCTTTTATTTTCTATTGACCACAACTAGAGTTTATCAATGAACTAGTTTCTACACTTCCTAAGTTTTCCCCTAATAACTATTTCGTATCATGTTAGTGCATAAACTAATTCAAGATAAAGTCAAAATAAGTTTCTTTCAATTGACACTTTTAGTCCTACAATCCAAATTTCTAAATTAACCCATACTAAACTTTTTAAACAAATTGAAGTCGTTAGTTTCAGTTATAATTTTATAAAGTTTGAACCTTTTATTTATATATTTTTATTATTTAATAAATAAAAATTTAAATTTATCCTAAAATCAAGATGTTACACATATTCATGTGTTGTTGAACAGAAACACAACCGAATCAATATGATAATTAACGTTTGAATGTCAATTAGCATCTTCACGAACATTTTAGACTGTTATACTCAATCATCTGTTCTTCTCCCTCTAATACTTCATTTTCTTTCTACTTTAAATGTAACATCTATGCCTAGAAAGATCGATGATCTTGGATAATCATTGTAGCCATCACTTTAAAAACTATACCAAACTAGATGGTTTGACCTATTGAATCGGACCTAGTCTAATTACTAGTTTTTAGACGCCTAAAAACCGGTCTAACCATTTAAAAAAACCGATTTACAAAATATTTTTTTTTATTATTATTATTTAAGATTGCTAACAATGTACCGACAATTTGTTATTCGTGTGTGATTGTATCAAGTTAATGGAATAAGTCAATACAAAAAAATAGTACATAAATTTTCTTGTATGAAGCATGTATTTCATGTTGTTTTGAGGGTTTTTTTTTTCATAAAAATTAAGGAAAAATGACTTGATTACCTTAGAGAAATCACATCTTGGATCAGTAAGACAGTGGTTTATACTTGAGGTAGGGTTGATCCACGTTGTACAACATCATCTACAGAGGAAGTGGATGAATAAGTAGATGAGAATCGAATGTGCTTCTTCAATCTTGGAGGAGAATTCATTCCCTAAATCTATTGGAATGATTTCTCCATGATTAACATTGTAAACTTCTTCATCACAAGCCAAAATCAGCCCAAGCCAACGAGGAAGAGGAACATACGCTGGATTTTTGTTCCCAGTGATACAATCAATCAATTAATCAAGAAAGAGTTGAGCAAAATCTAATCTTTTGTTCCACACCAAGGAATAAAAAATCCCTTACTAAATAAGATTCAAATGATCTAAGCTCCCAGTCTTGTGTCCAAGGCATTTACCAATTAACCATGATAGGTACTTCCACCCTACACCAAAACACCGAGGAAGAGTGTATTTGGATGGATCACAAGAGGTGCCCGGAAGGGAAAAGTTATAACCTAATTTTTGATGAATTGACTTGCATTTTTCTGATGAAGGCATTTCATAATAGTTTTCTGATCAAGGAAGAAGAATAACAGTTCGAAAAGATTCCATGTCAATAGTAACCCTAGATTCACCATCTAATGGTTTTGGTAATGATTTGTGTCACACCCGCGGTCGCCGGCGGATATTCTAAGATGCACGATGTAAATCGGTGATAACAGTTATTAGACATACAATGAACATTATAAATAAAATCTTTTATTATTACCAAAATAGAAATTACGTTGACAATAGCTATTGCTAAATCGAGACACACGCTTAATAATCCAGTGTTTACAAATGCATGATTAAAATAACAAAGGGTCTTCTGTAGGAACCCTTCCAAACTTATAAACAACCTAAGAATACATGCATTAAGACATGCCAACAAATTTGTTGATGAGTTCTACAGGTTTTGACACAATGTAATTTTATACTCAAAAACATTTTATTAAATTTATCTAGTTGACCAGCTTTTATAAATACGTACTTTTGTACACCACATAATACTATCTATATGGCAACTTTGTATCTTGATCTTCATATTTATAGATCCTTACTCCCAATCCCTTGCATCGTTTCCTTCTTCATTAAGGATCATCTGGAATTCTCTTGCCTTCGGCTTTCACGGCACATTCAACCTTGCTGCTTCATTTTTTTCGGGCAATCTTTTGACATATGCCCTTTGTCTCTACATCCGTAGCATACCTTATCATTAAACATACGATCCTTGGAATAATGACTGATCCTCCCACACTTACAACAAGTCACCTCTCTGTAGAATCTCCCATAGTGCTTCTTTTTGCACTTCTCACACCATTTTTCTTCATTGCTATCCCCATGCCTCTTGTTGTTAGGTTCATACTTCGGAAACCTATTTTTCTTGTTAGATCTTGAAGACTCCTCAAATTTCCTCTTCTCTCCAACCTCAACCTTGTTTGCGGTTCTGGCTTTGATCATCTCTTCGACCAACTTAGCAACCTAGATTGCTACCACAATAGTAGGTACCTGGCGTACTGGCACAATGTACTCCCATGTTAGTCCCTTTGTATACTTATCAAATTTTGTTAGCTCATCTAGGACAATGCACAATGCAAACTCCATCATGTCTATGAAGGCATTGGTTTACTCATCAATGGACATGTTTCCCTTTTTCAATGTCAGAAACTGGTTCTATGTCTCTAGCATGTTTTGAGCTGAGCAGAACTTATGTTTAAAGTGTACCAAGAATTCTACCCATGTCAGTTGTAGTGGCTCATTGTGGCTTATGATGTTTCTAAAACTGTTCCATCAATGAACAGCTCCACCCTAAACTAAAGCACATCATAAGTGGGTTGCAGCTTGCCTTTGCAACCACATGTTACGAAAACTAGCTCCATTTCAGAGATCCAATCCATAACTCATATTGGATTTTCTTTCCCAATAAATTTGATGGTTTTCAAGTTGTGAAGTCTTTATACTTGCATCCATTCCTTTCAATTCCTTCGTCATGGCTATTTCTTCTAACCGCTGGAGGTTCAACTTGACTAACGGTTCAACTATAAATTCCTTCTTCTTACTATCCTTCATTCAGCCCAGGTTTCACAATGGGTACAATAGGTTCATTCCTATTGAGCAACATTTGTCCCATCTCCTCCTTTTATTCGTCCATCATAGCCTGAATCATCGCTTGGACTCCTGCCATCGTGATTGGCTCGGGTGTAACTTCTACCTTTTGTGCACACTCAATCACTTGTTGGTTAGGCTGCTAGTTACCGTTTTGCAATATTCTTCGAGTTCTATCCATGTCAATAATCAGTAATTCGGTGTGCATGGACGAGAATTATGATAGGAAAGCTTTATTTACAACAGACATATAAATCTCTTTATCATTCCGAAAGGTTACATGCCAGTTCTAATATCATATTCGAACGTTTAGAAATCTGAACACATAAGGTTTCTAGATCCTGTAAGCAATAGACCAGGCATCTTTATAGCTATAACATAAATCATTAGCATATAAGAGTATTTAGGCATCTTTACCAAACTAATCTAGTGCTTGTGTCTAAAATATAGCAGACACTCATCTCACAATCATCGCTTAACATTCTAAGTTTAAGCCTCGAATTCCTATAAATTTCTAGTTCGCTTAAACTAATGCTCTGATACCAATTACGAAATCCCCAAATTCAAGGTTATTTTAAAATTTTTATGTATGCTTATTTAAAAATCAGAGTATTCTTTTTGAAGAATAATATTGAGGAATTTGTTCCTAGAAAAACATGATAATAACATCATCAAAACATTTTTGAATAAATGTATTTAATTTATATTAAAACATTAGGATGTTATGTTCAATACAAAAACATAAGCATAATAGACCCTACATTCATTTACACTAATAATTTACATCTCCTTTAATCTCTCAATGTAATGTGTCTTCATATCGATACCTATGACACAATAAACTGAGTGGATCAAGTTGGGAAACCTGCTGAGTATATAGGGTTTTCAACCCACAATAGTATAATTATTATGTTTAATCATCAAACAATTAACCAAATTTCCTATCCTCATTATCTTCTTTATTCTTAAGGATATTTCCTAAGAATAATCTATTCTTCGTGTATTCATTCCTAAGGATTATCCTAAGGAATAGGAACGATGTCCATCACTTCCAGGATTTATCTAACAGACGCTAAGTCCGTAGCTGCCAATGTTCATTCATAAGGTACTAAGTCTATAGTTGCAAATGTCCATCTATAGGGCACTAAATCCGTAGCTGCCAACGTTCATTTTTAAGGCACTAAGTACATAGTTGTAAGGTTTTTTAGAGTACATCTGGTGAACACATCGATAATATTCTAATTCTGAGGTATTATATTTGTATATGTTTATTTATGAGTTTATTGGGTGACTCGACAAGTTGGTGCCTCAACTCGTCGAGTAGAGTCGAATTGGCCACGTGACTTTAATAACCAACTCGATGAGTCAGAGATCTGACTAGCCGAGTTGGTGTTGTGAGGTAAAATCCTAAATCTTTGGGGTTGGGGCCTATTTAAGGAGATTATGTCCTCATTTCCGCCTCACCAGCTATCCAACTCCCTTGTATGAAACCCTAAACGTTTGTAGTGAGCTAAGAGAGTTATAGAGCTAATCCTTGAATATTTTAGTGCATCAGTTGAGGAGAAGAGAAGAATATCAAGAAAGGAACAAGGAGGAGCTGTTGGATCTAGTGCTATTTTGTCCAGAGGTTCTGTGGAAGGTAAAAAGCCTAAAACTTTCTCATTATGTTGGTTAAATCTCATGCTTGTGGAGTTTAGGACTTTTAGCACCTTTTATTGGGGATTTGAGTGTATTGAGTTTATTAGGAGGTCTATTCTTCAGATCTGGACCTTGTGAGGTCCCTAGAGTCGAAAGGTCCCAACTTTATCCAGCCATAGGAGAGCCTTTGTGCTTAACACCCTTGTTAGAGCTTGTATTGGCATTATTGAGAAAATATGCCATGCATGAACATAAAGATCGAAGCTTTACGTAACAATAGAGTCTTGGAAGGCTAGATCTAGAGTTTGGAGTGGTTGATCTACCTTAAAACATTTGAATGAGGATACAGACTGAAGGCACACACCGAGTCAATGAACTAACTCGACGAGTTGGTTGGGGTTTGTCCCGATGAGCTTGATCATGCGATAAATCGATGAGCTGGAGGGTCAACTCGATGAGTTGATTTGGAATTTCATGATACTACTGAGGAAATGAGAGGACTTGACGAGTTGCATAAATGCACTCGACGAGTTAGGTCCATATTGACAGTTGACTCGAGTTTGACGTCTGTTGACTTTAGAGTTTGGTTAAACATGAGTAATGGAGATCATTGAGGGGTAAAATGGTCTTTTACCCACTTCAAGTGTTACAGAGAGAAAGAATAACCTTTGGTTTATTTAGAGTCATGAATAGAGTATTAATTAGAGATATTTAGAGGTTAGTTCGAGATTCGTGTACGAGGTTATTTGCTTGCTGGCTTATGGGGTGAGTCTTCTCAATATACTTACCTAGTGTGGTAATCTGAGTTGTGTGACTGGAGGGTCTTATGTGCTTATATTGAGTATTGTGATATCCCACATTATATCTTTGTGATTTTGTGTTGTGTATTATTCTAAGCTTATTGAGTTAGGACCGGAGGGTCCACTCGAGTTGCGGGACCGAACGGTTCCACTAAGACACATTGACCGGAGGGTCTTATTTGATTATAGCCATGAGAGGCTAATGATGGGTAGCCGACGAAAATACACCTTTGTCACACCCCCAAACCTGAACGGCGGAAAGGTTCGGGGGCGGATGACTTCATGTGGTAACGTAATAATTGAATACATAGTAAAGAAAGCAATACAACCATCATATATATATATATATATATATATATATATATATATATATATATATATATATATATATATATATATATAATTGAAAGTTTACATTTGTCAAAAGTTACATGTTCAAAACCAATTACAAATATGATGTCAAAATATGAGATTAAACTGGCGCCGCAACATCCCTTCATCAAAAGCATAATGATACCTGTAGTTACTGAATCCCTGGGACATACAATTAATTTTGAAAGTGTAGATCAGCATTTAAGATGGTGAGTTTCATAAGTATTTAATGACAATGTTTGTGTAAAATGAATTATCTTGTCCTTGTTTGTTTGTGTTTAGAAAATCCTATATTTTCTACTAGTATAAAAGTAGTCTTCCTTCCAGACCAAAGTTTGTTTTCCAAAACGTATGTAAGTGTAAAAATAACAAATATGTTTGAAAACCTCGTAAATCAATGTATTTTTAATACCTCCTGTGAGTTTTATAACCATACTATCGACTCGGGATGCCTATACACAACGTTCTTCAGGCGTTGGAATGTTATGACGTTTGTCCCCCCAAATGGTGGACTGTAGCTAACAGTCAGGGCGCGGGTTGTCAAGCCCGTATAGATCTATACACAAACACCATGATCCCCCTCCAAGGGATTCTGGTATATAATATAGGACTTGAAATGTGTACTCGAACGTATGTGAAGTTAATGTCTCACAGAACCGTAGTATAAAAACAGATTTACATGTTGAAATGTTCGTTTGTTATTGTGCATGAAAGTGATTTCTTGAAAATCATGTTTCTAGTATGTAAAAGTTAGCAATATCCTCATAAAACTATACCTATTATAGTTTTCTAAAAGTGTGCCTCGTTTGTTTTAGAATATCTAGAAAAGGAATCACTTGTTATGAAAGCATAGATTTTTGTAGAGCCTAAGATAGGCACATATACTTTAAATCTAGGAAAAATGTTTAGTTTATACATGTATTACAACAATTTATAGTTTTAAAGATAGAATGCTATTGTAATATATTTTGTATACGGGAGTTCCCTATAAATTTTATAAATCACATATGATTCTACTTAATAAAAGTGTATAATAATCTTTATATATAACACCCGATAGTAGTCGTGTGTTTTACTTGTATTCCCCCCCCTTAGAAAGCATATAAAAGCGTTTTTAAGGGGTATGAACTTACTTGAAAGTTTGAAGATAGCGAGATGGAAAAAAAACCGGGCAGAGGGTTGTCTCGGGAAACGGATTTTTCTCGGGATTCTCAGGAATCTCGGGAGTAAAATCGACCTTCGGGACTTGCACAAAATGACCAGGGCTTCGGGGTAGTGCGGGCATGGAAAACGAGGCAAAACACAAGAAAAGTGAGAGAGAATGAGCAATTTTTCCGGGAACCCTCACATCTCTATTTATAGGAGGCTGGAACCGCCTTGGTACGCGGGGCGTACGCGTACGTCATGCATGACCGAGTCCTCGACTGCCTCGGACTTCAGATGGGACGGGGGGGGGGGGGGGGGGGGGGTAGGCTCGCATAGGAGCAACGTGGACGATCTGAGGCCAAGGCCTTCGCATACGCGGGGCGTACGGGGTTACGCAGCGCGTAACTCGGATGAGTACACTGACTCCCCCTTCGGATAATACCGAATTTTGAATTAAATAAATATATAATTTATTTAATAAACTTCAAAAATTCATATCTTCTTCATACAAACTCCGTTTTCGACGTTCTTTATATCCTCGCGAAGGTGAGACCATACTCTACAACTTTCGTTTAGATTCCGTCGGCAAATTCCGATATTATTTTTATTATTTATTTATAAAATATCGTGATTAAGAAATTTCTTTAAACAATTCATAACTTCTTTATCTGACGTCGGTTTTTGCCAGACTTTTTACCGCCGAAATACCAATGTCGAGACCTTCGATTCTCGTTTAGGTCATTCCGGCCAAAAGTTTCTTGATTTCCGATTCGAGTTTTTAGTTGTCTGTTGCTAAGCCGAATTTTGGAA
Organism: Lactuca saligna; assembly: GCF_052625555.1. Classification (NCBI taxonomy): domain Eukaryota; kingdom Viridiplantae; phylum Streptophyta; class Magnoliopsida; order Asterales; family Asteraceae; genus Lactuca; species Lactuca saligna. The sequence continues at coordinate 267,594,897 of NC_136424.1, read as the reverse complement.
AAATCTTAACTTCAATATACGAAGCCGGGTTTGGGCATTCTTTTTACGTACGATCCTGGTTTAATGATATAAAACATAGTAGGTATTTAAATAGAAACTTTTTGGACATTTTATTATCAACGTTAATTTTATTAACTCAAAAGTGGTTACAATACTTGACCTATTAGGCCATTACAAAGAATTGAAATATCGGGTTGTCACAACCTCTCACTTCAGGGTTCCAGCTTATCATGAGTCTCGCATCTCACAAAAGCTTCACAACCCCAAATATTGATGTGGTCCAAATTGGGAACTTTCCCGATCCACGTCTCGTGAGGTGTTTTGGCAACCTTTTTGGTTGGGACTAGATTAAGGATATGTGCGACATTCTCTAAGGCATACCCCCAGAATGAGATTCGTAGCGAAGCTCAACTCATCATGGAACGAACCATATCCAACAAGGTTGGATTACGCCTTTCAGCCACACCATTAACTTGTGGTGTCCTGGGAGGTTTCAATTGTGAGACAATCCCACATTCCTTAAGATAGTCAAGGAAATTTGTACTAAGATACTCACCACCTCGATCGGATCGAAGCATCTTAATGTTCATGCCCAACTGATTCTCCACTTCCTGTTTAAACTCCTTCAACTTTTCAAAGGTTTCTGACTTATGCTTGATTAAGTAGACATGTCCATATCTACTATAATCATTAGTAAAGTCACATAAAAGCGGTTAGCATCCCTTGTGGAGATTCTGAAGGGTCCACACACATCAGTATGATTGAGGTCCAAGAAACCCTCACCCCTAGCACAAGTGCCAGTGAAGGGTGACTTTGTCATTTTTCCAAGAAAACAAAATTCACAATTATCATCTGACTTTAGGTCAAATGACTCCAAGACTCCACGCTTTTGGAGATGGCCTATACGTTTCTTGCTTACATGTCTAAGGCAACAATGAAATAATGATGCTTTATCCAAGTTAATGGAAGAATCAACACACAACACATTATTTCCTAGGTTATCAACTACCGACACAGTTTGATATACACCATCACAAGGTAATGCTTTAAAATAAATAACATTATTAAAGCAAGAATTAATACCACCACATTCATTATCAAACGAAAAAGTAAACCCTTTTTGTACAAACCATGAAAGGAAATAATATTTCTCGCCATTTCAGATGAGTAACAACATTTATTAAAATCTTACACTAACCCACTAGTTAGCAACAAGGAATAAACTCCAATCTTGGTGGCAGGTGAAGCTTTCCTATTCCCCATGATTAATTTTATCTTCCCATGCTCCACATTCTAACTTCTTCTTAGTCCCTACAAAACATAACATATATAAATACCACAACCTGGATCAAGGACCCAGGAATTAGAATGGGGTGAGTTATTATACAATATGGTGTAAATACCTACATGGTTGGCTTTCACTTTCCCATCCTTAACATCATGCAGGTACTTTGGGCAGTTTCGCTTTCAGTGCGACTTTTCATGGTTCAGCCTTTTTAAGGTTAGCAGAAGGAGTGACAAAACCTCTCTTGGTTCCACTTGAAGATGAGCCATCAAGGGATTTACCATTGGTACCCTTCGAAGGGCTCTTCCTCTTCTTTCCTTTACCTTGCCCGATTGCCAAGACAGGGGGCGCGGTAAGAGTAGGAGTGGTAACAACCGATTTACCTTTAAGACCACTTTCAGCGGTCTTCAATAGTCCTTGAAGTTTTTTGATTGTTACTTCCTCCTTGTTCATGTGGTATGTCATTTGGAATTGATCATAACAAGAAGGTAAGGAGTGCCAAATGATGCCAATTGCCAACTCCTCGAGGAAGTTCACATTCAATTTTAGGAAACGGTCCACGTACCTTTGTGTTTTCTGTAAGTGGCCCATGATGGGTTCACCATCCTTCATCCAAGTTTTTATCATGGAGAGATGATGTCATACCTCTCTTGACGAGCACTTTCATGGTAGTGGTCTGATAAGTCTATTTTATGAATATACTAAATTGTACTAAATATGTTGAATTGATGCATAATTGTTGAAGAATGGCACTACTTTGATGAGTTGTTGAACTTTATATGCATGTAAATACTTAGTGCTAAAGTGGGCGGAACTCTCAAGAAAAACGAGCAAAGTGAAGTTAACAAGCGTGGGAGACGAATTGCTAAAGGAGTGAGGAAAAATGGTGCTGAGAATTTTGACCACTCTTCAATGTTTTCATCATATCTCAAGATCTAGAGCTCTTATTAACATGAAGTAATAAGTTTCAAAAACTAGACAAAATTTTCTACAACTTTCATGTTTTGCATTTTTACTAATTCTACCGTTTTCATTACCAAAAAGGGGCAACAAAGATTAGGGACGTCCTAGAACGCGTCTAAGACGCCTCCTAGGACGCCTAACCGTTTTAGGCCATTTTCAAGTGAATATCAATGACGGCAGAATGCCTATAAAATGCCACGAAGGACGCCCAGACGTCCTACAAGATGTCTAAGAGGCCACTTATGATGCCGACGTGGAAAACAACTTCGAAAATCAGTTTTTCAGCACCTATTTAAGGGATATTAAACCCTAATCGACTTGGAACTTCTTCCCTACGATTTTCCACAGTTTTGGAGGGTTCCAAACACATTCAAAGATTCTCCAAACACTTTTTTTATCATTAATTCTGAATCGAAAGCGATAAATGACCAAATTCATTATCATTCAACGTTTGAAGATTGTTCAACCAACGGATCTGCATCAATTCCATCAAGCTCCAGATTTGATTACTTCATCCCCAAGGTTTCATCTATTCATAGTTGATTGATCATCAGACTTCATTGATTTTATGATTCCAAGTTGCTTTGTGAATTTTAACATTAATTCCATTGTTTATATTGAAGTTATGTGTTTTTTTAATCTTATGGAAGGCGAAACCACCTAGGTTACTTTCGGGAATGTTGTAGGATGTTAGGATGAATACGTTTTGATTATTACTTTTATTCTAGTCAATTTTAGTTATTGTTTCATTCTTAAAGTTATGATTTTTACTTATAGTAATTGGAGTTGGGTTTTCTTATTGTGTGATATTGCAACTAAGATAGTGTATTGTTAATTCACTAATCATTCTGAATTCAAGTAGTTTAGGAACTAAGATGATCAGTTGAACCCACGTACATTATTCCGAATTTGTAGTATATATATTCAACATTGTAATAGGTAATCGTAAGACACATTATCGCCAGACCACTAGTTGTTCCTAATCCAGTTAGACATAGGGAGTAAGATAACTAGTTGGGATAACATACTGTGTGCTCAAAATTATTTGTTGCATGCTAATCAACCTTAATTATGTCTAGGTAATTAAATTGGAATTTAAAAGAAGAAAAACGTGTAAGTCCAACCATCTAAACAACTGAATCGGAAGTATCTTGTTTTTTTTTCTCTTAGATAGTAGTTTGCTTTAGTAGTTCTTGCATTACCAAGTTTTTAGCTTTTTCATCAACTTTAATTTAAATAATTTGGTGACAATTGCTAGTAGTTTTTCATTAACTATTTTAACACAAAGTTTGACCACAACCTCCTCGTGGATTCGACCCTTACTTACCCTAGCTATCTAGTGTGTGTGAGGTTTATTTTTGACCGAGACAACGACTTCGATAAAAAATTTGGTGTCGTTGTCGGGGAGGTTGTGCGCTTGAATTATTGTGTTGAAGCAGTCTTTATATTTTATTTTTTATTTTTATTTTTTAATTTTAGAATCTTCACTTGTTTACTATAATTTTTTTGTAGGCACGGTGGTGAATGGAAGAATTGAATCAAGATATGTGGTGGGAGAGAGAAAATTCAGGCCAACATCAATGTTATAATGATCTCTACTATGAGTCATATAATGATGATACATGTAATGATCCATATGATAACGATTGTTGGTGGACAGACGATTCAACTCAAAGCCAACACCATGAATCACCTTGTTTTCTGGAGGACAAAGAATCAAATGAATCTTCATTTAGCAAGAAGTTGGATCAAATGTTGGACATGTTGAATGAAACCTTCAACAAAGAAGAAGACAACTCCAAGTCAATTTTGGCTATTGAAAAACAGTTAGAACATATAGCAGAACAATTAAACCAACAACCTTCACACAATATTTCAGACTCTACACAAGGGAATGAGGTAAGTTTTCACTATAGTGATAAAATTGTGCATAAATCAGTTGGGTTATGAGCATTCTAACACTCCTAAGTGTACATGCAACCCTAAATACCTTGGATCTATGTTTTCTCTATTATACATGCAAATATGAACATCCAAGGTATTATCCTAATCTAGCATACAAAACTATCAATATAACAAGATAGAATACATACCTCTTTGATGTAGAATGTCTTCATGAAGCTTGAGTGCCTAGTGCCCCAAGTGTGACACCTCAAATGGTTCACACAACACCAAATACACTTGGAATAACTTGAGAGAATTCTACACTTCATGAAAATCGGCTAGCCCTTTCTTACTCTCACTAGTGGCCGATTTTGGTCATGAATAAGATATTTATATAGTGTTACAATTAGGTTAAACTCTAATTGTCATGACTTTCCATTTCCTTGGATCCATGGGTTCAAATACACCATGGAGCATCCATGGAGCATCATATGGGTTATGGCCCAACTAGATAATCCATGGAGCATTATCCCACTATATAAGTATGGATGATTTATACAATCAACCCATATATTTAATTAGTCTTCTTTTGATCACTTAATTAATCCTAGATTAATTCTTGATCAATACTAATTAAATAATCTTATTATTCTTATTATTAATATACTAGAACTTATAATATATTAATAACCATACGTGTCTTATTTCTCTCATTATAGTCTATCCAAGTGCATGATGCCATGCAACCCAAATGGACCATGCCGGGTCGGGTCAAGTCTTACCAATTATAGTTATGGACTTAGACATTAATCCAACATTCTCCCACTTGGATAAGTCTAAAACTATTATTGCGTATGACTTCAGGAACCAACTGGCAATCGTAGCTCTCAAAAGCTTCTGTCGAACTCTGACCTTGTAGATGAACTCTTACCTTGTCAATGACTTGTCCATTAGATAAGGGATCATATATTCCTTCATTCTAGATATCATATGGACTGAGACATGGATTATAATCATTCTCTCTGTCCATTTGTTGTTTCCTGATTTTCGATTTATGACGACTGACTAATTGAACAAATCAAATCAGTCCTGGCCCGGCCGAGCACTTCCATTTGTCATCATCAAATCATCGAGGGGCCCACAGATATCGCTTTTATCCCGAAGGTAAAAGGAATGGATAAACTTCGACTCATATGACTTGTTCTACTACTTGTTGAATCATACACAAAGGCACGTTTTATCGCACCGAGTTACCAAATGCGGTTTCGTGCAATCAATGTACAATCAACTCATAGTAACAACTCATATCCCTAGGTTTGAAGAATATAAGATATTATCGTCTCATGATCACTCGTGATAAAATCCATGAAGTGATTCCAATGAGCGCGGGTTGAATCCAATACTCAGAACTTATGAGCACTCATGAGTGTTGTAGCCCTTTTTCCAACACCTTAGACCTCTACAAGCCAACCCATGACAGTCTTAATTCATATCTACTTCCAACATATGACCGACTGTGGATGGTTTGAATAACTTAGTCATTCCGGAAGAATAACCTAGTTTATTCGGGAAGTGAAAACATGCAAAGTGAAACACAATAATAATTGAATCCAATATGGTATCAAAACCTATGAACATAAATAAAACACCTTTTATTTATCACCATATGATTACACATTATTCATTGTATATTGTTTCAGCTATCAACTTTATTCTTGAATTTAAAACAATAGTTGTCCCATGCTCCAAGCATGTACACTATGGTTTTCTAAACACTAGTCATGCCACACACCAAGCATGCATACTATGTTTGTCTATGATCTTTACTTTGTGAACCAGATCAATTGAACATAACTTCAATGATTCTCTTTTCACACTCCCTAATCCTTACTGCAAATGCAAGAATTCCAAATTCATGCCATTTACTGAAATCTGTTAGATTCTAAACTTATATGCATTGATCCTCTTGTAACGATTATGCACAAATTCACAAAGACTTGGCAACAATCATTACAGAGTATTCCAAAGGAGATCAATTCCTTGGAAACATCCTTCTTGCATTAAGTTTACTTAATCTTACACAGATTGAAATTTCTGACTTTGAAACATTTCCAGATTCAATTTGACTATCACTTCTGAACAAGACTTGCCTCCTTACAGATTATGTCAATATGGTCCTTCCAGAATTATCACTATACTTCTAATTGTCCTTGAGCATCCAATCTTTGGTAAACCTTAGATTTTCATCGACAATTTTTTAATCCTTTGTCATATCCAGTTCTAAACCTTTTCCCTTCTTAATGCCCCAGACATTTGGAAACTTTTAGAAAGGATGAATATAGCACATGTAATCAATCCTATATCCGAAGCATATGGGACACGATTCATGATGTCTCACATAAAGACTAAACCAGTCTTTTGCTATAACATTTCCATTTCTATTTTCCAAGTTCTCATAATTCAGATTATAAAAAAGGGATGTCGTAATCATAATCGAATTTTAGAACGCAAATAATGGACCCATATACAGAATTTCCTTATGTTGAGCCATTCCAACATGAAATTCATATATATATATATCCTTGACTAAATGATTAAACCCTCACGATCTAAGCTTATAGATTTGAGATGAAGTATAATTTCCTCTCCCTTAGTTATAGCAAAACAAGTTTTTCCCAATTGAAACCTTTTGTTTTCTATAATTAACATTGCTAACTTGCAATCTTTATCATAATTATCATGCTCCCACTAACATGATGATCATTAGCATAACACTTATGCTCCCACTAGCTTTGACATGTACTCAGAAATCAGTTGAACTTTTAGAAATCAATACTTTATTGACTTTCTTACCAAAGTTCAGATTTCTTATACTGGATTATTTTGATAAAACTTTATCAAAAACATACACATTCCCTTAGATAGCACACTCGTGTGTCTAAACAATTATGAAGAGGGATGCCGTAATCATAATGGTTAGACCTTTTTGCCACTTCTCACAAGTCCAGGTTAGTGTGCCGGTAAACCACACACGCTCCACTAACGACTTTGAGAACGCAAATATCACAACTGCTATCTAACTAAAATCTACTTAGTGAAAGTGTTTCCTCACCATCATTTTCATGAATCGGAGAGAAACCTTATGACACTTAGATTTAATGGTGTATGTGTTCTTATCCATGTGAATTATCAAAACCATAGTCACAAGACAAGGATAATGACAAATCCAAACTCATATGGACTGAACTCAATCTTAATTTCTTGCCACCTGGCAGCTCAAGGGCCTGCCATTGCTTCCAAGTTGTTGTGCAACACATTGAGAACTCTAAGAACTCAACTTTAAGTGGAATGGGCATAGACTATGTCAGCACGATAGGTTATAAACCTCAAGTCGTGTGCTAGTGAAGAACTTTAGGTTTTATTCTTGATTAGTTCTTGAGACTTTCAAGACCTTTAAGACTCCCACTGTCCTCTTGACCTATAAGACTCCCTTGTCAAACATCCAAGAGATAGTGTGGATTCTAACCAAGACAAACACTTCACACAATTGGCCTAAGTTGGTCTTTGTTTTATCCAAAACATCACAACTTACCAATTTCAAATGTACAAGAGTAGAAAACTTTTACTCTTACATTTGACAAGTGTTTTAAACCTTCTTTGAGACATGTCACTCAAGTTACAATCTTGGAGTATGACTCTAAGACTTGTATTGGAACGAAGTATGACTCATCTTCTTGATTTAACCATTTCAACAATTCAAGATCCCTTCTTCTTAGTCATAAGAATGAACTAAGACTTCCTTAAAGAACTAATTTTGATATGGTTTCTTAATCATTAAGATGATCACAAAAACTGATACTAAAGTACTCTCCCATCTTTTCAGATTTGAGAAACTTTTATCCTTCTGCCTAATTTGATTCTTCTTATTCGCTCTGACTTACATTGGAACCTTTTCCAATGTCTCAAAGTTACACTTAAGCTTGTAAGTATAATCATATTTACTGAGCATTAGTAAACTATGACGAATAGCCTTATATCTTTTGTGGTGGACTTAATCAGTGCACATGACTATGTACTCGATCCCCTTAGTCCATTACTTGACTCACACATCCATGTGAACAAGTAATTAGTCTTAATTTTCCAATACTTGAAAGTTCTCATTCATCATGCTATACAACTTGCATGATTCCAAGTCCCAGTCCAATTGAGATTTTGGATGATGAGAATCTTTCCTTATTTGGTAAATTTAGACATTACCACAAATGAAGGAATCAATTTCATATTTCCACTCTTGCTATTAATGGAATCATATAAGCAACAATTTTTCCTCAAATGCCATTGTAAGGATATTTTAAAATAACTAAAATCAAAAATTTTCTTTTATTTTAAAACTTTGGGGAAAAACTTATCCTTACAATCCATATGAAAACTTGTTGTTATCTATTCCTAAGAAAGATCTCATAACTCCTAGGAAGTAGCTCAAGAATCCGATTTTCAAACTACGCGATAGAAATCCATCTATGCGATTAGATTCAGCATATTCTTTCTTTAAGTTCCTTTACTTTTCTTTGATTCTTAAAACATTACCATGTGACCCAGTCACATCATGTATCAGGAATCTCAGAATAGAAACTTAACAGAGTTAGATAGTGGACTTTACCTGAAGTAGAGTCAAACTTATTGACTTTAACATCCTTAGGTAAATTAGGCAGCTTCGCAACTAATGACCCTTCCTTTGGCAATATAAACATATGGACCCTTTGATAATGGTACACAGGACTATCACAAACTTAGATTTTCTCTTTACCATTTGTTCAACCGAGTTGACTATGGTCGATCCCTTTCCATTGGGAAGAGAATGCTTTTCTGGATTTCCTGTGTCACTATTGTCAATGTCCATCAAGTTTTAAGGAAGTTGATCTTAACAAATAGATAAGATCATTAAGGGTCTTGTCATAGTCTGTTTCATAGGTGTTCCAAAAGAACTCACTATGTGACTTAGAAAGTAGTTGAACCACCAACTTTCTCAAGACTTTGACACCCTTCTCTCCCGGCTTGTCAATATGTGACTACATCTCCAAGATGTGATCACACCTAGACCTTGCCTTGCCAATAGGGTTTGAGTGACTTTGAACTTGTGGGTTGGGAGAATAATTTGAGGAGGTGAAAGAAGTATGATTTCCATGGGACATCATCTTCATTTAGGAAAGCTTGTTTCAAGAGATTTGGGAAGATCATAAATGTCTAAACCAGACATGTTTTGGGAGATATTCAAGATATTTGATTTAAAGTCCTTAATATGACACCCAATACGAAATATTAAGGCTAGGACCCAACAAACTATTTTTATAACTTAGAAGATGTATGTCGTAATCCAAGCTATAAAATATTTGAAGGTAGGTGAATGACGATTCACCAATTTCCACCAAGATAAACGAAATGTATTATTAGGTTTTAATTGGATTTGAAACTCCTAGATCTTTGAGATTCATTGAACTGTTCAATGGCATGTTTCAATCTCGAGTGTGCCCTTCAGGTTTTGTGAATGGGATGCCGAGGATCACAAAACAAGGTGTGAAGTAACCATGCAAATTACTTGGTACCCTTAATAAATTACCCCTCAATCGATGTGCCGGTTAACCACACACGCTCCATCGATACTATGATAAATATTAAGTCACCCTTTACCTACCTTGTTAAGTCCAAGTTAGTGTGCCGGTTAACCACACACACTCCACTAACGACTTAGACAAAGTGTAAAGTGTAATTTCATGGATTAGCACCTTATTCACATTTTCCTAAGTAACTAATATTGGGAATTATTAAGAGTTTAGTTACTTATTATTTATCATTACTACTTTTAATGAAGGGAGAATTATAGTCCTGTCAAACCCGTTCGGCTAACGACCCTCCACCAGTCAAGCAAGCGGTGGGTGAGAGTGGACACCCATTAAGTTGCCATTTTATAGGCAACAACCTTATACCCACCTTATAGACCGGCTTCGTGAATGAGGCGTACTTGCGGTAAGACTGACTTTACTCTTATACATATATATATATATATATATATATATATATATATATATATATATATATATATATATATATTATTAACTTATAATATTATAAAGTATAAGGGCTGAATTTTAACTTTTAAAATTCTAAGGGCTAACTTGGAATTAAAGTATTCATAAGAGAAAGCTTTACAAATTCCAAAACTTGAGGGCAAGTTTTGAAACTATTCAAAACTAATTAATTCCATAACTTATGTGTTTAAAGTAGTTTTAATCCAAAAACTCTTCAAGTTCCATAACTTATGGAAGACTTTAAACTAATAAAAGAATTAACTTTTCTTTATTTTATAACTTATGGAATTAATTAAGGTTACACTTTTTATTTATTTATTTATTTATTTATTTATTTATTTATTTTTTTAATGAAGAGACTCTTGGTCCTCCATAACTTGAGGACAAATTATGGAGTCATAACTCCAATTAATTAGAACTGGACTCTTCATTTTGTAACCTTTGCCAACTTTTATGAGTTTTATGAAACTTAAATGTGACTTTTCATATAACTTGAGAACAAGTTACAAAAACACATTTTAGAATCAACTCTTAGATTAATTTGGATTGAAAACAACTATTTCACTCAACTTTTCTATTAATCTAAGCAACTCATAAGAACAAGATAATTCAAATCAAACTTTTTCATGTAATTAGTCTAACCTTTAAACTAATACAAAACATGAATCTATTGACAATTATCTTTGAACTTGGATTAGTATGAACATTACCACATCAAAAACAAGTTTATAAGTTCAAAAACCTCTTAGGGTAGTGTTTCTAGTCCAATTCCATCCAAAAGGATCGAATTTATGCTGTCTGGGGGTCCAACTCGTCGAGTGCACTAACCAACTCGGCGAGTTGGATGCTTTTTGCCTTGGACTCGTCGAGTCCCTACATGCACTTGGCGAGTCTCCTGGGCACACAGCATCAAAACTCGATTTTTCAGCTACATTTGCAAGTATAACAAGAAAACAAGCCTAGGCTCTGATACCACTGTTGGGTTATGAGCATTCTAACACTCCTAAGTGTACATGCAACCCTAAATACCTTGGATCTATGTTTTCTCTATTATACATGCAAATATGAACATCCAAGGTATTATCCTAATCTAGCATACAAAAGTATCAATATAACAAGATAGAATACATACCTCTTTGATGTAGAATGTCTTCATGAAGCTTGAGTGCCTAGTGCCCTAAGTGTGACACCTCAAATGGTTCACACAACACCAAATACACTTGGAATAACTTGAGAGAATTCTACACTTCATGAAAATCGGCTAGCCCTTTCTTACTCTCACTAGTGGCCGATTTTGGTCAAGAATAAGATCTTTATATAGTGTTACAATTAGGTTAAACTCTAATTGTCATGAATTTCCATTTCCTTGGATCCATGGGTTCAAATACACCATGGAGCATCCATGGAGCATCATATGGGTTTTGGCCCAACTAGATAATCCATGGAGCATTAGCCCACTATATAAGTATGGATGATTTATACAATCAACCGATATATTTAATTAGTCTTCTTTTGATCACTTAATTAATCCTAGATTAATTCTTGATCAATACTAATTAAATAATCTTATTATTCTTATTATTAATATACTAGAACTTATAATATATTAATAACCATAAGTGTCTTATTCTCTCATTATAGTCTATCCAAGTGCATGATGCCATGCAACCCAAATGGACCATGTCGGGTCGGGTCAAGTCTTACCAATTATAGTTATGGACTTAGACATTAATCCAACAAAATCCACACCACCCGAGCTAGAGTTTGTGGTGGAGGATTATGTATCTTTAGATGACTAAGAGACTGAGATTATGTTAGAAAGCAAAGAAGCTGTAATTGAATTGGAAAATTATAATGAAGAGTTTCAACTTTTAGAAGCATCCAAAGTTGGGGAAGGGTCCATAGAGGCTGGTATCACCTCTTACCCAACAAATTTTAAAAAACCTAAACCATAACTTTTTGATATGATGGATTCTAAAAGACTAAACACATACAAACAACTAAATGTCATCATTGATCATCCCCTCTTGGCAACTATATATGCCCATATAAGTTGTCGAGAAGGTGCTATAAATGTGACATATGGAAACCATAAAGTAATATTTATTTTGTTTGGACCTACTAATGATCCTCCAATCAGTGGTGAACTATTTGTGATCAATACTATTGATCATTATGTTTATGAGCATACCGCAAATATGCTCTATGACACCACCCATGATTAAGAGAAACCATTACCTTGTCACAGGTTAATAGATTTGAATGAGATCGGGTGTCAACAAGTGAAGAAAAAATTACGAACCATGAAACATGATGGCATGCTTGCCTACAAATCAAAGATGAAGATGTTTCATGATACCAAACATCAAGTTAAGAAGTCCATTAATAAAATTTATGTTTGGCTGTTCAAATCAATGTTTAAGTGTCATCATGGAAAGATTAAACATAAAATAGTTTATTTACAAAAGGCCAAAAAATGCTTGCCACATGATCTGGTTCCTCAATGTAAGGTAAGCAACCTCATGGTTGGCTTTCAAGGAAGTTAACTAAAATATGATCCTCCATATACATCGGTCAAGGTAACCTCTCCCGCTAATGACATTAAACTTGGCAATTTTGGAACTTTATGGGTAAGTTCATTGCAAACCCTCACGAGGCTTCACTTGTCCACTAGGGGTAACCTAGGGGTTTAAAAGGCTTGTTGCACGTGCCAGGTGCAATCATGGACCCCGACGAAATTAAGGGCTAGTTAGTGTAGTTTATTTTTATTTTATTTGATTTGTGTGCTTGTAGTTGGTTTCTTTTATTATCTTAGAAATTTATCTTTTGATGCATCGAGGACGATGCAAGACTTAAAGTTGGGGAGGGGTGTACACAAGAAAAAGATGGAGGATTGAAGAAAAAGTGATTTTAAAAAAAAATCATAATTATTCGGTGTTTATTTGGGCATAACGAAACATTATGCAAATACCTCCAACTAGTGAAGTTTTTTTTTTTTGGAAATCAAAATCGCCTCTACCATCAGTACCATCAAGTGTGTCGTCCTCCATATTTTTAATTTCGTTTACATTAACTTTGATGATTTTTTTGGATAATCAACTTAGGTTGAATGTACTGCTATCTTAAACTCTATCTTTAATTATCTTATCCTGAAGTTGGTTGTATGAAATATGTGATGAGTTAGTAGCATCTATATATCTTGAATGTAACTCATCAAGATGGAAAATCATAGGAGTTTCGTACATCGAGTCATAATATTTATTTAATATCGATTTTATGGGTTGCTCAGCCGGTTTAGGAATATTTATATTTATTTAAAATTTGTTATGTGAAATACCCAAGTGTTTGAAGAATGAAGGTTTTTGGCTCGAGCCTACGATCTTTCAATTGAGGACCCAACCAAACAATATGTGTCATCACGCTCGGAGTACTTGGTCTTACTTACTCCTGCGCCTTTAGGGTTGGGAGGGGACTATTATTGTTTTAAAACACAAAAAAAGCATCATAAGATATTTAAGAACTTCCAAGTATCTATATTCAAGCTCAAGTCAAATACAAAGATGATCAAATTCGATGAAGCCATCAAAGAACTTGAAGAATGCACAATCAAAATGAATATGTAGAAAAGTTCAAGTTGAAGACATTGTGTGAAACAATATGTGACCTCTTGATAGCGGGACTGTATAGGTTGGTCCATTAAGTGTTACCGACCGTGCTAACTATGTTAGTGAACCTTGAAAACAAGACTTTGGCAATGAGTTCAACTGATTACTCATGAGGTTGATTATTGGAAAGGGTTCAAAAGGTGGAGGGTTTCAAACAACAAAGTAAAATAAGCATAACATGTGTTTTGAGTTTAAAAGTTTGGATAAGAAAATAATGATCACAGAAACCAATATATTGTGCTTATTGAAAGTATTTTGATAAAATGTATGGAATTCCTGATTCCATTGAGTTTTTCTTAGGATGTGAGAGTAAGCCTACGCTGATTAATTCAGGCCAATCTCGAGATGAGTTTGGAATAAAGTCGGGGAGGTTCCATCAAGCCCTGGTGCATCTCAAAAGGGTAATAGTCCTCATAGGACTTTTGGAGCTCGGCTGTCAGCATAGCAAACATGATACATGCCACTTTGGTGGCATCTCTCTGATGAGCCCAGAATACAGCCATCTCCTCAGGAGTAGCAGACGACTCATCAAGTTCCTTAAGCTTCTTGTCGAGGACATATTCCTTGTCCTCATAACGAGTGACCATCCTGATGTTCTGGATCGAATCCATAAAGTTGGAACCATCGAAGATGACTCTCCCATAAAGGTTCATAAGAGAGAAGGAGCCGGTAGGGTTTAAGCCAGAAGCAGTATTGTTGGAAGACATTTGAAAACGAAAGACAAGTTTAGATTATATATAAAGCTAGTCCTTAATAAGACACCCAAATGTAATATTAAGGGTAGGACCCTGTGACAACCCGATATTTCGAGACAATGAAATGTAACACCAGTCAAAAATAAATAAAAATTTAACTTTCCTAAAATCTTATTTGGATTTAATAAAGTGGTAGGAATCGTATCAAGCTATTCGTACATATAAAGAACCCTAGAATCCGAGTTATAACGAAGAAGTTATGACCAACTGAAGATTCTCGGCAAAACTGGCAACACTGATAGACGCAAAACGCGAAGTTTCAATACAATAATTTTTACCCTTGGATATCTAAATGAAATTTTTAGATATCATTAAACCATAAACGTACATAAAAAGAACGTCCGAATCTAACTTCGTATGAGGAAGTTGTGATTTTTCTAAGTTACGGATATAACAGTGGACAGCTAAAAAGTCGAAATAGAGATCGAGAGACTTTTAGCCAACACAAACTAAATGAGAATCGAAGGTCTCAACAATAGTAGCACAACGGTAAAATGTCTGACGAAAATGAACGTCGAATGAGGAAGTTATGGAACTTTAACGGACTTTGCCTGTCCCGACCTATTAAAAATATAATATTAAAAATAAAGTCAAAATTAGCCGACGGAGTCTAAACTAAAGTTGTAGATCGTAGTCTCACCTACACGTGGATAAAAAGAACGTCGAAAGCGGAGTTTGTATTAGGATGATATGAATTTTTGAAGTTTACTAAATAATTAAAATATAAATTTAATTAAAATTCGGTATTATCCGAAGGAGGAGTCATCGGACCAATCTAGGTTACGCCCAGCGTACCCTCGTATGCGCAGCGTACTCGGATGCTAGGCTCCGGTTCCTCCATGTTGCTCCAATGCTTCGACCGAGGATGCGGTCATCCCTGACATTGTGTACGCCCTGTGTACTAGCATACGCCCAGTGTACGCGAGGCTTTCAGCCTTTATAAAAAGGATACGAGGGTGCCAGCCATTTTTGCTCATTTCCTTCCTTTCTCGCGTCGAAGTTCTGCGTTTCAACCCTCAGAGCCATCCCAAAGTCCTGGTTTTCATATCCAAGTTTGGAAGGAAGTTTTACGCTCCTGAGATTCCCGAGAATCCTGAGAAATCCGCTTTCGCAAGTAGAAGTTCTGCTCGGTTTTCGTCACGCTTTCTTCGATCTATCAAGTGAGTTCATACCCCTTAATTAACCTTTTAAATGTTTTTAAATGCTTTATGGGGGGATACAAGTTGAATCGTGTTTAGTTATTATATCAATCACATGTGACTAATAACTAGCATGCAAATGGATTTACTATACGTTAACTGTTTTACTAAACAGATTTCTTCAAATGACTTTCTTAAATGTTTTTACATGTTTAAAACTCTTTATCAAACTATCTTACACACTGTAAGCTTCGTTTCAAACTCTGTTACAAAGGTGTTGTCAAAAAAAGTTTTTCCTTATACTTAAACCGTCTTATCAAACAAAATACTTTCAATCGTTTTATAAACTGGCATCAGGTCATCGTTTCTTAGTATTAAACTTTTCAAAGGTTTTAGAAAACTTCTTTTACGCTTTTATATTGTCAAATGCATGCCCATATATGTATAGTTATATAAGTAATGTTTAAAGGACCTAGGACGGTTAGCTCACTTTATTTCCTTTTCCTCGTTGGGATGTAGCCCTAGGGTATCGGTTTCTCGTTTGAATGTCGTCTAAATATTATTTACATATCATGTATACATATATAGGTATAAAGGTTCCATTAGTCAGTTCAGTACCTTTGAGTAGCAAAGGTATTCTACCGGTTATACGTGTACATTACTAGTAACTATAATAGGTATAGTTAGGAGATACTACTTACAATTCCAAGTACAAGGAATCACACAAGAGTCAGTTCATTCATGAGTCTATACTATTATATTACATGATACATGACTACGTTTACATAGATACGCTTACATGAGTACTTTTACATGAATACCTTCACATAAATACTTTTACATAGATACTATATGATAAGATACTATTACATATTATTAGTGTAGATATTATTATATTAGATCTTTCGATCCTAGTACCAAAGGATACTATAACGGGTTAACCACTCCTAATCCCTCAGTTAGCTACAGAGGTAAATGCACATCTACAAATGTCTATGGTTGATACCATTACAGGTATACTTTAAGGGACTAACTATTCCTACACCCAGCGGTTAGCTACAGAGGTAAATGTACATCTACGGATGTCTTAATTTAACAATGTTAGTTATCCTATTACAAAAGGATAATATTTAAATCATTATATTATTTCTTCCTTTACTTTGTGATACATTCACATGAACGATGAGGTAGGATATATTTGATATAGATAACTAATTTCCACATTACCTTTATAATGTGACTCATACACATAAATGATGAGATATACTATAGTTTTATACTAATATTTAAAACAGGGAAAACCATCACATTTACAGAGATGCTTACTTTCAAAAAAGTCGGGTCATGGCAGAAGACTACTTTCAAATCAGTCAGGTCTTGGTAGAAGACTACTTTCAAAACAGTCAGGTCTTGGTAGATGACTACTTTCAAAACAGTCAGGTCTTGGTAGAAGACTACCTTCAAAACAGTTAGGTCTTGGTAGAAGATTTCATCTATACTAATAGGAATCATAGGGATTTCTAGGGTTTACCAAACGCTTTCAATTACTTACAAACATTTCCACACTTATACGAACTTTCTTTCAAAAAATGTCAAGCCCTTCATTACAAGTTTTGCAAATCAAAGACACATTAATACTTATGAATTCACCAGCTTTTTGGCTGATACTCGCTTTCAAAATAACTTGTATTCTCAAGTCACATATAGAAAGGTACGGCGACCACGTTTGTTAAGACAGAGCAGTCCAAACTCGTCTTATTCTGATTATTCATATTATTGTTGTATGTTATGAAAGAACACACTTGTAACTAAAATTATACTATTAATGCAATGGATGATGTTTTTGCTTGTTTACTACTTTACATTGTTGTGATACATTACATGACGTCCTCTGCCCCAGAACATTTCCGCCATTCTCGGTTTTGGGGTGTGACAGACCCAAAACAATATTTTATAACTTAGAAGAGGGATTCTATAATCCAAGCTATAAAATATTTGAAGGTAGGTGAATGACGATTCACCAATTTCCACCATGAAAAACGAAATGTATTATTAGGTTTTAATTGATTTTGGAACTCCTAGATTTTTTTGAGATTCATTGAAAATTTCAATGGCATGTTTCAATCTCGAGTGTGCCTGTCAAGTTTTATGACTGGGATGTCGAGGATCACAAAACAAGGTGTGACATAACCATGCAAATTACTTGGGACTCTTAATGTTTATCACCTAACCAATGTGTCGGTTAACCACACGTGCTCCACTGATCTATGTTAAACCTTAAGCCACCATTATCCTACCTTGTCAAGTCGTGGTTAGTGTGTCGGTTAACAACACATGCTCCACTAACGACTTAAGCAAAGTGCAAATTGTAATTTCATGGGTTAGCACCATATTCACATTTTCCTAAAGTAACTAAGATTGGGAATTTACATTAAAAACATTTAGGTACTTTACAATCATCATAGTTTTAATGAGGATTAAAGTCATTGTCCTACCCGTTCAACTAACGAGCCTCCATCAGTCAAGGAAGCGGTGGGTGATAGTGGACACCCATTAAGCTGCCATTTTATAGGTAACAACCTTATGCCCCCTAATAGATCGGCTTCATGAATAAGGCCTACTAAGAGTAAAACCACTTGTTCTTATACATATACATATATATATATATATATATATATATATATATATATATATATATATATATATATATAAACATATATATATATATATATATGTATATATATAACTATATATATATATATATATAAACTTATAATATTATAAAGTATAAGGGTTGAATTTTAACTATTAAATTCTAGGGGTTGGAACTAATGTTTTCTAAAGTGTGTGAGACTTTATATGTTCCAAAACTTGAGGGAAAGTTTTGTAACTTTCAAAACTGTACAACTTCATAACTTATGACTTAATGATTTATTAAAACGAAGACTCTTCATTTTAATGAAACTTATGTGTTTCTTTAATGGAGTTTAAAAGAGTGACTTTTGGTAATCCATAACCTGAGGACAAATTATGGATTCCATTAAAACACATCAAGATCAAGAATTAAACTAACAAACTATTTGCAAATAATTCCTATGATCTTCTAAACTCATAAGTGTAACATCCCGAAATCCAGGTTAGCTTTATAACCCTTCTATTTTGGAGAGTTAGCGATTGGTGAGTACGCTGGGCGTACTGGGGTGTACGCCGCGCGTACTCGCGCGCTTAATTTGTACGCGGGTCATCTGGGTAGGTTGGGCGTACCCAAGGTTACACCGGGTGTAACCGTTCCAGATGCAAAACCCTAATTCTTTGCTTTTACACTATAAAAGGACCATATAGTCCTTTTCCGTGGCCACCATATTCCCTTGAATGAGTCCTTGGAGAGCATAGATTCATGCTTTAGCTTGTGTGTGTGTTTTTGAGCTTGAAGTTATCTCTTCAAGGTGAAAAAGTAGAAGAATGAGCCATTATTGGAGCTAGAAGTTGAAGAACCAGTGTAGATCCGAGTTCTACAGTGGTTGGAGATCCTTTCTGAGGTAAAAAGCTCAAAGATTTCCTTGTTCTTCATAAGTTTTGCTTTTGGATCATTTTTAGGGTTTTGGTTCAAAGTTGGAGACTTTATGTGCATAGAGTCTCCATAAGCATAGATCTGAACTTTTCTAGTGTATAATGTGTTGAGGAGTCATAAAAATCTAGTCTTGGATGTGGATCTTGTGTCATGCATGAGTTATAGTCTCATTATGGAAAGAGGAAAGGTGTTTTGAGCACACAGTGACCTTTACAGCCATGCAAAGGCTTAAAGGTTTCAACTTTATGGATTAAGACATATTAGAGGAGTCAGATCTGAAGTTTGGATGCAAGTCTTAACCGTTTAAGACCTGAATGTGTTGGATAAAGAAACTGGGCATTACGCTGGGCATAATCCCAGAACGCGCTGCGCAGGGGGTCGCATTCCCCGTTTCTGGAGTGCAAGGGTACGCCCCGCGTACAGGAGCTGGTACGCCCCACGTTGTGCTTGCTGTTGACTTTTGTTGACTTTTAGGGTTTTAGTCAAGATGTGGACTTTTGAGTCAGGGAGGGGTAAAATGGTCTTTTACCCTTCTGTGGAATTTTAGAAAGGAATATAGTATAGCCTTGAGAGTGGTTAATGATTTGGAATATTTACTTGATGTGATTAGGCGAGGCTAGGTCGTTGTTGTGAGATTCAGAGATATCGAGCACGTGAGACACTAGACATCATACGAGGTGAGTCTTATCACGATATTCTACTTGGAAGGATACCTATGTGTGACCGGAAGGCATTATGTTATGGGCCGCAAGGCATTATGATGTAGATTGGAAGGTCATGAAGTTATGGATCGGAAGATCGACACGGGTAGGACCGGAAGGTTTACCGGGTTGGGACGGAAGTCCCCTGAGACACATGGACCAGAAGGTCATGCCTGGAAGGGCGTATGTGTGTAAGTGGTATATTGGGGAACTCACTAAGAATTTTGCTTACAGTTGTTGTGTTATGTGTTTTAGGTACTAGCGAGGACCGTGGGAAGGCGCCGACATGACTCGTACGCACACCCGCAAGCGGATTTAGATATAGTTGATCTTGGGATTTGACATGTTTTGTATTATGACTACGTGACATTGGATTTTTATGGTTGTTTTGAATGAAATTATGTTTTAAAGAAATGAAAAAAATTGTTTTGAAAAATTACGTTGTTACGAGTTGGTATCAGAGCCTTGGTTTGAGGGATTCAGATGCACCTTTGGGCGTATCTGAACTCAAACGGAGGATTTGAGAAATTTTCAACAATAAAAAAAAGAAAAAAAAACTAAATTTTCTAAAAGAGCAAGGAGTTTTGAAACAAACAGAACAGAGCAGTGTGTACGGTCAGCCAACGCCCGAATGGTGAATCTCCAAAATACCCTTACATTATGTGTTATGAGATATTCTATGTTATGTTATGCATGCTAGAGTAGGCTAGGTATTCATATTAGGACTAGAGTGGCCTGATTTGTGATGCCTTAGCCTAGGAGAATTATGTTGCTATGAGATTCCTTAAGAGCGAGTAGGTAGCCAATGCATAGTGAGAATAGAGTACTTGCGATCCGGGATCCAAGGAGGAGGACTTGGGGTGAATGTTGATATGGTGTGGTAAATAGTATAGGGCCCGTACTATTGAAGACACTGGATCAGTGAGCAGCCCAAGTAAGAATCCTTTGGGTATTGGAGGACGAGTAGGGTTGCATTATCGAGTGCGAGTATGCTCGATCGAGTTTCTGATATTTTTATTCTGTATTTCAGAGGCATCATGGTTGGGACACGACACACACCTAAGAGAAGTAGGGTCAATGACGAGGAGATCCATCGATTGATTCATGTGGAGGTGGCTGCTGCCATCCGGGCTAAGATTCCAGAGATGTTTGGGGACATCAAGACCACACTGATTGAGACCTTTGACGAGTGGTATGCAGCGGTGACTGAGGCTGCAGCTGCTGTAGCTGCTGTAGCTACTGCAACTATTGCTACTACCAGACCTCAAGGAGGTGACTCGTTGTTGTTTCGGGAGTTCAGCAACACGAAGCCACCAAATTTTGATGGGATGCACGACTCGATTGCGGCGATGAGGTGGATCTCTGACATTGAGGGATGTTTCTATACGTGTTCTTGTCCAGAACACTTGAGAGTGCGGTTTGCTTTGAACCAGCTTCGCTTGGGAGTGAAGGATTGGTGGAAGTTTGTGACGACGAGCTACACTCTAGCAGAGATTTCTGAGGTGACCTAGGAGAGGTTCACCGCCATGTTCAGGGACGAGTATGTTCCCCCGGTGGAAAGGGAACAGCTGGTTCAAGAGTTCTTGACCCCTAAGCAGGGTAATGATTTGGTTACTGTGGTTTCCCGGAAGTTTCCTGAGAGGGTGATGTTCTGCCCTGAGTAGGTGTCTACTGAGCAGGCATGGATAAGCCGATATTTGGGCATTTTGAGGAGGGACATTCGATAGTTCGTGTCGAACTTGACGTACTGTACATTTGCTGAGTTTCAGGAAAATGCCCGGAAGTGGGAGATCGCGTTGGAGACTCAGGCCAGGGAGGAGGCCGAGTCCCAGAGGATGGATCGGCGGCCGGCTCAGTCTCAGCCGGCAGCCAAGCGAGCCAAGCCCGCTGATTCGAGGACTGGAGGCCAGAAGGGCCGCACTTGTGGGAAGTGCAGTAAGGGTCATGAGGGAGCTTATCGATTGGGTGCTTGATACAAATGTCGCAAGGAGGGGCATATCGCCAAGGATTGCCCCAAGGGATTTATGGTTTGCTTTCATTGCAACCAGACTGGCCATCGGAAGGCCGAGTGTCCACAGTTACATCTGGGGTCAGCGCAGGGATCTGCACCTGCTGCTAGGGTTACCGAGGTTCGATCGGTGAAGGTCGAGGCTCCGAACGCTCATGGGAGAGCTTTCCAGTTGACAGTTGAGGAGGTCCGCGCAGCACCCGACATTGTGTCCGGTTTGTATTCTTCTCTCTATTTATTTAAGTCTGCAATATTATGCTTATATTATGTTATGCGTAGGTACTTTTCTTGGGAATTATGTACCTGCCTTAGTGTTATTTGACTTGGGAGTGAGTCATTCTTTTGTGTCGTTAGCCTTCAGTCATCATATCAGTATTTGTCGAGAGGCCATGAGTCGACCCCTGCTAGTTTCTATAGCTAACGAGCGAGTAGTGTATGCCACGGATGTGATTCTAGGATGTATCCTTGAGATCTTCTGTGTGGAGTTCCCGATAGATCTGGTCCCGATTGCGAAGGGGGACATGTGTGTTATAGTTGGCATGGATTGGTTGAGCCGATTTGGAGCTGTTATAGATTGCGAGCATCAGTTGATGACGATACGAGACCCTAGTGGGGGAGTACTTACGGTGTACGGTGAGGGTACTCGTCCGGAGTCAACATTTTGTTTGGCTGCTACAGCGAGATAGAGTTTATAGCAGGGTTACAGAGGGTTTGTAGCCTATGTGATGGAGACACGAGTGGCCGCTGGGAGGCCAACTTCGATCGATGAGGTTCCAATTGTGCGGGATTTCCCTGATGTTTTTCCCGAGGAGTTGCCGGGTGTGCCTCCCGATAGGTAGGTGGAGTTTTGTATCGACTTGGTGCCAGGGGTGGCACCTATTGTCAAGGCACCCTATTGCCTTGCGCCGTCCGAGATGCAGGAGTTATCCTTGTAGCTTCAGGAGCGGTTGGGAAAGGGGGTTATTAGACCGAGTAGCTCACCTTGGGGAGCGCTGATCCTTTTTGTTAAGAAGGTGGATGGTTCACACTGGATGTGTATTGATTACTGGGAGTTGAACAAGCTGACGGTCAAGAACCGTTATCCATTACCGAGGATCAACGATTTGTTCGATTAGTTGCAGGGAGCATCTTGGTTCTCCAAGATAGATTTGAGGTTAGGTTATCATCATATGAGGGTTTGGGATGAAGATATCCAGAAGATAGCGTTCAGAACTGGTTATGGGCATTACAAGTTCGTGGTGATGCCTTTTGGGCTCACCAATGCACCAGTCGTGTTCATGGATCTCATGAACAGGGTGTGTAGACCGATGATGTATCGATCGGTGATTGTTTTCATCGATGATATCTTGGTATATTCGAAATCCAAAGAGCAGCATGAGGAGCATTTGAGGGAAATCCTCGGAGTCTTGAGATAGGAGAGGCTTTACGCCAAATTCTCCAAGTGTGATTTTTGGTTACGGGAGGTCCAGTTCCTAGGACATCTCATTGACCAGGAGGGGATATTGGTTGATCCGGCCAAGATTGAGGCTCTGATGAGTTGGGAGGTGCCGAGGTCACCTACTGAGATCAGGAGTTTCTTAGGGTTGGCAGGCTATTATCGGAGATTTATCAGGGATTTCTCCAAGATCGTCGTGCCACTCACCAAGTTAACCCGGAAGGGTGTTGCATTTTCTTGGGGTCCGAAGCAGCAGACCTCGTTCGAGACACTTTGCCAGAGATTATGCGAAGCTCCGGTGTTAGCCCTTCTGGAAGGGATAGAGGATTTCGTGGTATATTGTGATGCATCGATATCCGGGTTGGGAGCGGTGCTTATGCAGAGGGGGCATGTGATAGCATATGCATCAAGGCAGCTTAAGCCTCATGAGTCAAAGTATCCCACTCATGATCTGGAATTGGGGGCGGTAGTGTTTGCCCTCAAGATCTGGTGTTACTATTTGTATGGTGTTCGGTGTACGATATACACGGACCACAAGAGTTTGAAGTATTTGATCAATCAGCCCAACCTGAATATGCACCAGTTGAGATGGTTGGATGTAGTAAAGGATTATGATTGTGATATCCTGTACCACCCCAGAAAGGCTAATGTTATAGCTAATGCCCTGAACCGTAGGGCGGAGGGCGCCCCGATTCGAGATATTTGCATGAGATTGATAGTGATGACTCTGGTATGCGATGCCATTCGAGGGGCCCAGGCGGAGGTTGTGAGACCGGAGAACCGCAAGAGAGAGCGAGTGATCGGGCAGGTATCGGAGTTTGTTACCGATAGTCGAGGACTGATGACCTTCCAGGTTCGGGTTTGGGTACCGTTTGTGGGTGGGATGCGTACCTTTTTGATGGAGGAGGCGCACAGATCGAAGTTCTCGATCCACCCTGGGGCCACTAAGATGTATTTAGACCTGAAGATGGAGTATTAGTGGCCGTGTATGAAAAGGGATGTTGCGTGGTTCGTATAGAGGTGCTTGACCTGTCGCAAGGTTAAGGCCGAGCACCAGCGTCCGCATGGTAAGTTGCAGCCGTTATAGATTCCCGAGTGGAAGTGGGAGCAGATCGTAATGGATTTTATCACCAAATTGCCGAGGACTGCCAGGGGTGTCGATGCGATTCGGGTGATTATGGAGCGGTTGACAAAGAGCGCTCACTTTCTTGCTATCAGTGAGAGGTCTTCTGCTGAGAGGTTGGCAGAGTTGTACGTGAGGGAGGTGGTATCACGGCATGGAGTTTCGATCTCGATTGTTTTAGAATGAGATGTGCATTTTACTTCCAGATTTTGGAAGAAGTTTCACGAGCAGTTGGGTATGAGGCTGCATTTCAGTACCGCATACCACCCACAAACCGACGGGCAGAGCGAGCAGGCAATTTAGACGCTCGAGGACATGCTTCGGGCATATGTATTGGATTTCGGCGGAAGTTGGGACATGTATTTTCCCTTGGCTGAGTTTTCCTATAACAACAGCCATCACTCGAGCATTGGTATCCCACCTTTTAAGCTGTTGTATGGAAGGAAGTGTTGTACCCCCATTTGCTGGGGCAAGGTAGGGCAGCGTGTGATGGGTAGTACGGAGATAGTGCTTCAGACGACAGAGCAGATATGATAGGTCAGGAAGAGGTTAATGACCGCTCAGAGTCGCCAGAAAAGTTATACAGATAGGCGATGATCTGAACTCGAGTTCCAGGTTGGTGATTTCGTGCTCCTGAAGGTATCTCCTTGGAAAGGAGTGATCCGATTCAGGAAGAGGGGCAAGCTGGGACCCCGATATATTGGGCCGTTTAGGGTGATCGCGAGGGTGGGCAAGGTAGCGTATTGCTTGGAGCTACCTGCGGAGTTAGACCAGATTCATGATACCTTCCATGTGTTGCAGCTGAGGAAGTGTGTTGCCGATGAGTCGGTAGTGGTACCATTAAAGGATACCCAGGTCGACGCAAGTTTGAAATATGTTGAGAAGCCCATCGCAATCTTGGATCGGAGGATCAAGGTTCTGAGGAACAAGGAAGTGCCCCTGGTTCAGGTCCAGTGGCAACATCGGAGAGGGTCTGAGCTGACCTCGGAGCCAGAGTCGGAGATGTGGGAGCAGCATCTGGAGTTGTTCACAGCATGAGACTTCGAGGGCGAAGTCTGGTTCTAGTGGGGGAGAATTGTAACAGCCCAAAATCCATGTTAGCTTTATGACCCTTCTATTTTGGAGAGTTCGCAAATTAGTCCCTTAAAGTTGAAAAGTGGATTGGTGAGTACGCTAGGCGTACTGGGGTGTACGTCGCGCGTACTCGCGCGCTTAATTTGTACACCGGTCATCCGGGTATGTTGGGCATAACCAAGGTTACGCCACGCGTAACCAGCCTAGATGCAAAACCCTAATTCTTGGATTTTGCACTATAAAAAGATCATGTAGTCCTTTGCCCTGGCCACCATATTCCCTTGAGTGAGTCCTTGGAGAGCTGAGATTCATGCTTTAGCTTGTGTGTGTGTTTTTTAGCATGAAGTTATCTTTTCAAGGTGAGCATGAGAAGAAGGAGCCATTGTTGGAGCTAGAAGTTGAAGAACAAGTGTAGATCCGAGTTCTGCAGTGGTTGGAGATCCTTTCTGAGGTAAAAATATCAAAGCTTTCCTTGTTCTTCATAAGTTTTGCTTTTGGACCATTTTTAGGGTTTTTGGTTCAAAGTTGGAGACTTTATGTGCAAAGAGTCTCCATAAGCTTAGATATGACCTTTTCTAGTGTATAATGTGTTGAGGAGTCATAAAAATCTAGTCTTGGACGTGGATCTTGTGTCATGCATGAGTTATAGTCTCATTATGGAAAGAGGAAATGTGTTTTGAGCACAAAGTGACTTTTACAGCCATGCAAAGGCTTAAAGGTTTCAACTTTATGGATTAAGACATATTAGAGGAGTCAGATTTGAAGTTTGGATGCAAGTCTTAACCATTTAAGAGCTGAATGTGTTGGATAAAGAAACTGGGCATTACGTTGGGCGTAATCCCAATACGCGCCGCGTAGGGGGTCGCGTTCCCCGTTTCTGGAGTGCAAGGGTACGCCCCGCGTACAGGAGCAGGTACGCCCCGCGTATTGCTTGTTGTTGACTTTTGTTGACTTTTAGGGTTTTAGTCAACATGTGGACTTTTGAGTCAGGTAGGGGTAAAATGGTCTTTTACCCTTCTGTGGAATTTTAGAAAGGAATATAGTATAGCCTTGAGAGTCATTAATGATTTGGAATAATTACTTGATGTGATTAGGCGAGGCTAGGTTGTTGTTGCGAGATTCAGAGATATCGAGCGCATGAGACACTAGACATTATACGAGGTGAGTCTTCTCACTATACTGTACCTGGAAGGGTACGTATGTGTGACCAGAAGGTCTGGTATGCTATAAGATATATGCATTGTATGTTATTAGTTGCCTATTTTGTATGTGTTATGTATGCTATGCTTGATATAGGCCGGAAGGCATTATGTTATGGGCCGCAAGGCATTATGATGTAGATTGGAAGGTCATGGAGTTATGGATCGAAAGATCGACACGGGTAGGACCGGAAGGTTTACTAGGATGGGATGGAAGTCCCCTGAGACACATGGACCGGAAGGTCATGGCTTGGAAGGGCGTAAGTGTGTAAGTGGTATATTGGGGAACTCACTAAGCATTTATGCTTACAGTTGTTGTGTTATGTATTTCAGGTACTAGCGAGGACCGTGGGAAGGCGCCGGTATGACTCGTACACACACCCGCAGGCGGATTTGGATGTAGTTGATATTGGGATTTGACATGTTTTGTATTATGACTACGTGACATTGGATTTTAATGGTTGTTTTGAATGAAATTATGTTTTAAAGAAATGAAAAAAATTGTTTTGAAAAATTACGTTGTCACAATAAGTGTATGAACATTCATATCAACAATTTCAAGAATCATAAATAACACATACAAAAATTGATATTTTGATAATAGCCATTGTAAATGGATTAGTATAACCATTACACCATCTAAAACAAGTTTTATAAGACCCAAACAGTTTAGGGTAATGTTTGTAGTCCATTTCCTGCAGCAAAACTCGAAAATCTGCATTCAGGGCCTCCTACTCGTTAAGTGCAAGAACCAACTTGATGAGTAGGATGAAATAATACATGTACTCGTCGAGTCCCCCTATGGACTCTGCGAGTTCACTCAGTAGAATGCAAAAATCTTGAGTTTTTTCAAAAATTTGCATCAAGTATCAAGAAAACAAGCCTAGGGTCTCATACCACTGATGGGTTTTGAGCATTCTAACACTTCTATGGTGTACATGCAACCCTAGAAACCTTGGATCTATGTTTTCGCTAAAATACATGCAAATAGTAACTTTCCAAGGTTTACATCCTAACTACCGTGTTATTGGGGTACTTGAATCATAAAAGACTAGTAGAATTACATACCTTTTAGTAGTGGTCGATTGCTTGGTGTTTGAGAGCCTAGCACCAATAATGTAGATGCCTCAAATGGAAGTCACAAATCACCACAAACTTTGGAAACTTGACAGAATGGTAGCACACTTCTAGAAATCGACCAAACCTTAGTTCTCTCTCTCTCTCTCTCACACACACACACACTAATGCCATTTCAAGTGCCAAGGACCCCTTCATATAGTGTGGTGGATTAGGGTTACATTCATGTAAACCCTAATACCCATGACCTTTCATTTCCATGAGGTCCATGGGTTAAATCTCCATGGTGTAATGACCATAAATTTTTCAACAAATTTTAACTTTTCAAAACATCCCAATTACTTTAAGTTTTTACAAAAAGGTTTTCAATACATTTATTATCAGAGTATTCCCAGAAGCATAACATAAAACCTAAACACGAGGAGCGGTACGATCACACCTTCTCCTTGCCACGGTCTCCTGAAGAACCTGAAAAACATTAAACCACAACTGTAAGCCCGAAAGCTTAGTGAGATACCCCCAAAATACCAACCACATATACCATACGTATATAACATGTCATACCATAACCGATCACAGAACAGCCATGCATATTGGGTCTACTGTGTGATTGGTCCGCCGTGTCGGGCCTTCAGTCCACCGGGTCCACCCTCCGAGTCTAGTCATGTCCCTCGAGTCTGCAGTGTGGTTGGTCCGCCCACACCGGGCCTTCAACCCACCTGGTCCACTTTCTGAGTCTACAGTATGATTGGTCCGCCCGCATCGGGCCTTCAGTCGGCCTGGTCCACTCTCCGAGCCTCGGCACGTCTGGTCCGCCCTGGTGGGGCCTACAGCCTATCCGGACCGCTCGCTGGGCCTTCGGGACAACCGTTCCGCCCTGAGTATCTTGGCCTACAGCACAAAGCAGGACCCGCCCCAACCCAACTCCAGTCCAAACAACCATGTGCACATAAACATACAATCATATAACAGTTCACAGTCAACAAGCCGATCAAACAGATCACATAACATATCATCATCGTAACCAGGATACCAAACTAACCGGTCACAAGCATATACCATCCTAGCTACCAGGATGCAAACATATCATAGCAATAACATAACAACAAATACTCGGATCTCAATCCGATAAAGGGCCGGCCTTGGTGCCTTAGACCCTGTTTGTCACACCCCCGAACCAGACGGCGGAAACGTCCGGGGGCTGTCGTGACTCAATTGAATACCATAACATTGAATATATATGAAACATAACAACATTCGTCACCATTCATCAACATAGTACAACCAGTAGTGTTTACATAACATACATTGTTTAAACATTACATTCCCCAAAAATTAAGTTGTTTAATTCATACAAAAATAAACCGCAACCGTCACTGGATATGATTTCCCTTGATTCACTGGCTCCCTGAGAATACAAGTATTTTGAAAAACGTCAACATATGAAATGTTGGTGAGTTCATAAGTAGTGTTTGAAATCAAATGTTTGTATTGTTTGAAGAACCACCAGAAAATCCGATATTTTCTGAAAAGATAAGTTTCCGAAAACGTTTGTGAAGATCCATAGGTATGCTTGTTTGTTTCTATACTTGTAAAAGAAAAAAAATGTTCGTTTAGAATGTATGCATTTCAAATTTGTAAGTATTGAAAACCCTAGGAAAACCCGATGTCCTCCTAGTTCCTTGAATTACGTGATGTTACATTGAAACCATTGCATAGCGTATAGTGTCAGTCCCGGGCGACGTTGGAAGGTTTTCGAGCAGGATTATTTACTACAAACCCGCGTTACACAAACGCCCAGTTTATAGTTATACTAACGACTCCGAAGGCGTCGTCAATACTAATCGCGTTATCCAATCGCCCTGACTAGGTGAAGTCCCACATCCGAAGAGAAAGAGGTCACGAAGACCCCGGTAACTCCATTAGCCGGTTGGGGATAAAATGTACGAGGGGTCCCAGACCCGCCTCGCATGAAATGTAGACCTTACTAGCAAGACCAAAGGAACCTTGGGGACCGGTGGTATACAAGCCATTGAAAGTCCATTTACGTTGTGTCGGATCGGTAAAACCCAACACTCCGTAAAAAAATGTCTTCGGGCCTTAAGATCAGGTCATTGGGCTAGCTAGGCTTAACGAACAAGATTTTACACTTGTGGTGCCCAAAGATGGTGCATAGACGTCTGTGCACACTCGCATGTGTATGTATAACCAAACGTTACTTGTATGAATTGTAGTGTCGTAGTGTTAGTAGTTGTAGATTTCTATTGGCTCGAGACCGAGCCAATTCGTTTAACAACGACTTTTGGTATTGTAAAGTATTGTATTCCGTTAATAGTCGTGGTGCCATCATTTGATCAAATTGGGTATATTGAACTAGCCTTGAAATATTCCTGTTTTCAGCCCCTCATCATTTGTAAAATTTACATTTTCAACCCTTTATATTAAATACTTCCCGGTTTAGTCCTTAAACTATTTTTCTTGACATTTTAACACCAAAAATTATTGAAATTAATATTTTTCAACATATTTTTCATAAAAACAGTTTAAGTCCTTGAAAATGCAGTTTTCACGGTTTTAACCCCTTCTTTTCGCAATTTTTACAATTTTGGCCCAATTTGGAAAATTTTTGCAACTTTGGTCCTTTTTAAATTTAAAAAGCATTTTAAACCTTTGAAAAGGAGTTGGAACACTTATAGTCCACTGTTTTACAGAAAGTTACAGTTTTGGCCCTCCAAAACAGAAAAATTCGCATAATGGGCCTTATTGGGCCGAAAGTTACATTTTTAACCCATTAAGCTTAAAATTTATGTTTTTAGTCCCCTAAATGAGTATATTTCCAGAAATTTATTTATGAAAACTGTTTTGGCACACTTCATCCATCAGAATCTGTGACATGTCGATTTGGGCCCTTATTTTTGCATTTTTCACATTTTAGGCCCAAAATTTGTGTTTTTAACCCAAAGAAATTATTGCTAAACTACTTAGCCAATTTTTCTTGAAGCACTTTGTGTTTAGAAATATATTTGAAGTTAAAATCATGTAGCACAAGTTATATCTCGGTTTTGATGAGTTTTGAGGCTAGATCCAACATAAAAACACATAAAAGCATACATATAAGCATGGAAATCATACAAGGCATACAAACACATATAGATCTACACTTTCACTTGTATTCCCCCCCCCACAAAACTCATAAAAACAGAAAATAGGGGGTATGAAGCTCACCTTGGGGTGTTGATTCGGTTTTGCAAGGAAAATGGAAGGAAAAAAAATGAAGTGTTTTTGGCCTTGGCTCCCTTTGATGAAGATCTCAAATTTTGAGATGGTTCTAGGGTGCAAGATCACGATTTTTGCATAGATTAGGAAAGGATTTTGATAACAAAAGAATTTAAACCATAGATCTATGCATAATCTTACCTTAGATGATGATTTACTTGCAAAATCCTCTTGGAAAGTCCCTAATTTTCGAGATTTTTGGAGAGGGGAGGAAGGAGAGTTCTTGAGTGTTCTAGAGAGAATTTGAGATATTTTTGGTGTGTGTGAGAGGGGATTCGGCCGAGAGTGGGAAGAGAGAAGAGAGGAAGTGATATTTGAAGTGATACATGCATGGAGGTATGTGATATGTGCCTAGAAATCCATTAGATAATAGTGAGGTGTCACTCACTAGTCAACATGCTTCCTTTCCTCTTGGGCTCATGCATTGGGCCGAGAATGGGGAGAGAAGAAGGAAAAATTGGGCTCTTTGCCCCTAAGCCCAACATTAGAGGTAGTTTAGGGTATTTATTGGCCTTATAAAATAAAATTGTGATTTTTATGCTTTATTAAGCTAGGTTAGGTTAAATTATGGATCAAAACTTGTGTTTTATTTCATTCTAGGTTCTACCTAGCCCAAAATATTGCAATAAACGAATGTGGGTCCAATTAGAACCCAATTAGGGTCCTAAACCCATGATAGTCCAATTTGGAAATTCATTGGTCCATTTGGATCCAATAAGGAAGTCCTAGTCCTAAATGGACTTAACAAGAACTTCTAGGGTCTCCAATTGTTTGATGACTACTTATAGTACTTGTATCTTGTATTTGATTGAAGTTTTTGATTCACATGTACTTGAATGCATAGATTACATGGCTCAAAATTTATAGTTGTGACATCATCCCCCCGTTAGAGGGAATTTCGTCTCGAAATTCTGTTTGAAAGCTAGATTTGAGAAAACTAGAATAGGTGAGGGTACTTTTGCTTCATTTGATCTTCGCGTTCCCACGTGAATTCTGGCCCACGCTTTGCGTTCCACCGTACCTTCACGATCGGGATGCGACTCTGCTTATTACGCTTCACCTCCCTGTCCATAATCTCGATTGGTTCTTCGACGAACAGGAGATTCTCATTGATTTCGATTTCGTCAAGAGGAGTGACAAGGGTTTCATCTGATAGGCACTTTTTCAGATTAGAAACATGAAACACGGGGTGTACACCGTTTAGCTCTGCGGGTAGTTGTAGTCTGTATGCTACTGGACCTATTCGGGCGACGATTTCGAAAGGTCCAACGTATCGCGGGTTCAGCTTTCCCCGTTTTCCGAAACGTATAACCCCTTTCCAGGGTGAGACCTTCAACATTACTCGATCACCGACCTGGAATTCTAAGGGCTTTCGCCGTTTATCAACGTAGCTCTTTTGCCGGTCACGCGATGCCTGTAATCGAGCTTTGATCTGGACAATCTTTTCTGTGGTCTCGCGAATGATTTCCGTTTTCATAGCTTCTGCCTGGACCGATGCAATTTGAGTGGTCAGATGAGACTGAATGGTTATCGAGTGCGTTTTCGCACGGCGATTTGTGTACTCCTTCCGACTTAATGCGTCAGCTACCACGTTGGCCTTGCCTGGATGGTACTTGATCTCGCATTCGTAGTCGTTTAACAACTCCACCCATCTTCGTTGTCTCATGTTCAGCTCCTTCTGATTCAAGATGTGCTGGAGGCTCTTGTGGTCTGTGAAGATGGTGCACTTTGTACCGTACAGGTAGTGCCTCCAAATTTTTAGGGCGAAGACCACGGCTCCCAGTTCTAGGTCATGGGTTGTGTAATTTACTTCGTGCGTCTTTAGTTGACGGGACGCATATGCTATCACTCTTCCACGTTGCATGAGGACGCAACCTAAACCTTGATTTGACGCGTCACAGTAAACTACAAAATCTTCCGTCCCTTCGGGTAGAGATAGTACAGGAGCGCTACAAAGAGCTTGCTTCAAGGCTCGAAACGCAATCTCTTGTCGGTCTGTCCACTTGAATGGCACACTCTTTTGCGTAAGCAAGGTAAGTGGCTTGGCGATTTTAGAGAAGTTTTGGATGAATCTCCTATAGTAGCCTGCTAGGCCTAAGAACTGACGAATTTCTGTGGGCGTAGTCGGAGTTGCCCATCCTTCCACAGCTTTGACCTTAGAGGGATCCACATGAATTCCATCTTGGCTAACTACGTGACCGAGAAAATTCACGCTCCGTAGCCAAAATTCACACTTAGAGAGTTTGGCGTAAAGCCTTTCCGATCGCAGCGTCTCTAGGACTTGTCGGAGATGTTGGCCATGCTCCTCTTTGCTTCGAGAATAGACGAGGATGTCATCGATAAACACAATGACGAAGTTGTCCAAGAACGGTCGACAGATTCGGTTCATTAGGTCCATAAATGCGGCGGGTGCATTTGTTAGACCGAAGGGCATTACGACGAATTCATAATGTCCATAGCGGGTTCGGAAAGCGGTTTTAGGGATATCTTCTTCTCGGACCTTGAGTTGATGGTATCCGGATCGTAGATCAATTTTAGAAAAATAGCTAGCTCCTTGGAGCTGGTCGAATAGATCATCGATCCGAGGGAGTGGGTAGCGGTTTTTAACAGTGAGTTTATTCAACTCTCTGTAATCGATGCACATTCTGAAAGATCCGTCCTTCTTCTTGACAAAGAGCACCGGAGCTCCCCATGGCGAGTAGCTAGGTCGGATAAATCCCTTGTCCAGAAGCTCACTGAGTTGGCTGGACAATTCCTGCATTTCAGCAGGTGCCAATCGATATGGTGATTTAGCGAGAGGAGTTGCTCCTGGGACGAGGTCGATTCGGAACTCAACCTGTCTCTCTGGGGGTACTCCTGGGAGATCTTCAGGAAACACGTCCGGGAATTCACACGCTATCGGAATGTCTTGGATGTTAATTTCTTCTTTGGTCTTGTCCACTATGTGGGCCAAGAACGCTAAGTTGTTCTTTCGCAGATGTTTTTATGCCTTGATGCACGAGATAAGACGAAGATTCGTGCTAGGCTTGTCTCCGTAAATTACTAGGGTTTCGTGATTCGGGAGACGAAGGCGAACGGCCTTCTCGTGGCACAAAACCTCAGCATGGTGGGGGCTTAACCAATCCATGCCGATAATCACATCGAAACTCCTAATTGACACTGGCATCAGATCTATTCGTAAGACGTGTTGGTTAAGGGTTAAGGTACATCCAGTGTAGATTTCTCTAGTGGATTCGGTCTTCCCATTGGCCATTTCCACCGTATAGGTTTCATTTAGCTTCTAGGGTTGTTGTTTTAATAAATGTTTAAACTTCTCGCTTACGAAACTTCGCTCCGCTCCGGTATCAAATAAGATGCATGCATAAGTGTGGTTTAGGAGGAACGTACCGGTCACAACTGCGGGGTCCTGAACTGCATCCCTCTGACCCATAGTTAGCATTCTTCCTGCTCCTCTGTTTCCTGAGTTGTTGTTGTTGTTAGGGCAGTCTCGACGGAAGTGTCCCGTCCTTCCACACCCGAAACAGGTGTGACTAAGCCCTGCATTGTTGCCACCGGCATTGGTGTTGTTGTTATTGCGAGGGTTGTTGTTGTTCTGGTTGTTTCCCTGATTCTGGTTCTGAGAAGGATAAGTCCTGCAGAACTTTGCAGTGTGTCCCCTTCGGTTGCAACTGGTGCAATGGAACTCCCTACATTCTCCTTGGTGATGGAAACCGCACTTGTTGCATTTGGGATGAGTACCGGAATAGGGTTTTGAGGTATTTGAAGCAGCTGAGGTTGGAGCATGTGATGTGACTGGTATCGGTGCAGTGACAGCGTGAACTGCCACCGTTTGCTGCTTTTTAGAGGTCTCGGGACCCTGACGCCCCTTCCTCTTGTTGCTCCATCCTTTCTTACCATCACCCTCCTTTTTCTTCTCAGCCTCTACCGGTTTCTCGCCCTTTTTGTGGTTATGATCATATAACCTCTTTGCCAATCTCTTCGCACTGTCAAAAGTTTCAGGGTTTGCAGCTATCACATTTCCTTGAATGGGGGATGTCAGTCCCCAAATGAATCGTTCAATCTTCTTCCCCTCTGAAGTGATCATACCCGGGCACAACAGAGATAGTTCGCTGAATCTCGATATGTAAGCATCGATGTTCCCATTCTGCACCGTGAGATTCCATAGTTCCTGCTCCATCTTCTGTATTTCGCCTCGGGGGCAGTACTCAGCCGTCAACATCTCTTTCATCTCTGCCCAGGGAATAGAGTTGGCGACCGGGAGTGTCATGGCTTCCACATGACCATTCCACCAAGTGAGTGCTTGGTCCACCAAAGTGCAGGCCGCGAACTTCACTTTCATCTGCTCGGGGCACTCGCATATCTCGAATACCGACTCTACCTTCTCAATCCATCGCTTTAGGGCGATCACTCCTCCGGTACCGTTGAAAGTTCGGGGTTTAGCGTTCGCAAAATCCTTGTAGGTGCACGTTTTAGTGAGTCCTTGGTTCGCCCCGTTGTTCGAACTTCCAGATCCTTGCCCGTTACCTCCTCCGTTGTTTCCTCGGTGAAGTTGTGCCATCGCTGCTGTGACTGCAGCCGACACGGCTGTCTGGAAAGCAGTGGAGTCAGCTTCGGGCGGGGTTGGTCCTGGGTTTCCGCGAGTAGTTGGGCGAGGCATCTTTCTGTCACGAAACGGAAAGATGTTGAGTGTACGTGGTTTCCGTGAGGTGGCGACTCTACTAACTAGGTGTATGGTACGAACCTAAACGTTACTATCATCAAGCATACAATCATAACGTCTCAACACATAACAACTGAGAATATCATAGCAAAACACACAAAAGTTTATTAATATTATCCGCATTTAGTACAAGAAAATTTGCTCGTAGGAGCATACATAAGTAATGCTAATCCGACAGCATAACGGCTCCATGAGTAGTGTAGTCACTTAAACATAGAGCCGGAGTACGTAACATAGTTCCTAATGATCTACTATGATAAGTCTACCCCTAACCGCGATGAGTTGTGTCCGGAGGTGGTGCCGAAGATGTGGATGCTCCCTGAAGACGAGCAACCAAGTGTTCCGCGTCCCGGAGTCGAGACTCCCACCGAACCTGTCTCATGTGAAACTCTCGAAGGACGTCACGCGTCTCCTGCTCCGCACGCTCGACCCTAGTCCTCAATTGGTGTACCTGATTTGCAGTGTCCTGGGCAAGATCGCCCGTATTCCGTAACCGTTTCACCATGACTGGAAGGGCTCGGTCGGCCGGTCCTCCATCTCTCAGGTCAAAGAACTCGCGTGACATGCCATACGGGGGTCGCTGTCCCTGCTGTCTGCTCCATCTCCAGAGGTCCATACCCCAGGGAGGTGTAGGGCTAGTGGGGCCCACTCGATATGCAGGCACCCGGATTGGGTAAGGGGGGTTGATGACTTCGGACTCCGCATCCGAATCATCCCCGTCGCTATCATCGAGCTCCTCTTCGAAATGCTCTTCGTCTTCTTCGGGTTCGACAGGCTCGCCTTCGGCTTCTGCCTCCGGTTCCCCGTCAGGTTCCTCCTCGGGGTCCTCCTCGGGTTCCTCTTCAGGCTCTTCCTCAGGTTCCTCCTCAGGCTCCTCCTCAGGTTCCTCCTCGGACTCCTCTAGCCACCCGTTGTTTCCCTGATTAGGGAAGTAGGGGTCTCCCGGGTGATGAAAACCAGCCATGCTGTCTGCGTGAGTACGTAAATATACTACATTATCCTAGGATGCTATATCTATCATACATACTAAGCAACATTCTCTTTTTGGGTGATAAGGGTATAGTTTTTGGTTCCCTGGCTATCCCGATCTCATCAAGACGTGTGTTAGTTTTACCTTGGAGAGAACGTAGTTGATCAGGCTACATTCACTCCTTGGTATCCCTAAGAACAGTCCCGAATTAACCAAGATACCAGTTTATTATGTTTGATTCAGCGTTAGGTTCTTATTCCTAATGCAAGCAAGTGTGTTTTATTTACTCGTTCTGTTCAGAGTTATGTTAGTCCCTCTTTTTTTGGTTTATAGTTGCATATCAATGTATGGCTCGACATGCTAGTTCACTATAAACAAAGCTCTGATACCAACCTGTCACACCCCCGAACCAGACGGCGGAAACGTCCGGGGGCTGTCGTGACTCAATTGAATACCATAACATTGAATATATATGAAACATAACAACATTCGTCACCATTCATCAACATAGTACAACCAGTAGTGTTTACATAACATACATTGTTTAAACATTACATTCCCCAAAAATTAAGTTGTTTAATTCATACAAAAATAAACCGCAACCGTCACTGGATATGATTTCCCTTGATTCACTGGCTCCCTGAGAATACAAGTATTTTGAAAAACGTCAACATATGAAATGTTGGTGAGTTCATAAGTAGTGTTTGAAATCAAATGTTTGTATTGTTTGAAGAACCACCAGAAAATCCGATATTTTCTGAAAAGATAAGTTTCCGAAAACGTTTGTGAAGATCCATAGGTATGCTTGTTTGTTTCTATACTTGTAAAAGAAAAAAAATGTTCGTTTAGAATGTATGCATTTCAAATTTGTAAGTATTGAAAACCCTAGGAAAACCCGATGTCCTCCTAGTTCCTTGAATTACGTGATGTTACATTGAAACCATTGCATAGCGTATAGTGTCAGTCCCGGGCGACGTTGGAAGGTTTTCGAGCAGGATTATTTACTACAAACCCGCGTTACACAAACGCCCAGTTTATAGTTATACTAACGACTCCGAAGGCGTCGTCAATACTAATCGCGTTATCCAATCGCCCTGACTAGGTGAAGTCCCACATCCGAAGAGAAAGAGGTCACGAAGACCCCGGTAACTCCATTAGCCGGTTGGGGATAAAATGTACGAGGGGTCCCAGACCCGCCTCGCATGAAATGTAGACCTTACTAGCAAGACCAAAGGACCCTTGGGGACCGGTGGTATACAAGCCATTGAAAGTCCATTTACGTTGTGTCGGATCGGTAAAACCCAACACTCCGTAAAAAAATGTCTTCGGGCCTTAAGATCAGGTCATTGGGCTAGCTAGGCTCAACGAACAAGATTTTACACTTGTGGGGCCCAAAGATGGTGCATAGACGTCTGTGCACACTCGCATGTGTATGTATAACCAAACGTTACTTGTATGAATTGTAGTGTCGTAGTGTTAGTAGTTGTAGATTTCTATTGGCTCGAGACCGAGCCAATTCGTTTAACAACGACTTTTGGTATTGTAAAGTATTGTATTCCGTTAATAGTCGTGGTGCCATCATTTGATCAAATTGGGTATATTGAACTAGCCTTGAAATATTCCTGTTTTCAGCCCCTCATCATTTGTAAAATTTACATTTTCAACCCTTTATATTAAATACTTCCCGGTTTAGTCCTTAAACTATTTTTCTTGACATTTTAACACCAAAAATTATTGAAATTAATATTTTTCAACATATTTTTCATAAAAACAGTTTAAGTCCTTGAAAATGCAGTTTTCACGGTTTTAACCCCTTCTTTTCGCAATTTTTACAATTTTGGCCCAATTTGGAAAATTTTTGCAACTTTGGTCCTTTTTAAATTTAAAAAGCATTTTAAACCTTTGAAAAGGAGTTGGAACACTTATAGTCCACTGTTTTACAGAAAGTTACAGTTTTGGCCCTCCAAAACAGAAAAATTCGCATAATGGGCCTTATTGGGCCGAAAGTTACATTTTTAACCCATTAAGCTTAAAATTTATGTTTTTAGTCCCCTAAATGAGTATATTTCCAAAAATTTATTTATGAAAACTGTTTTGGCACACTTCATCCATCAGAATCTGTGACATGTCGATTTGGGCCCTTATTTTTGCATTTTTCACATTTTAGGCCCAAAATTTGTGTTTTTAACCCAAAGAAATTATTGCTAAACTACTTAGCCAATTTTTCTTGAAGCACTTTGTGTTTAGAAATATATTTGAAGTTAAAATCATGTAGCACAAGTTATATCTCGGTTTTGATGAGTTTTGAGGCTAGATCCAACATAAAAACACATAAAAGCATACATATAAGCATGGAAATCATACAAGGCATACAAACACATATAGATCTACACTTTCACTTGTATTCCCCCCCCACAAAACTCATAAAAACAGAAAATAGGGGGTATGAAGCTCACCTTGGGGTGTTGATTCGGTTTTGCAAGGAAAATGGAAGGAAAAAAAATGAAGTGTTTTTGGCCTTGGCTCCCTTTGATGAAGATCTCAAATTTTGAGATGGTTCTAGGGTGCAAGATCACGATTTTTGCATAGATTAGGAAAGGATTTTGATAACAAAAGAATTTAAACCATAGATCTATGCATAATCTTACCTTAGATGATGATTTACTTGCAAAATCCTCTTGGAAAGTCCCTAATTTTCGAGATTTTTGGAGAGGGGAGGAAGGAGAGTTCTTGAGTGTTCTAGAGAGAATTTGAGATATTTTTGGTGTGTGTGAGAGGGGATTCGGCCGAGAGTGGGAAGAGAGAAGAGAGGAAGTGATATTTGAAGTGATACATGCATGGAGGTATGTGATATGTGCCTAGAAATCCATTAGATAATAGTGAGGTGTCACTCACTAGTCAACATGCTTCCTTTCCTCTTGGGCTCATGCATTGGGCCGAGAATGGGGAGAGAAGAAGGAAAAATTGGGCTCTTTGCCCCTAAGCCCAACATTAGAGGTAGTTTAGGGTATTTATTGGCCTTATAAAATAAAATTGTGATTTTTATGCTTTATTAAGCTAGGTTAGGTTAAATTATGGATCAAAACTTGTGTTTTATTTCATTCTAGGTTCTACCTAGCCCAAAATATTGCAATAAACGAATGTGGGTCCAATTAGAACCCAATTAGGGTCCTAAACCCATGATAGTCCAATTTGGAAATTCATTGGTCCATTTGGATCCAATAAGGAAGTCCTAGTCCTAAATGGACTTAACAAGAACTTCTAGGGTCTCCAATTGTTTGATGACTACTTATAGTACTTGTATCTTGTATTTGATTGAAGTTTTTGATTCACATGTACTTGAATGCATAGATTACATGGCTCAAAATTTATAGTTGTGACACTGTTGACATAGTGAGGATAACTCACCTCGCGATAGCCGATACTCTGAAATGAAGAAGCAGATTCCTGAATCACCGACTCACCGCAAATCCCGAACTAGCCAACATAGCACAAATAAACATTAGGCCAAGTACAATACTCTTCCAAGGGTAAATTGACCATTTTACCCTTAACTCAATCCGGCCCAACACTAGGTAAGCTCCCAAGCCCACCAATGGCCCAAGGTCCAAATCTTATACAAAGCCCAACATTGGCCCAATTTACTAAATTGGGCCCTCCTCACCAAATGGGCCTAGATCCAAGGTCCATAACAATAATTGGGCCCAAAATACTCTATCCATATATTTCCAGTCATGGCCCAAAAACCAACAACCCAAAAACAGCCCAAACTCTAAGGCCCAACATGGAAATCCAATCAGGGGGAGTACGTTGGGCGTACCCTCTCTGGTACGCTGGGCGTACAGCATTGATTCGCAAAAGGATCGGGGCACTTTCTCTTTACGCGGGGCGTACTCAAAGGTTACACGGGGCGTAACCTTGTGGCTCAACAAAATCATATAATGACTTAATGGCTTAAGCTCTTAAGCCCAAACTTCAGATCCTTAGGCCAAATCTGCCTAAGATTCATAAAGTCTCAAACTTTATCACTTGGGACATCCATAAAGCTCTTAATCCATTAAGACCCATATATCTCACACATGGAACAACCACAGCCCTTGGGACCTCATTTTTCTCACTCAATACCTCTCTAAAGGTCTGAAAGGATAGATAATCTCGGCCAACACAAAGCATGAATCAAGATGAGGACTTTTGGGACAAGAATGATGCCAAAACTTCACAACACTTAGATCTATGCAAAATAATTGACAAGCAATAAGCTTTATACCTCAAATAAGCTCCAAAGGATGATATCTCTCCATTTCTACAAGCTCCAATCGTTCCTCTCCTTCTTTGACAACTTCTCCTTTCTTCTTCTAGCTTTTCTTTTGCCAAAAATGAGCTTTCCAAGGCCAAACACACCTAACAATGGAGGGAATGCGGATTTCTAGGGTTTCTGGGGGTAAAAGAGTGTCTATGGAGGCTAGGGTATGAACCAACATGTTCATTATATAGTGGCTGACCCTAATTTTAGGGTTTGGAGTTTCTGAGAGTACCCTGGGCGTACTCACCTTGCCCCCCCCCCCCCCCCCCCGCATTTCTTCCCTCACTACGCTGGGCGTACGTCCAGCTTACGATGGGCGTACCCAACCAACTTCAAGCATGGATGCATGGCATGCATGGGACCTTTTTTCCACTTTTTCCCACAAGATAAGCAAAATACCATTTCTCTTAAATCCCGGGAACTCTCAATTAGGTACTCTTAGGAACGGGGCGTTA
This sequence comes from Lactuca saligna, assembly GCF_052625555.1. Classification (NCBI taxonomy): domain Eukaryota; kingdom Viridiplantae; phylum Streptophyta; class Magnoliopsida; order Asterales; family Asteraceae; genus Lactuca; species Lactuca saligna. The sequence goes on along the minus strand of NC_136424.1, from coordinate 267,553,208 downwards.
CACATGGACTATCCATGGACTTTCCATGCAAGCCTAGCCTATTCTAAATAAGTAATAGCACACACTATATAAATACAAGAGCCCATATTTAATTAGTCACCTTTTTATCACCAAATTAATTCTAGATCAATACTAATTAAATAATATGATTTCATATTAATATATTAGAACTTATAATATATTAATAAATCATAAACATATTATTCTCAAAAGATTATCCATAAATTGTTCGGGTGAAGTGCAACCCAAATGGAACATGCTGGGTCGGGTCAAGTACATCTCAAATATACTTATGGACTTAGACACCTTATCGAACAGTCTTCGTTGCGAGGAGAGGGGTTTTTCGCTAGAGAGAACTCATATGCCAGGAGGACAGTGGGAGGCAAATTGACCTTGAAGAGCATTAAGATTTCAACGATGAAGAAACCTCAAACACTAGTGCTCAACCCGAGGAGGAAACCACTGTGGAACCGATTGACGAGTCCTTAACTCAAAGGCATTCTAGTAGAGTTATAAATACACCTAAGTTTTATGGTTTCCATATAACTACTGAAGGTGATACATTTATCAGTGATAGTACACTGGTAAATTTAGATGAACCTAACAACTACTAGGAAGCCATGGAAGGCCCCGAGTCTGTTAAATGGAAAGAGGCTATGGATAGCGAGATTTAGTCCATGTATGACAATCAAGTTTGGATCTTGGTTGACAATGTATCGGGTTGTAAGACAGTCAGATACAAATGGATCTTCAAGAGGAAGACCGACATGGATGGGAAAATAAACACTTACAAGGCACGAATGGTTGTGAAGGACTTTACTCAAATGACTGGAGTTGACTATGATGAAAACTTCTCACCAGAGGCTAAAATGAAGTCTATAAGGGTCATGCTAGCCATACCTACATTTCATGATTACAAAATATGGCAAATGGATGTCAAAACCGCTTTCCTTAATGGGAAGTTGGCTGAGGATGTTTACATGAATCGGACAGAGGGTTTTGTCAATGTAAAGTACCTTAATAGAGTGTGTAATCTTGAGAAATCCATATATGGATTGAAACAAGAATCTCGCAGATGGAATCTTTGTTTCGATGAGAAAGTCAAAGAGTTTGGTTTTTTGAGAAGCGAGGATGAGTCATGTGTATATGTCAAAGCTAGTGGTAATATAGTTATCCTTCTGGTGTTGTATGTGGATGACATACTACTCATAGGAAACGATATTCCAAACTTGTAGGAGGTTAACTGCTGGCTTGGGAAGTGTTTCGCAATGAAGGACCTCGGAGAAGCTGCTTATATTCTAGGAATAAGGATATTGCAAAACATGAGTAAAAGACTAATAGGACATAATCAAACTAACTACTTGGACAAGGTTTTGAAACGTTTCAGCATGGAGGAATCCAAGAAAGGAGAATTACCTATCCAGAGCAATACCAAACTAAGTGACACTCAGAGTCCAAGTATAGATGCTAAGATAGAAAAAATGAGTCAAATACCATATGCTTCTACTGTTGGATCGATCATGTATGCTATGAGATGCACTCGCCCTGATGTAGCCTTCAATTTGAGCATGGTTATGAGATTTCAAGGGAACCATGGTAAAGCTCACTAGACTGTGATAAAGAACATTCTAAAGTACATGCGAAGAACTAAAGATTGGATCCCTACCCTCGGTGGGAGTGATGAATTAAGAGTGGCAAGGTATTGTGATGCCAACTTTCAAACCGACAGAGATAATTTCCACTCTTATTCGGGATGGATATTTACCCTAAATGGTGGAGCAGTAACTTGGAAAAGTTCCAAACAGGAAACTGTAGCTGATTCAACATGCAAATCAGAATACATAGCAGCAACTGAAGCATCGAAGGAGGCAATATGGATGAAGAACTTAATAGGAGACTTTGGACTTGTACCAGCTGTAAAGGAGTCCATGGAGATTTTCTGTGACAACGAGGGTACAGTAGCCTTAGCCAAGGAATCAAGGAATCATGGCAGAGCCAGGCATATCGACAGAAAATATCACTTCATAAGAGATCGAATAGAAGAAGGAATCATCGTAATGAAGGAGGTATTGTCAGACGAAAACCCAACAGATCCCTTTACAAAGGGACTGAGTAGGGTCAAGCACTTGCAGCACGCTATGAGCATCGTGTTGAAGGAAGATATCAGTTTGATTGATTAGATAGACATTTAGAAACTTGTAATAGCTAAAATGTAATTGACATTTGATTATTGAATAAAAGAAGTTTTATCTATAAGTTACTATCTTGTGCCAATTGTTTACTATTGTTTCATTTTGCATGTTTTGACTTCCAGAATAATAAGATTATTCAAACTTTCCACAGTCGATCATACTTTGGAAGTAGGTTATGAAAGTAGACTTTCATGAATAGGTTTTTACAAGATTATCTAAGGTGTTAGACATTTCAAAGTTTGCTACAAGCATTCATGAGTGCTCTTGAAATAAGATTTGAGAATTAGATTAAACACACACTCACATGAATCACTTCATCGAATGTATCACGAGTGATTGTGAGATGATAATATCGTATAGTCGTCAAACTAAGATATATGAGTCGTTGATTATGAGTTGGTTGTACATTGATAGTACGAAAACGCATCAGTAACTCGATGTTATGAAACATGATTTTGTGTATGATTTAACGAGTAGTTAGTACAAGCATATAAGTCGAGTTTATCTTATCCTTTTATCCTCAGACGATTAAAAGTGATATCTTGGGCCCCTCAATGATTTTGTTTAGATTTATGTGTCGGGCCCGATTAGGACTCAATTGATGTGTTCAATTATGTTCTATGTCAAACAAATCAGAAATCGGGAAAACAAATTTTGGACAATGAGCATGACTTTAATTCCATTTCTTTGTCCACAAGATATCTTGTAAAATAGAGGATTATATGATCACTTATCTAATGGACACATCAGAGTGCAATAGCGGCTTTTTGAGAGCTACAATTGCTAATCAGATTTTAAGATACATCGGAAATTATAGGTATTAGACTTATCCAAGTAGGAGACTGTAGGATTAGGTATCTAAGCCCATAACTATAATTGGTATGTACTTGACCCAATAGTAGCATGGTCCATTTCGGGTTGCCTTCACCAGAACAATTTGATAGATGGATATTTGAGTAAGAGCTTATCTATGGTTTATTAATATATTATAATTATAATATATCAATTGAAAAAAAAATATTATTTAATTGTTATTGATCAAGAATTAATTTGGAATTAATTTAGTGATCAAAAGAGACTAATTAAATTGATACATATGGATTGGGCTAATGATCCATGATTGATTCATGATGGGTTAAGCTTATGGATCAGTCCATGGAGTGTTGTCCCAAATCATATGCATGGATCATAAGCTTACGTGGATTAGGGTTATACATGACTCTTGGATTTCCACACATATAAATATGTTATCCTAAGCCCTAAAATCGACCACTACTTGCATTCCAGGAAGAGAATTCGGTTTTAGAGTCTCCTTAGCCTCTCGTATATCCATTTAGCGGTTTATTGATGTTTGTGACTTGTTTAAGGCACAACACTTGGGGTGCTAAGTTCTCACAAGGCCAAAGTCTCACTAGCAACAACCAGAGGTATCTTTCTAACTTGCTTTATAGTTCATATATGAAAATTTGTATGCTAGTTTAGGCTTCATGCTTTGGAAACAATGTTGCATGTATAATTAGAGAGAATTTATATCCAAAGCATTAAGGTTGTATGTGCACCATAGAATGTTAGAGTACATAAAACCCAATATGAGGTACCTCATGCACTTGTGGTCCATGTAAATCATACAACAAACCCTATGGAGGTAATGTCGCCAGATCATGAGGGAGAAAACAACTATCCCCAACTCCAGGTCGTGTGTCGGGTAATTTGTCTCGTGAGGCTTCAACTGCCTAGATGCGTAGGCAATGACGTGCCCCCTCTACATCAACACTGCGCCCAATCCTGTAATGGATGCAACACAGTACACCACAAAGTCTGCCTTAAAGTCTCAAACGCTGCCTACTACTCAAGCCCCCAGCCAAATACAACAGCCTTCTTCGTAAGGCGGGTCAGTGGTACCGCTATCTTGGAGAAATCTTGTATGAATCTCCAGTAATAGCCTGCTAAACTGAGGAAACTCCAAATCTCAGATGGAGACTTCGAAACCTCCCATCTTTTCACAACCTCCACCTTGGCCGAGTCGATCAGAATATCGTTCTGGTTCACAAGGTGCCCCAGAAACTGCACCTCGCACAATTAGAACTCACACTTGGAGAACTTGGTGTACAAGCTCTCCCTCCTCAGGGTATCCAACACCTCTTGTAAGTTCTCCTCATGTTGCTCCTGTGTCTTGGAGTAAACCAAGATGTCATTAATAAAAACTATCACAGACCGATCCAGCATTGGTCTGCATACGCGGTTCATGAGATCCATGAACACGGAAGGAGCATTGGTGACCCCAAAGGGCATCACCACGAACTCGTAATGACCATAGCGAGTCCGGAAATCAGTCTTCTTCACATCCTCATCCTCGACCCTCATCTGATGGTATCCTGAATGCAAATCGATCTTGGAAAACCAAGATGATCCCTGAAGCTGGTCAAAGAGATCGCCAATCCTCGGGAGTGGGTAACAATTCTTGACCGTTACCTTATTCAGCTATCGGTAATCTAAGCACATCTGATGTGACCCATCCTTCTTCCTCACAAATAGGACCAGGGCTCCCCAATGCAAACTGCTAGGGCTGATAAATCCCTTGTCTAACAGCTCCTGCAGTTGTGTAGACAACTCTTGCATCTCAGGAGGAGCCAATCGATATGCTGCCTTGGCTTTCGGAGCCGCACCCAGAACTAGGTCAACCCTGAAATCAACCTATATTTCCGGAGGTATCCCAGGAAAATCCACCGAGAAAACATCCGGATACTGCCGCACCACTAGCACATCATCAACGGTCGCCTTACCTTTCACCCGGGTATCCATAACATAGGCGACGTAACATGCGCATCCTTGCTAAAGGTAGCGTCTATCCCTTGCTGCTAAACACACAATTAGACCACGTTGCGGCCTCTCGCCCTGAATTACCAAATCTCCCCCACTTGGGGTCCTGACACGAACCAAGTGCTACTCACATTCAATCACCGCCCCATTCGGGCTCAACCAATCAATGCCTATGATAAAATTATTCCCACACAAAGGAATGGGAACCAAATCCATGAGGTAACCCTCGTCATACATCCTCAGAACACAATCTCTGTAAACCTCTAATGTTTGGACGGACCGGTCGTCAGCAATCTCGACCTCTAAAGGACAATCCAACATGTACGAAGACTCAGGAAACCTCTTGCTAAGTACAAGAGATACAAATGATCGGGCAGCCCCCAAATCAAATAACACCTGAACTGGGATACTGTTCACATGGAACGATCCTAAACAAATCACATAAAACATAAATATCATTATTGAAATGTAATAAGAGTTAGGGAGAAGAAAATATACCCATCACCACATCCGGTGCGACACGCGCCTCTTCGGCAGTCAACTGGAAGGCTCCGATCCTCACCACTGGAGCATCTTTCTTGACCTATCAGCCATCCGTGATCTGCAGGGTCACTGGAGCCAGCGCCACCACTGGCGCTCTTGATGTCTCGACCAATTGGCATTTTTATAGCCCCTATGATAGCAATGAAATCAAATTAGGTCTGATGTCTGAATGGTGGGGGTAGGGGTTGTGCAATCCTTGCTAAAGTGGCCATACTTGACACACTTGTAGCAAACCGATCCCCTAGCTCTGCAAACTCCCTTGTATGGCCTACCGCATTTCCCATAGCGACTCCAACCCTGTTAGCCCTTCGACCTCTAAATCGAATCCCTTGGGTTTCTTCTTAGAAACCCCAGTCGCTTGACCCGTCTCAGCCTTCCTCTTCATGATGTGCTCTATATCAATCTCCTTCTCCCTCGCCCTCACTATCATGTCATCCAACATCGAGCATGCCGAGTAGCTGACATATTTCTGAATGTCGACTCTCAACATATCATGGTATTGGGTTTTATTCATCTCCTCATTACCCGCATACTGAGGCACCAGTAAGGCCCTCTCCCTAAACTTGGCTGTAATCTATGCCACTGACTCAGTCGTCTGTCTTATATCCAGGAAGTCCCTGGCTAGCTGTTGGATCTCCACAACTGGCGTAAAATCGAATCAAAATCTGGTCACAAAATCCAACCAGGTCATAGCCTTAATGGCTGGAGCTCCCAAATAATCAATGATTGCCTCCCACCAGTCTTTAGCCCTCTTTCTCAAACAACCAGCAGCAAACTTGAACTTCAACCCCTCAGGTAAAAAGCTAGCCACCTGTGCAGACTCAATGTCCATGATCCATCATCACGCCACAATGGGGTCTTTCACCCTGCTGAAGTCTAGCGCTCCGCATCCCTTAAAATCCTTGAAGGAAAGCGTGCGAGTCCCTGACTGGCTAGATGCCATGTCACTCCTAAATTCCCTAAGGTGATCCTCCATCAGCTTAATGATCCATTCCTTGATCGACTGGAAAATCACTGGGGTTGCCTCAAGGATGCCTCTCGTAATCTCAGGTACGATGAACTCATGCAATATGTCATCAACTGGCTCGGAATCTATACCCAAACCCTAAACCTCCTGATTCGTGATGTGTCACCACCATTCTAAAACAAACCATACAATCATCAAAGTCATACTCACACAAGTTCCCTGGTTTAATCTCAGCTTTCCTTGATTCGAATACGGATCTCCGACCCACTCTCCACCATCAGTTGCATAGGAAGTCCCTGCTATCTCTCCCTGACTATCTCGCGAATACCATTACATATTACTAAGACCATATAAGTCTTTGAATGAGAGGCCCTACCCTACAACAGTTGGACTCAGACAAGAGCTGCAAAACAGGGCTAGACCTAACCTTCTGAAATTATTTAGTCCTAGTAATATGTAACTTAACGTATTTGTATGCTAGCTAATTACAGGTAACTATGACTCCTAAGTGCACAAAGCAAGCAACATTCGGGCAGTGAGTAACCCAAACCAAGCATATCCTATCCGGGCTATCATAACACTGACTAGTCCGTACTATCATGCAGTTCGATAAGCACATATAACATGCACATAAGGCATCTTCCTAGATCCTTATCCATAATCTAGCATGTAGTTCTTATACACATAAAGTAGACATATAAGGTATCCTTCCTAGATCGTTAGCCCTAATCTAGTATGAAGTTCTGATAATTATCTCATATATCATAACAAACAAGTATAGGTATCTTGGGGAAAACTTACTTATGCTCGGCCGATTGTACGCATTACACTCCTTTTTCTTTCTCTTCTCAAAATCTTTTTGTAAAACTATTTTTTCTTTTAACAATTTTATACCAAGTCCTCAATTTGAGTCCAGACACACCCGAAAGCGTGCACGGATCCCTCAAACCAAGACTCTAATACCAACTTGTAACATCCCAAAAATTACGACCAAAAATTTCATTTTGACATAAACAATTATAAAACTATTTGTCTGAAAACAACCATAGTATCAAATCATATCAAACCCATAGTATCAATAGTCAAAACATGTCATGCTAAAACAATATCAGAATAACAATCCCAAAGATCTTTAGTGCGGAAAATGTAGTGTGATGCGTTGCAATCATGTCGACTCCTTTCCCTTCAAAGAGGAAGTACCTAAAACCAAAACTGAAAACCGTAAGCACAAAACTTAGTGAGTTCCCCCATCATACCACATACTCACATACAGCCAAGCATATCTGGGTGCCTGACCTACCCTGTCGGGCATATCTGGGTGCCCGACCTACCCTGTCAAGCACATTAGGGTGCTCAACCTACCCAGTAAAGCATATATGGGTGCTCGACCTACCCTGCCATGCATATCTGGGTGCCCGACCTACCCTCCGATGTATCTCAACCGGCTACGGGGACTATTTCACCCCTACCACTACCACATAATACATAACATAAACATAGTTTAAGGCATATCTGGATGCATGACCTACCCTATTGGTCCTTACAATCGATAACGGGGTCTATCTCACCACTCTTACCATTATCACATAATATCATAGCATACTAGCACATAACACATAATAGATAGTGGCATACCAAACAATTATCACAAAGACAATCATCTAAACTACAATCTACTAATAGTGGGTCGCCCTTGGTGCCTTCGACCTACTTCTATTAGAAGGTAACTTGCCTCAAATGCTGTGAAGTAGTTGAACTGTCCTTGGTTCTGAAATCCACCCCACTCAAACTCCTACACATAAAGATTTCCTTTAGTTACCCTTTCATGCTCATAACCCCCCCCCCCCAAGGGTCAGTTTTGGTCAAAGTCAAAGTCAAGGTCAACACCCTGGTCAAAGTTAGCCTCTAGTCAAAGTCAACGTTACGAGCTGACTCAACTCGTCAAGTTGACCCATAAAATCATCGAGTTCCATAAATCATAAAACTCTAAAAGTGAAATCCAACTCGTCGAGTTCTGTCACAACTCGTCGAGTCCCTCCTATTCATAGTGTTAGGAATTTCCCATTCTACTCGTCGAGTCATCCTTGAACTTGTTGAGTTTTCCCTTTACAGAATTGGGACATTTCCTCTATAGACTCGACGAGTTCTTTAGTCTATTAATCCATCTTAAAATATTAAGGTCCTATTCTTCAATTCTAGGCTCCATACTTCATCTACATACTGGAAATGTCCTTTTAAGGGTAAAGTTTCCAACTTTACCCATTAATAGCCTCCCTTAATGGGTTTAGCTTAAACCCTAATTCTTTAAGATCTATATCTTGATCCAAAAGCCATATATACTTCAAACTACAGCATACAAACTGCAATCTAGACCCTAGACACAATTTGAACACGTAAAGTTTCTTCCTTTATCTCCATGCATGGGCTTTTGGGGCTTAAAAGGCCAAAATGACATCTTAGAGCTTGAATGGGGCTCCAATGGCCATAAAGTTTGCACCTTTATGCCATGATAGACCTCCAAGGTCCTAGATTTGGGAGTGTACCCACTTGGGACGTTCATTTCCCAAAAGCTAACATTCTTGGACCAAAAACCCCATAAAAGTGAAATGAAGAGATCTAAGAAATCATTAAATAAGTTTGATATTTGCTTACCTGAAAATGCTGCAAATGGAGTGAAGTTTCTGGATCTACTCTCTTCTTCTTGAGTACTCTAGCTTCTTCTTCTTCCACAAGCTTCAAATGCACAAGTTTTCTCTAAAAAATGTCTCAAAAGCTCACACAAGGCACTAGGGTTTTGGTACTTGGAGGCTGTAAATGAGGCCAACCTTTGGGGATTAATGTGTTTAAATAGGGTGCAAAACCCTGAAATTAGGGTTTTACTCTGCCAGCCCTACTCGTCAAGTTGGGGCTCTCAACTCATCGAGTAGGTTTCTTAACCCGTGTCCCAAAATAATTCCTACTCGACGTGTTAGGGGCTCTTAACTCGTCGAGTTCTTCCATAAAAGTGCATAAATTATTATTTTAAATACATACCAGAAACCGGACATTACAGAAAAGTTGTCAGTATAAAGTGAAGAGAGATTATGGTTACGACATGTCTTTATCGTCTTCCTCAATGAAACCTAAAAACACTCTTAGCTATGTGAATTACCTAATTATATTGTAAAGCATTATACTTTGTTGTGAGTGGTGAGCCTTGTCAGATTAATCATTTTAATTAACTCTATCAAGTTAAGTGTTTGTTTTCTATTTAATTTATGTGAACTCTATAGTAGCTAAGTTATTAGGATTTAAGAGCTTTCTAGTTTTTAGAGTTGTAACTAATATTTTGTGTTTTCTGCTCTATATTTTTTGGAGGTTTAGATTTTGTTCAAACTATACATTCTATTGTTTCAATGAAGTGATTGTAGTTTCTCTTCTTTAGCTCCATCATGGTTTAACTTTTATCTCATATTTTACCACAAAGTTGCCATTAACCGTCTCTCTAGATCTTTCTAAGTGATTTGTGATCAAGCTAAAGGAGGTAAAGAGAGATGTGCTATAATCTATTGGCAATCTGCAAATCAAACCCCTTAATTTTCTTTTATTTTCTATTGACCACAACTAGAGTTTATCAATGAACTAGTTTCTACACTTCCTAAGTTTTCCCCTAATAACTATTTCGTATCATGTTAGTGCATAAACTAATTCAAGATAAAGTCAAAATAAGTTTCTTTCAATTGACACTTTTAGTCCTACAATCCAAATTTCTAAATTAACCCATACTAAACTTTTTAAACAAATTGAAGTCGTTAGTTTCAGTTATAATTTTATAAAGTTTGAACCTTTTATTTATATATTTTTATTATTTAATAAATAAAAATTTAAATTTATCCTAAAATCAAGATGTTACACATATTCATGTGTTGTTGAACAGAAACACAACCGAATCAATATGATAATTAACGTTTGAATGTCAATTAGCATCTTCACGAACATTTTAGACTGTTATACTCAATCATCTGTTCTTCTCCCTCTAATACTTCATTTTCTTTCTACTTTAAATGTAACATCTATGCCTAGAAAGATCGATGATCTTGGATAATCATTGTAGCCATCACTTTAAAAACTATACCAAACTAGATGGTTTGACCTATTGAATCGGACCTAGTCTAATTACTAGTTTTTAGACGCCTAAAAACCGGTCTAACCATTTAAAAAAACCGATTTACAAAATATTTTTTTTTATTATTATTATTTAAGATTGCTAACAATGTACCGACAATTTGTTATTCGTGTGTGATTGTATCAAGTTAATGGAATAAGTCAATACAAAAAAATAGTACATAAATTTTCTTGTATGAAGCATGTATTTCATGTTGTTTTGAGGGTTTTTTTTTTCATAAAAATTAAGGAAAAATGACTTGATTACATTTTCTTCTTGTTCACGTTTAGGTAACTTCAATTTTTTTTACACATTTGACAATTTAATTTGTTAAATGTATTCATATATTACCATTGTAACTTGCTAAATGCGTTTATATATTATCATTGCTACCTGTTCTGGCAGGTGACAATGATAATATGTGAACACATTTAACAAGTTAAATCGTCAATTTGTACAAATAAAGAAAGTTGTTTTAATGTAAGCAATTTTTTTTTACAAATTTCTTAAAAATATTTATAATTTCTTATAATATTTTTATGATATTTTTTTCCTACAAAATTTTCTAATATAATGTTTTAAATCTTTGTTTAAAATTTTTAAATTTTTTTTATTCATTTATATAATTTTAATACAAGTGTTTTCAAACCAAATATTTTTAATGTTTTAAATTTTTGTTACAAGTATTTAACTTGTTTTTTTTTTATATTTTCGTATAATTTTTTTATAACTTTCATACATTTATTTCTAAACTTTCTTTTACAATATTTTTAAATAATTTCACCAATTTTGTATGATATTTTAATATTTTTTTATAACATTTTAAAATACTTTCGTCAGATACTAATCTAAAACGTTGTACTAAAAAAATTAAAAGTTTATAAAATTCTAATTACAAAGTATTAAAAAGTTAGAATAATTTTAAAACATTTACATTATATAGATTTTTTTTTTATTTGCTAAGTAACATTTTTATTTTTATTTTTTAAAAGACCATCCATACTTATTGTTACATATTTAATTTATTTAATTTTATTGTTAGATACTATTTAATATAAAAACATTTTATATGTTTAAAAACAAAAGAAAAAAAATTATAAGATGCTATATACAATATTTCACAAAACAAAAACATATTTGTTAATTAAAAAGTAAAGTTTAAAATTGATCAATATTCAATTAATATATAGAAAATTATGGATATTTTAAATATAACGTTTGAAAAAAATAATACAAACAAATATAAAAAAAAATAAAACCATTATTAAAATTGGGGAAAATGACTTATGAAGGTAATTAACTTTTTGTTTTGTTCACATTTAGACAACTTTTTTTTCGTACACATTTAATCATTTAACTTGTTAATTTGATTACATATTACTATTGTCATCTACAATAGCATGTGGTAATGACAATATGAACACATATAACTAGTTAAATTATCAAATATATACAAAAATAAAATTACCTAAATATGAAACAAAAAGTCGATGATTCAAGCATCATGGTGGACAAACTGTGTAGATTTAAGAGTAAGTATAAATATATGTATGAGTTAGTCATTCTATAAAAAATGATGTCATCCTATTTTGTGAACCGATACGATCAGTTGAACAACAAGAAACGTCCGATTTTCAAATCATCAGTTGTATCGATTGCATAAAGGGAAATAAACATTTGGTTGTGGACAATTTTTTTTTTCTTAAAACCATTATATTGAACACATGCCTTAATTTTCCTATATTTTGTTAATTTCCAACAAAAGTATGTTAAAAGTGTTTAATCTTTGGTTTATGACGAAGGATATTTGAATAAAAAAAATTATAATCATACTTGATATATTATTCATTTCTTGAAGGAAAATATTGATAGATCGACTCAACTTGTTTTAATTCAAAGACATGTCAACCTTTCATCTCGTCAATTAGTCTACTTCGTAAAAGAAAACTGAGTGATAAAGAAAGGTGGGGACATAACTAAATATTTTTGGAGCCATTGATGTAAAATAAACGCCACTACCAAGTGGTTGAAGATTTTCTTTCAATCTACATATGATCACCCCACATGCCATGAGTACCACTCCAATGTTGAACCCTTTGTATGTTTAAGTCATGAATGCCTCTCAAGCTCATCACTCTTCATGGATCCCACTATTGATTTGCGGTCATAATTCCACAGCCTCTCAAAAAAATAAAAAAACTTTAGGTAAAGGTAATTTATAAATTTTACTGTATAAATTAAATTACATGTTATTCAACTCATTTGGTTGGATGTTTTAAAAGGAGATGCAAAACAAAAGAGTAAACACACAATGTTACTCACGTTGTGGGACCAAGGTCTTTATAGTCTTCTATGTTTTCAAAGTTTTTATGTTGGTGCTGCAGAATTTTATATAAAGAAAGTCAAGGCACTAGGCAAAATAAAGTGAACGTATTTTATTTATTTATTAATTTTTCGAAACCGCAAATAAATTAGAATAAAAGGCTCCATGAATTAGCAAGAAACCAAAAGGTAGGCAAGAAATGAACAAGAAACAATCACAAACTAAAGAGGAGATATACTACAATTCGACTGATTTCAATCTCCTATATTACCCTTATGCTTAATCCACGTGAATGATTATGATATGATATTGTTGGCCACCATCATACGGGAAGGGAATGAGCTACTAAACACCTTGTTGTTGCATGCCTTCCAGATACTCCATATTAGACTACAAACAATTGTGATGAATTTCACTTTCTTTTTTCTTTTCAAGACAGTTTCCTCATATCGCTGCAAAATCTAGAAACTCAAAAATTGTAGAAATCCTAGGGGAGACTATATTGCACCATTTGAATATTCAAATCCGACAAAGAGTGGCGAAATCACATTCAACTATCATGGATTGATGGTTTTTGTGGAAGTGTTGTAAAGGGGACAAAGTGATGAGGGTAATTGAATACCTCTGCGGTTGTTGAAAATAATAAATATTTTTAGTTACAATTTCATGTTTATTATTTTTCTTTATGGGTTAATTGTAATACAATTGTGAAAGAATGGGTAATTGTGTTCAATTTAAATTGTGTGAGATTGTGGAAGTAAATATGCAGGTTAAAGCAGGCAGGTTTTATCCATGGGTCGAATCATATTCTGATCCGGTTCATATTCATGAACCGAGGTATGAAATGAAGAGAGAGGGTGATAGGTTATTTGTTCGGTCATTTTCTCAAATCAAACTTGTTAGAGTTTTCTCTCGTTATCCTTCTCATTTTCTCACCTGTAAAGTTTAGGGTTTTGTACGCAGTTCTTTGTATACATAACTTTTAGGTTTGTTTTCATGATAGTAATAGAGTAGGTTGAGTGATTAATCTAAAGAGTAGATTAGGGATTTTGTAGTGAGTTTTATATTGTAAGTATCATGAAAACCTTCTGTTTCTTAATCAACAAATGATATAAGAAATGATGATGTTTCCAAAGTTTGATTTGTCTGTTTCAATAGCAGTGAAGTTTGTCCACAACAGGTATACCACCAAGTTTCATGTGTCATAAAAAAACAAGAGAACTCATGAGAAACAGTTTTAATCCATTTGATCGTTGGGCCAATGTAGGGTTGAAGTTTAGATTCTAGGAAGTGTCGCATTATGCCTACGAAGAACGAACTATCATGTGAGATGAAGAAACAAGTTTGTCTTAGCTATTATTGAAGAAAAGAGAGTGTATCACTGAAAAACTAGTTGATAGCTACAAGTTGATGGTTGGAAATTAGAAGTTGAAAATTAAAAATCGTAACGTTTATTTGTGCAAAAGTGTTTGCAACAGTAAATGTTAACTTTTAAAGATATAAAATTAGATAAAATCATGAACCAAAAGATCCTAAAAGCTATTTGCATGAAAAAAAACTTTTGGATTAACAATTTTTTTGTTTATTAAAAACTTCTGCCACATAAAGTTTTTTTTTCTTTTTCTATTTAACTTCCCAAAAACTTAAATGCAAACATTAATCCCTATGGAGTTAATAATGTTAAAACAAAATTTCACAATTGGTCCCTGTGGTTTATCGAATATCGCATTTTGAGGACTTTCTAGCAAAAAGTCTCGCGACTGGTCCCTGTGGTTTGTAAAATTACATGAAAGGTCCTTCTGCCGTTAAATCTAATTTTTTAGCCGTTAGATTTTAAAGAAAAAAACTATTTTGCCTTTGTACCAATATTGCAATACATTACAAACCTCAAGGACCATTTCTGTAATTTTATAAATTTGAAATTATATATATATATATATATATATATATATATATATATATATATATATATATATATATATATATATATATATATATTCAACTACATGATAATTTTTTTTATCTTTTTAACATTTTGTTTTCTATTTTTATTTTATAATTTTAGTTATGTATGGTCTTTTAATGTTTTTATTTATTTTGATTCAAGTAAATAAACTTAAATTCGATAAAAGATATCGAAACCTTTTTTTCTTAATTATGAAATGAAACATTAATGTTTTTTTTTATTTTTTTAAGTTTATGTTTTTACGGTTTATTTTTTTTCACTTTGATACTCCATAGTTAATATCATTAGTAACTTTATGTTTGTATTTATCATTATCATTATTTCACATTTTGTTGTTTTTTATATATATTTAGTTATTTATTATTCTTCTATATTTTAATTCAAGTATTGAAAAACATAAAAAAAATAATAATAAACAAAACAAAAATAAAAAATTATGACATCCCCATTTTCACAGCAAGAAAAGACCGATTTGTCTATGCTTTGTATTTAAAGTCAGAGAAAACTTTTAAAGAAAACGGTTGCGGACTTTTTTTCCCAAAACAAAATATGATAAGAATTTATCAAAAGCATTTATTAAAGAAAATGTATGTTTATTAAATGATAAAACCTCGGGATGTCGTGTTCCGATACATACCAAAAGCATAAACAGTACAATACAAACCTTACAACAATTATTTGTAACTATTGATCTATAATCCAAAATCTCTCGTCAAGTCCACCAATTTATACTCTTGTGCCTTTACCTGTAATGCAAAGAGAACTGGGTGGGTCGGGCTTGGGAGCCTGGTGAGCATATAGGGTTTTCAACCCATAATAATAAATTTATTATATTCAATTGTCAAACAATTAATCCAAATACTCATCCCCATATGTCCTTTATTTTCTCAAGGGTTTACCTTAAGAACCAACTATCATTCATTCATTCTTTGCTAAGGATTTACCTAAGGAACTGGCACAAAGTCCATTTGCTACCACGGTTTATACAACAAGCACTACGTCACATAGTCACCAGGGTTCATACGATAGGCACTACGTCTCATAGTCACCAGGGTTTACACAACAGGAACGAAGTCACATCGTCACCAAGGTTTATCAAATAGTCACGAAGTCGCATCGTCACCAAGGCTTACTCAATAGGCACGAAGTCGCATCGTCACCAACTATTCCATCTACCCATGTTCTACCCAACATTTTGTAGATATAAATACAAACACAGTTTAAATCATTTAACACCCGTATAAAAACATCAATTCCAAGCCCATCTAGAATAGACAAATAATATATAACACATAGCATGTATTTCATAGTTAATGCTTGTGACAACCCGAAATTTTCTATCCTGTACAGTCAAACACTTGATTGAAAGTCAAACTCATTTCTGCTATCATTTAGCACAAATTAGAATCTGTTTGAGCGTTCTGAGCCTTGTACACTTAAGGGATAAGTGTCAGGGTTTATCTGCTGAAGTTATAGCTCAAAGAACCAACCTTAAACAACTTGACAAGGAGTACATGGCCACAACAATGGAGTTTACGGCCGTAAACTCATTGCTGGCCATAAACTCTGATGGGTTTTGAGCAAAACATCATTCCTATGGTGTATATGCAAACCCTAATAGCTTTTGGATCTAGTTTGTCTAATGAACATGCAATTGAAAATCCAAAGCTATGAACCCTAGATCTATCATATAAGAGCTGAAATAAGGGTTTATTAATTACCTTTGATTGTTATATTGTAATAACAATCAATTCCTTGCTTTGATTGGCTTCAAAAGCTTAGTACCTCAATTGTTGCACCTCTAATGGAGTCACAAACACCACTAAGCAACTTGGTTAAAGAGGAGAAGAGAGGAGGTTGCCCAAAACACCTAGAAACCCTAAAGGAACTCATGTCCACGTTTTTGGGGCTTAAGGGTCCTTTATATACATGTAGGCTATTAGGGTTTACAACTAGTAAACCCTAATTTGGCTGATTAAGCCCTAAGCATCCCAGGGACTCCTTTAACATATCCCTTGGACAATTTCTAATGGGCTTCCCATAGAATTCGTCCAACCTATATATTATTAGGTGATCCATAGCCCAATTATAATTATCTTATAATTACAACTTCAGTCCCCTAAGTTTAATTAATCTCTTTTAGCCACAAAATTAATTCTTAATTAATTCTTGACTAATATTAATTAAACAATATGATTTTCCTTTAATATATAATTCTTATAATATATTAATAAATCATAATTAAACTTTTCTCTCCTTAATTCATCCTACATATTGCTATGGTGAAGGCAACCCAAAAGGACTATGCTCATAATCGGGTCAAGTACATACGAAAATAGTTATGGACTTAGACACTAATCCAACACTCTCCCACTTGGATAAGTCTAATAACTATTTTCCGTATGAATTCAGAACCTGATAAGCAATCGTATCTTTCAAAAGTCGCTATCAACTCTGACCTTATCGGAAGCGTGTCCTTTAGATAAGGGATCATATATTCCTCCATTATCAAGATATCATATAGACACAAGACATGAATTTCAATCATTCTCTCTATACTGTTTCCCGACTTCCGATTTATGACGACCGACAACAGATTACAATTAAACACATCAACTTAGTCACGGCTTGGCCAAGCGCTTAGGTGTCATCACTAAATCATCGAGGGGCCCACATATATCGCTTTTATCCCACTTTGGGTAAATGGAATGGATAAACTTCGACTCAAACACTCGCTTGTATTCACTCATCGAATCACACACAACAATAAGTTTTATAACACCAAGTTACTGGTGCGTTTACTTATCATCAATGTGCAACCAACCAGCAAATAACAACTCACACATCTCGGTTTCAAGAATATACAATATTATCGACTCACAATCACTCGTGATGAAGTCCATGAAGTGATCCAAGTGAGCGTGGGTTTAATGCAATACTCTAATCTTATCAAAGCACTCATGAACTTTGCAGAAAACTTGTGCTATGTCTAAACTCTTTAGACAATCTACAGACTCTTTATGACAGTCTTCCTTCATACCTACTTCCAACATATGACTGATTGTGGAGGTTTGAATAACCCAGTTATTCTAGAAATCAAAACATGCAAAATTGAAACACAATAATAATACTTAATCCTATATGGCCCCAAACTTGTGAGAGTAAATAAAACACTTTTGTTTAAACACCATATTGATTACTCATTATTCATCGTTTACTGTTTCAGAAATCAACTTATTTCGCAAATTACAACAACAACTGTCCCATGCACAAAGCATGCACACTATGTTTCCTATGGTCCTTACTTTGTGAAATAGATCAACTGGAAAACTTTTCCAATGATGCTCATTTCATAATTCCCAATCCTTATCATTAGTGTTAGAACACAAGGTTCTTGCCACTACTAGAATATGCTAGATTCTAACATTTTATGCAATGATCCTTCTGTAAAGTCATAGCACAAAAGTCACCAAGACTTGACCAATGAAATTACGAAGTACTCTATCGGAAATTGTTACAAGACAATTCTATAGACGTGATGTCTCAAATTCAAAGTACATTCCTTTGAACATTCTTCTTACATAAAATTTTCTAATCTAGACATAGACTTTCAATATCCAACTCCGAATATGGAAACATTTCCACATTTTCCATATGATAACTCATTCTTAATAGAATCTTATCTATTCATAATAATGTCAATATGGTCCATCCAATACCATACTTCCAACCACTGATAAGCGACCAATCCTCAGTGAACTTTGGATCGTCATTCGATAGTTGTTTAATTATTTTAGTCAAAACTGATACTAGTCCTTTTTCCCTCTTAATGCGCTAGACATTTGGAAAATTTTAGAATGGTAAAATATTATAGCATTTGTCGATCCTATACCCGAAGCGTATGTGACACGATGCATAATGTCTTACATAAGGATATGATACTTTATCAATCTTCTGCCATAATATTTAATATGTCACGTTCTCACAATTTGAACTATGAAAAGGGATGTCGTAATCATAATTGAAATTTAAGAACACACTATGTATCCTTTGATTAAATTTATTAAAATTTCTCAATCTAAGCTTTAGATTTTGAAACGAAGTATAATATTTTCTCCCTTAATTATAGCAAAACAACTTTTCAACCCATGCAACTTTGCAAATAGAATCTTTGTTTTTCTATAATTAATATTGTTAACTTGCAATACTTTCCATAATAATTATACAAGCATAAACGCTTATGCTCCCACTACCATGATGATTATTGTCATATAAGCATAACACTTATGCTCCCACTAGCTTTGACATGTATTCAGAAAACAGCTGAACTTCCAGAAAACAAGGCCTATTCAATTTCTGAAGTTTATATTTCTAATACCAGATGCTTTGATAAGCCTTTATCTAAGCTTCTTAAACTTATACACCTTTGTCGTAGATAGCTCATATGTGTGTCTAAACAATTCAGAACTTATGTTACTAAGTCCCAAATGTTTAGACTACTTGTAAAATCTCACAATTTGAACTATGGAAAGGGATGTCGTAACCATAATCGAATTTGAGAATACAATTTTCACAATTGCCATCTTATTAAAATCTCTCTTAGTGAAAGCATTTCCTCATGGTCATTTTCATGAAGGAGGGTGTAACGACCCAATTTTCACGTCCAAAAATTTCTTTTTTTTAAACATTACTTTAGAAAACGTTAATAATTAAAAACATTGTTTGATCAAACTACATCACAACGTAAACCATGTCTAAAAGCCAAATCATACAACCAATCAAAATATCAGAGTATAAATCCCAGAGAAATCTAATAGATGCGGAAACCAGTGTGTGTGCATGATGTGCCGCTACCGTGCCAGCTCCTTCCCCTTCGCTGAAGAGGTACCTGAAACCAAAACTATAAATTGTAAGCACAAAGCTTAGTGAGTTCCCCCATCGTACCACATACCATACAATACATAACATACATACTGCCAGGCTATTCTGGAGTGCCTGACTACCCGGTACGGCCATTCTACGGTGCCGACTACCCGTGCGGCCATTCTGGGGTGCTGTCCTACCCGTGTCAAGCCATTCTGGGGCGCTGACCTACCCATGTCGAGCTATTCTGGGGTGCTGACTACCCTTCGGTCCTACCAACCGAACCTCGAGGACTATTTCACCCCCTACTACTACCATCACATATATCATAACACAAACATAATATCAGACATATCTGGGGTGTCTGACTACCCTTCGGTCCTAACAACCGAACTCTACTACTATCATATACAACATATCATGCTAGAATATAACATATCAAGTAGTAGCAAACCTAGATGATATCACAAAGACAATCATCTATCATACATCTCCTACTGGTGGGCTAGCATTGTGGCCATAGACCCACCGCTACTGGAAGGCAACTCACCTCGGAGTAGCTGCTGATATGTGTGGGAATAGTCTGTCTGGTGCTGCTGCTACTCCGGAAATCCTCCGGCTGTAATTCCCACCAAACACTTAGTCAAAAACTACTAACTGTCCTTTGGGTAAAATGACCATTTTACCCCTGATCATGCCCTAAGTCAAAGCCAGAGTCAACTTTCAGTTGCCCCGAATCGCTAAGTTGGCTCGCAAACTCACCGAGTCCATGTCCAAACGACTGACCTGGATTCTGTTTCTACTCGTCGAGTTAGGCGTTGACTCGACGAGTTCTCCTTCCAAACTGATGTTCAAGTCCTTCATCCTACTCGCCGATTGTATGAACAACTCGCCGAGTTCATCTTCATCCAATGAACAATTTATACCGTGACTCGCCGAGTTGTATGAACAACTTGTCGAGTCTGTTCTTGATCTAAGGAGATTGCCTTGAACTCGCCGAGTCTGGCTATCGACTCGTCGAGTTCCATTATGGGTGAGTTTTGGCTTCCAACTCACCGAGTCCACCCTGGACTCACTACACAACTCGACACAGCTAAAAGGGGACAATCTCGGAGACTCGCGACTAGACTCGCTGAGTCAGATGAGCGACTTGCCGAGTCTGCTTCATGCAAGAGCCATATACGTGATTTTGCTCGAATCTTGTCCATTCCATTCATAGATCTGGGTTCCTAGAGCATGATTAACACGTAAATTTTCGAACTTTACGTGTAGATATTCATCCATGAGTGTTTTAAGGTTCAAAATGCACCAAAAGAGTAGATCTAAGGTCTTCATGCAATATGGGTCCATAAAGGTAGTAGATCTGAGCTCCTGGAGCTCAACCATGCCTAGATCTAGAGGCCAATCAACTTATTACGAAATATGATGCACATACAAGCTTGGGGAAGGACTCAAGAAAGACTTTAATGGAGTTATAAGCATAGAGACAGGGGGAAAACGAGTTTTACCTCAAAGAAATCACTGAGAGAACACTAAGATGCTTGGCTTCCTTCCCTTCCTCTTGATCTACTCCACTTCCTTCTCAAAATCTTCAAGAACACACACTAAAAAGCCTCAAACTCACAAGAACAAGAGCTAGAACGTATGGAAAGCTTCTAGGGGTGAATGGGGCGGAGTTAGGGCGCAAATGGTTGTTTAAATAGGGTGCAAACCCTTGGAAATTAGGGTTTTATCAGACAGCACAGACTCGCCGAGTCCATAATATGGACTCGTCAAGTCGCCATCTTAACCGCGCCCCAAAGTCTTGTCTCTACTCGGCGAGTCGGGCCTCCGACTCGCCGAGTCCACGGCCAAAAACACAAAGTACATGGGCAAAACTCACGTACCAGGAACCAGGTGCTACAAATCTCCCCCACTTATTTTAGACTTCGTCCTCGAAGTCTGCTGCTCGATCCTGAAACAGCTCGGGGTAATGCTCTAACATCTCTTCTACCGGCTCCCAAGTCCACTCCGAACCCTTGCGGTGCTACCATTACACATTCACAAGTTCCACCCTCTTGTTCCTCAAATCATTAGACTTCCTGTCGAGGATTGCGACTGGGCGCTCGATGTAATTCAGGCTGTCATCAACCTGGATATCCTCCAACAGCACTACTACTAAATCATCCACTAAGAACTTCCGCAGCTGAGAGACATGGAAAGTGCTGTGGATCTGGCTGAGCTCGATCGGCAGATCCAATCTATACGCCACCTTGCCCACCCGGGCTACAACCCTGAACGGTCCGATAAATCTTGGGCCCAACTTGCCCTGCTTCCTGAATCGAATGATGCCTTTCCAAGGCGACACCTTCAGGAGAACCATAATCCCCAACTTGGAACTCCAAGTCGGATCGACGCTTGTCGGCGTAACTTTTCTGCCGACTCTGAGCAGTTTGAAGACTGCTCCGAACCTGCTGGATCCTCTTGGTCGTCTCGAGCACCACCTCGGTGCTCCCCATGACCCTTTGGCCAACTTCACCCCAGCATATCGGGGTCCTGCACCTCCGTCCATACAACAACTCGAATGGGGGACGGTCAACACTCGCGTGGTAGCTGTTGTTGTATGAGAACTCAGCCAAGGGAAGATAGGTATCCCAGCTACCACCGAAATCTAACACACATGCCCGCAACATATCCTCCAAAGTCTGGATGGTCCGCTCGCTCTGACCACCGTCTGCGGGTGAAATGCGGTGCTAAAATGCATACGAGTGCCCAACTCGTCATGAAACTTCTTCCAAAATCGGGAAGTGAATCTCACATCTCGGTCTGATATCACTGACATTGGCACCCCGTGCCGCGCTACTATCTCCCTGATGTAGATATCGGCCAACTTTTCGGCCGAGATGCTTTCCTGTATCGGAATAAAATGGGTGCTCTTGGTCAATCGATCCACGATAACCCAAATCGAATCTACTCCACGTGCAGTCCTGAGAAGCTTTGTGATAAAATCCATCGTGATGTCTGTTGGGCTTAGAAGATTGCGTCTTTTGGGCTTGTTTGTTTATAATTTTTTGTATTACGGTTTGGGCCTATCCAACCGTGTGTCTTTTATGCTTTGTATATAAGCTTATGCTTGCATGCATATTAGGTTAAGGTTTGAGAGATCTGAGAATACGATATTTTCCAGACGACTAAAGGTTTCTTTGATCATACTTGTAACCTTCCAATCCTCTACAGTTGATGTTCTTAATCGAGCTCTTCTGAGGATTTTGTTTTAATCATTCGACACGTTTGATTCATTCTAGTTCTATAATTTTATTGTGTTTATATCGTCATTGTTTTCATAACTTGTTCAAGATCTTATCGATCTTCATAGTTTAAAAGAAACTTTAATCTCATCAATTGGTATCAGAGCAGGAGGCTGTGTAATTGATACACATCTTTTCTGTGAAAAAGATTCTCATTAGGGTTTTTCCGCAATCATCAATATTTATTGAGCTGTCATCTCTTTATTGACGTATCTTGATATTTATTATTTTGCCCTAATCTGCTTTACTACAAGCCTGATCTTTGAACAGGTTTTTACGATCATAATGGACGCGACACAATCAAACGTTATTAATATTTCAAACAGCATCGGTTCGACGACAAGGATTCCGATCTTATACACCAACGATTATGAAGTATGGGCACATCATTTCGAAGACTACGTTATTGGGTCGGAGGAAAATGGGTATTTGATTTGGGAAGCCATCACAAACGGACCGTTCTCTCATTCTGCAACGTCCAGAATCATTAAAACTCAAAAAGAATACAATGATCTGCTCAAGGACGTGAAAGACATTGCACAAGATGAAAAGGACAAGTTCCAATGCAATATCAAAGCACTAAGATTGATCCAGTTCGCCCTTCAGTCCGATACATTCAGATTGGTTAGCTCATGCACGACGGCGAAGGATGTTTGGGACAGACTTCGTGAACTGTACTCTACAGACGAAGATCTCGAACATTCTATTCAAACTCTGCTTCTATCTGAGTTTGGTGAATTCAGACAAGGGGCTGAAGAATCTGTGACCCAGATGTTCGATCGCTTCAATCATCTTCTCAGCAAGATGATCAAACATGATATCGAAAGGAAGCTCATCGAACAGAAGGTTACATTCCTGAATGGTCTAAGGTCTGAGTGGAGAGCAATTGTTTCCACGGTTAAAGCCCATGAGCAATTTAAATCATACTCTTTGGCGAAACTGGTGGGAATTCTCAAGTCTCAAGAGAAAAACGTGGTGCAAGAGAAGAATTTCGTTTCCAGTCTCGGTTCGTTGGCTCTCCTGTCAAAAGGTAAAGCCGTTATGGAGGATGAAGACCTCAGCCTGGAAGAATATGATCTCACATCGGAAGATTATGCCTTGATGGTATCCAATCCCAAAAGGTTCATAAAGAAGAAATTTCCCAGCAACAAAAACCGAAACTGGCAGGGAAGTTACAACTCTGAAAAGGTGGTTAATGAACCGAAAGTTGAGGAGTACAAGAAGGAACCGAAGGTTGACGGCGACTCTGGAGTGAGCTGTTTCTACTGTGGTGGGAAAAATCATTATGCTAAGGACTGTGTCCTCAAGAAAATGGCTGAGAAAGATGATGGGAACGATGAGGAAGCTGTGTTGCAGAAAAGGCTAGATGAGTTGAGAAAGAAGAAGTCTGCTGCTAACCCGCCTAGTAATGCTCTTATTGTGCAGGGTTCTGTTCCAGGTGATGAGTTCGGTAGCACGGAAGTCTGGTCTACCGACTCAGAAGACGAGGAAGTGAGGCAGCCTACTCATGGAAAGGCGTTCGTGTCTAAGGAAGAAGGCAGTGGTGGTAAATGCCTTATGGTTTCTGACGTATCTCAATTGAGGGGATACAACACCAATGGAGGCAATGATGGACAGAATGCAAAGGAGGACATGTGCTTCACAGCCAAACCACTCAGCCAGCAGTTCAATGAGCTTGATGAACTGATAAAGAAGGTACAATCTGTTTTTGTTTCATGTAAAGTACCATCATCCTCTTATGAGAAAGAACTAAAAAGTGTCAATACAAGAATATCTCATCTAGATAGTAGCTTAACTCAAACTCGGGTCACAAATTCTAACCTAACTGATCAATTGAGCAGGGCAGCGTTGAAGAGTGAGGAGTGGAGAATGTGGATAGAGTTGAAGGAATCAGAATTAGTCAAAATTAAAGATGAAAACATTTATTTGCAAAGAGACAATTTGAAATTGTTAAAACAATGAAATGTTTTTTGCTTGATTGCTAAACGTCTGTATTCTAATATTACTCAGCTTCACTTGGATTGTGAAATAGGCCAAAGGATTCACCGCATGATCTTGCCCTTCCTAGAATTTAAGGAAGATGAAATCGATGCCGAAGCCTATAATTGTGAAAGTGTGATATCGTCTGATGACATAAATCCCACCTACATGTATGGACTGGACAAAATTGAGTCCTTCATTAAATCTAAAGACCACAAGCTCATGCTTAAAAATCTTTTGGATGAAAATGACAGACTTAAACTGAGGACCGAAACCATGCAAAAATTTGACTCTTTAAACGCCAACGTAAGCTCAGAAAACAAAATTGATGTTGAAAATGCATCTGAGCTTAACGAGGACGACAATATGAGTGAAATTTCTGTAGAGGACACGGTTGACTGCTCAGAATTTATTAAAACCGAGCCAGAAAATCACAAGAATCTAATTTCTGAAAATTCTGTAGAATTCGCTCGGTTGTCCCATCAAAAGTCCCTGAAATTAGTTGAGAAAGCTGTTGTCTATCAAAAGGTCAGGACTACTCCAAATCAAGTATACAAGGTAACAGGAGTAACCGAACATCAAACAGCTGAACTTGCAGCTATTGTAAACGAAGACAATGCTGATGGTTGTGATGAATACTTCTGGGAAGCTCCCATTGATAATGCAGACGAAACCATTGGTTTATCTGAAAGAACTTCCTGGAAGAGCAAAGGAAGATACATACACGAACCATTGAATAAGCCAAATAACTTCAATGAGCCGAGCACTAGTGGTACAAAAGATACCTCTTAGAAGGATGTTCACTCACCAAAAGCAGACATTCCTAAGGCTCCTTCAGCTCTAAGTAACTCTACCGCAGTTCAAATGGAACCGGTCAAGGATTCAGCAAAATCGAAAGCAAATGTTCATCATCAACCTTCTCAGATGCGGAACAGGAAGATAGAAAGGAATAATAGATACCGGAAGAACCTTTCTGAGAGGAAACAATTCTGGCGTTCCCAGAATGCATACTTCACTCATCAAGACAAGAATCTAAAGTATGAAAACATTCCTGCTGGAAAAGTTGAAAGTCACAAAAACCGAAAGTCAAGGTTCGGTTCACAAGAAGATATCAACCGAAAGTCAAGTTTCGGTTCACAAGAAGAAACCAACCGAAAGTCAAGTTTCGGTTCACAAGAAGACATCAACCGAAAGCCAAGATTCGGTTTACAAAAGGATAACAACCGAAGGCAGATGTTCGGTTCCAAAGGTAGCTCCAACCGAACGCAAAGGTTCGGTTCTGAAGACAAAAGAGTGCAAAACTCTAAGGTTGGTCCTTTCAATGATCAAAAACAAAAGGGTCACCTAGAGTCTCCTTCTAATTCTAATTCATCTCATTCTTCTAATTCTTCTTCACCCTCTGTTTCATATCGATCTTGTTCTAAATCTCACTCATCAACTGAGCAAAAGTGGAAGCAGAAGGTCAATAAATCCACAACAGAGACCGAATCTAACTCTACTAATCTTAACAAAATAAAAGTTTACACCATTAAAAGGAAAGATAAAACAAATCTCGTAAAAAGAACTTATCTTGTTGATATCTCTCTCAGTGCTCCTGTTTCAAAGCAAAGCTCACGTGGACCCAAGAAACTTTGGGTTCCTAAATTTGTCTAAATTTTGCAGGTTATAAGTGACGAGCAGTTCGACGAAGAATGGTACATTGATAGTGGCTGCTCACGTTACATGACAGGGAGGAAAGAGGAGCTTAGGGAGTACAGATCGCTTGCAAATGGTGGCAACGTCAAGTTCGGAAACAATTCTTTCGGCACCATAAAGGGATACGGGATGATAACCAATGGGGACTTCTCTATAAGGAAGGTGGCTTATGTGGAAGGACTCCAACACAACCTCATTAGTGTATCTCAACTGGTTGGACGTACAGGTCTCAAAGTCTCATTCGATGATGAAGGTTCAGAAATTATAGAGAAAAAGTCAAATAAAATAATTCTCAAGTCAGAGCGAAAGGGTGAAATGTTTCCCTTAAACATGAAACCCATCAAAGGAAACCCAACTGTATGCTTATTGTCAAAAGCGCAATCCGACGAAAGCTGGTTGTGGCACCGAAGATTATCTCATCTTAACTTCAAAGATATCAATCGTCTTGTTACAGGAGGTCATGTAAGGGGCCTTCCATTACTCAAGTTCGACAGGGATCATCTATGTGTTGCATGCGAAATGGGAAAGCAAAGTCGTCAAAGTCATCCATCTATTATCAACACAAAAGTTGTTGAACCACTCGAATTAATTCATATTGATTTGTGTGGTCCTTCATCTATCGAAAGCATCGGTGGTAGCAAGTATATTCTTGTTATCGTTGATGACTTTTCTCGATTTACATGGGTGTTCTTTCTAAAGCTCAAATCTGAAGCGACTCAAAAGTTGAAAATGTTTATTAAGCAAATTGAAGTACAGCTCAAGAAGGTTGTTCGCAACATTAGAAGCGACAATGGTCTCGAATTCAAGAACAGGGAGTTTGAAGAGTTTCTTGCAGAGAAGGGAATTAGTCATAATTTCTCAGCTCCCTACACACCACAACAGAACGGAATAGTCGAAAGACGAAACCGATCCTTGTGTGAAGCTGCCCGAACTATGCTAAGTTTCGCTTCTTTACCTCTTTATTTTTGGGCTGATGCTATTTCTGCTGCTTGTTTTACACAGAACAGGTCATATCTCAACAAAAGGTTCGCACTCACCCCATATGAGATATTGAACAACAGGAAGCCAAATGTGAAATTTTTCCATGTGTTTGGCTCAAGGTGTTTCATCTTCAACTCTAAAGAACACCGCAACAAGTTTGATGTCAAAGCCGACGAAGGAATATTTCTGGGTTACTCTCTCACATCCAAGGCATACAGGGTCCTAAACAAGCGTTCAAGAAAAATTGAAGAGACGTATTATGTGACCTTTGACGACAACTATGTCAAGAAGCTGCAGGCTAAAGAATATATCACTGGGGAAATCTTTCCTCCAAATGGCATGGTTACAGTCTCGGTTGCTAATCTATTCGAGACATTTCTGGGGCTCTTTGACGAACCAGAGAATACTTCACTTTCTGAAGCTGGTGCAGCCGATAACAAAGTTGATCACATGGAGCAGATTGTTGAAGATGCTGCAAGGAGAATGTATGAAGAAGAATCAATCTGTAACGACTCTCCTTCCAACGAAGCTCAAATCGAGGGGGAGCCAAGTGCTCAAGTCGAGGGGGAGCCAAATACTCAAGTCGAGGGGGAGCTAAACGCTCAAGTCCAGGGGGAGCCAAATTCCACAACTTCAACCGAAGAGGTCTCAACACCAGCAAGCTCAGGCCCACTAGAATCACACGAACCTCATATCTTCCAAAGTATACCAACTGAGGTAGAACATGATGATGTGACACTCGGTTATGATAGCCAATCTGAGCTAGAAGAAATAATCAATGCTGAATTAGACCCAACCGTTGATCCAAATTACCCTCCTCTTATCAAATGGACCAGAGATCATCCTGTCTCTCAAGTAGTTGGGGATGTATCTGAAAAGGTTCTGACCCGATCCCAACTGAAGGCAAAACAAACTTCCTTATTTTCAAAGGTAGAGTTTTGCATGTTCAATTCATTCGTATCAAAAGTTGAACCAAAGACAGTTAACACTGCTCTCGATCACTCTGATTGGGTTCAAGCAATGCAAGACGAGTTGAACGAATTTGAAAGGAACAAAGTCTGGCGCCTAATTCCAACTCCTCCAGATGCTTCGGTTGTTGGTCTCAAATGGGTTTTTAGGAACAAAATGGACAAGGAAGGTAATGTTATACGGAACAAGGCTCATCTGGTGGTAAAGGGATATTGTCAGGAGGAAGGGATAGACTACGAAGAGACTTTCGCTCCAGTAGCTCGGCTAGAATCTGTTAGAATATTTCTGGCTTATGCTGCTCACAAGAACTTTGAAGTTTTCCAAATGGACGTCAAGTGTGCATTTCTCAATGGCGAACTTGAAGAGATGGTGTACGTAGAGCAACCTCCTGGATTCGTGAACGAAAAGCATCCAAATCATTGCTATATTCTGGATAAAGCTGTGTACGGCCTTAAACAAGCTCCGAGAGCCTGGTATGAAACGCTTACAAAATTTTTAAAGATGTCTAAATTCAAACAAGGTTCGGTTGACCCAACCTTCTTTCGCAAAAAGGAAGGTAACCACCTTATGATAGTTCAAATTTATGTCGATGATATCATCTTTGGCTCCACGAATCCAAGCTTAACGGCTGAATTCAGAAAGCTGATGGAGACTAAGTTTGAAATGAGCTCAATGGGTCCAATTAACTTTTTCCTTGGTTTAAACATAAGACAGGGACCCGAAGGCATCTTTATTAATCAGGAAGCTTACACGAAGACTCTCCTAGCAAAGTTCGGTATGATGGGAGACTCAAAAGTCAAAGTCCCAATGGCATTCGGCACTAAGCTTACCCCATCTCTAGACAAACCAGCTGTTGATATCACGCTCTATCGTCAAATGATTGGATCGTTAATGTATCTTACTGCTAGCAGACCTGATATCATGTTTTCCGTGTGTTATTGTGCTCGATTTCAGGCAAACCCTCGTGAACCTCACATGCTTGCAGTGAAGAACATCCTACGATATCTCAAGCGAACCACCTCCTTAGGTCTATGGTATCCATCCAACTCAGGCTTCTTCGTTCAAGCCTATTCTGATGCTGACCTTGGAGGATGTGGACTCGACCGAAAAAGCACGACTGGTGGATGTCAATTTCTTGACGGGAAG
Source organism: Lactuca saligna (assembly GCF_052625555.1). Taxonomy (NCBI): domain Eukaryota; kingdom Viridiplantae; phylum Streptophyta; class Magnoliopsida; order Asterales; family Asteraceae; genus Lactuca; species Lactuca saligna. The sequence goes on along the minus strand of NC_136424.1, from coordinate 267,523,332 downwards.
TTAGTCAGCTGGCAATCTAAGAAACAGACATGCGTGTCGTTATCCACAGCCGAAGCAGAATACATTGCAGCTGCATCATGTACATCACAAGTGATTTGGATTCAAAGCCAACTTCGAGACTATGGACTCAATATGAAGAAGATCCCACTATATTGCGACTCCGAAAGTGCAATTAGGATCTATCATAACCCAGTGCAGCACTCCAAAACCAAGCACATAGCACTAAGGTATCACTTCATCAAAGATCACGTGGAAGATGGAAACGTCGAAGTTCACTTCGTAAGAACCACTGATCAACTGGCTGACGTCTTTACAAAAGCTCTTCCTGAAGCATCATTCAATAAAATATTGCAAGGACTTGGTATGATGGAATCTGAATCAGTACCAAACTTAAAGATATCAACCGAACGTTAGGGTTCGTCTCAACTATCTAACCCACTCTTTTCTTCAAAGATAGTTTCTCAATGTTGTGTATTGGCTGTACAATTCTGTTTTTACTATAAAAAAAAAAAAAAAAAAAAAAAAAAAAAAAAAAAAAAAAAAAAAAAACACTCTTAACTGACACCAACCAAAGGTTCAGGTTCGGTTTTTCAAAATTTTCTAGAACCGAAACCAACCGAAGGTTCGGGTTCGGTTTTTCAAAATTTTCTAGAACCGAAACCAACCGAAGGTTCGGGTTCGGTTTTTCAAATTTTTGTACAACCGAAACCTACCAAAGGTTCGGGTTCGGTTTTTCAAAATTTTGTAGAACCGAAACCAACCGAACGTTCGGGTTCGGTTTTTCAAAACTTTTCTCAACCGAAACCAATCGTAGGTTCACGTTCGGTTTACCTCAAAAATTCCAAAAAAAATTTTTGTTTTTATTTGTTTATGTGGTTTCACTTTATGGACTTCCTACTTGTCCCTAGAAGCATGCTGCTGTATGTGTCTCAAGCCTCATAAGATTTTGAATAAAGGCCTTCATGACCTGGTATACACAAACCTTGTCTTCCCAACAAGGCCACTTCATTTATTCTAATCGTGAGCTACCTCATTCTTTTCTCACATGAGTTAAGAACTTCCTGCTTGGTCCTTCTTCTTGCAGTAGAGGTACTTTTGTTTTCTTACACCATCTCCTATTACTTCTCCACTACACTCATTCCATCATGGTAACCCTTGAGACTCTCAGCACTTACCACTGAGGTTTATGGTTGCACAACATCTGTGTTTATGATCTTAGTTTTATGACACTACGAACTAAGTGAAACCCAAAATTCAACACCTAAGGAATTGACGGTGAACGATTATATTGTTCAAGCTTTTACTACCGAATTGATGAAAGTACCATATTAAAATCTCCAGTTTTATGTGATTCCTATGAAAATGTTATTAACCCATAACTTTTCTTCCCCTGGGATCTTATCCTTATCTTTCTTTCTGAGATTTCATTTAGCCGAATTAAAAGAAGCCTTTCAACATTTCTCAATAAATGGTTGATCGTATTAATAACAGACATTCCTTTTGAAATCCTAAGTTTTTCTTTGTCCTATGGCATTTAATGCGCGTGGTTAAACAGTAACGGCTTGTCCCTATGAAACGGCGATTATTGGGCGGCGTGATCCTAGGAATCTGACACTCTCTCTCCTACGTGATCATCGTCCGTCCCAATTGTCATCCATAAGAGATTTGAAACGATCTTTCTCTCTCTTCCCTCCCACTATAAATAGCCCGTTATACCTCCTTTTACCTCTTTACCACTCTCAAAATTTCCAAACCACAAACTCTCCCATACAGTTTCCTGCTCATCATCTTCTTCACACCTGCATCCATGGCTGACTCTTCTTCAGTTCATGCTACATCCCAAATCCTTCCCATTCGCCCACAGCAATGCTTAGTAATTGATCTTAACCCAAAGGCATACGATCCTTACATGTCGCCGGTTATAGAATGCCTAAAATACTCTCAACTCGAACCAGCACTATCCAGAATCGCATCGGTGCCAATGGCGGCTCTATCGCAGGTCTACGCGACTGCATATTATGACAAGGCTGTCGACCGAGTATTCTTCGAGATTGGAGACCACAAAACCTCCGTTTCTCACCCTCGTTTCTGCTCTCTACTCGGATTTGCTTCTGACTCATCCAGAGTCCATCCGGAGTCCATACAAACCGGTCATATATATAGCATGTTTTACAACATGGGATACACGGAGGTTCTTACATCTGTTGCCAGATTCAAGAAGTCCTGCTTACCGCCTCAATGGAATGGTTTATTTACAGTCCTATTCAAGGGACTGTCGGAGAGAAGCTCAGGTTCAGACGGTGCCAGTCGTCTGTTCCTTTCTATTATGTATGGAGTTTACAATGGGATCAACCTGGATTACGGGTTCGTTCTATGGCAACAACTTCTTCAGAGCCTCTCATGTTCATCCAGACACTCTGAAGTTTCATTGGCCCGATTCTGGATTCTGATCACCAAATGGGCCATGGACAGATTCGACGTTCCCATTGCCGAAGGTGCATCGATGACTTCCGTTGGTACTTTTCACACCAAGAAGATCATCATCTCCGATGCCTCCAAATTCTCCTTTATTGGCTCGATTCCGGAGTCCATGTATGGAAGCGTACCTTCGGATAGCAGGCTGATCAGAAAGCTTAAGGAGCTAACACCTTCTGGTCCAAGGGTTCTGACCCCGGACATGCTCAGATCTATCCACGATGCAGATAAACCATTGAGCAAAGGTAAAAAGGCGGATAAAGGAAAGCAAGTAGAAAAACCTTCAAAGGGGCCTTCACCTAAGAAGAGGAAACAGACAAAAGCTGACACTTCCCCCCACCGAAGAAGAGGAAGACTCAACCAAAGCGAAAGCTCATTATACCCTCCTCTTCGAGTGACTCTGAGGGTGAGAGTTCGGATTCTGACGACTCTCAAGGGGATGCTTCTCCTACACGAGGCAATACACCACCTCGATCCCCTACCCCAGAGATTCAAATTCCCAATTCCCCAATTCCTTCTCCTCTTCAAATCTTTACCAGTACCACTGGATCACCCCATGTAGCCGAACCTCCTCAACCCAAAACCCACACAACCGAAACTACCCATAAACAACCACCCACCGAAACTACCCATACACAACCACCAACCGAAACTACCCATACAGAACAACCAACCGAAACTACACCTTCACCCACTCAACCTTCTCCTAATAAACCCTCTACACCCCCAACCTCTCCACCCTCTTCTTCTCATGGCAATGCCTCTGAGGGTGAAAACCCTTATCTCGGGGGAGAAGACATGGTCTTTGATTCGGTCTACTATAGTCCGTTTCAAATTCAGAGTGATGAGGAGGATGATGCACCTATCACTAAGAAACATCTAAAACAGCTCAACGAGAAGATTGATCTCCTTCTCGCCTCCTCGTCCAACCAACAATCAACCCTGTCTGAAGCTGCACTTCAGAAGATCGTAGATGCCTTCACCAGCACCCAACATGATTCAGCAGCCTCAGCAACTGCTGCAATTCAGGCATCTACCCGAGCATGTGAGGCTGCGACCGAAAAAGTCGATAAACTATTTTCTGATGCCTCTGCTCTACTGCAGTCAATGCAACAAAGTGCAGCTGACACAAAGGCATCATTGGAACCGATTGTCCAACAATTGGTCTCCTTTGTCACATCGGAGTTGCCATCGTTCGCCAACCTACGTAAAACCATAAGCGACGACAACTCGGCTTTTACAGCCTCCATTGAAGCTCGTCTCGTCAAGCTTCAAGAAGATCTGACATCCGAGCGTTCTTTAATGGACGATCTGGCATTAAAAACAACGGCTCTTGAGGTCAAGACCACTCAACTCTCTCAATCTCAACAAGAGCTGGAAGATCTTCGCTCCGAACGGGAGGTGGTTAAGACGTGTGTTTCGGATGTCCACACTGTCATCTCAAACATCCTGGAAGCACATGATCCAATATTAAACTTTTCGGTGAGGCGATCCCTTGCTGAAAAGCTCTCTCCAGCCATTGATCTACTAAACAAGGTCGAAGGCCTCCCAAGTTTCGTGTCCATTCCGAAACAATGGGGAGATGAGAAGACAAGTTCAAAACCACCTCCTTCCTCAAAAGCTACTCATACAACTGAACCATCTTCAACTCATCAAATTTTAAGTTCAGGTATGAAGAACAAAGGTAAAGATATAGCTGAGGACGAAGATGAAGAAGGCGACAAGGAGACCATTGCCGACATTTTGAAACGAAAGAACAGTCGCAAGGTTGGTGATGATGCCAGTCGTGAGGCACGTGAGGCTGCTGTAGCCGAACGTAAGCAAAATGAAGCCCACGATCTCCTTGAGAGCCGAAAGACTCTCTTCCCTGCCTGGACCAGGGAACGCTTGATCAAAGAGGCCATCGAAACTCCCAGCATCCTATGGCTCGATCCGGTCATATCGTTCGACTGCAGCAATTTTGTCGATTCGCAGTTCGATATGCCGCTGACTCGAAAGGCGTTTATCTTTCACGTCTTCTCTAATATTTTTGATGTCCCTCACCCGAACGCTGAGCTTGACAGGGAGCTCATTGACTTTTACCTGAAGGCTGCTCGTCCTCAATTCCTTACATGGAGCGCTCAGAAGATTGTCAATGTTCGGGTGCTAAAGCCTTACACTGAGGGACGCTTCATAAACGTTCGGTTCAAACTGATTCGGGGATCTGCAAAATCTGTTCATCTCATCTCTCTAGCAGATCTACCGAATCTAAATCCTCATGATTGGATCGTCTTGTATAACATTCTTTTGACCAATGAAGCTGAATATGGTCCCATTCTAGACCATGTCAAAAGGATGTTAATCTGCTATATCATGGAGGTTTCCCTTATGGATCAGGAGGTCGCCACAGTCTTCAAGAAGAAACCCAAAATTACTCCTGTGGGATCGGCCAGTGATCTAAATCAAATGCAGCTGGGCAAGATTGATCCGAGACGTAACACAGTTATGTTCACTAGAGCGGAAGGACAGAAATGTCCCTTCGCTTTAGCTGATAAACATCTTTACACCACAACTTGCTTGGAGCATGTGCTTTTTATTGTTAAACGGTGTAAAGAGAATTCGGCTGATGATGTTAAATATTTTGAAGATATGATCAAATGGTACATCCGGTTTAGACAGACAATTCTTTCCATCACCAAGTGTCTGTTTAGTACCGTGAAGAAGGTACCAGTCTCGGCTGCTGGCCCAAGTAATAAATAAAGATCTCGCTCCAAATTGACGCAAAGGGGGAGATTGTTGGGCTTAGAAGATTGCGTCTTTTGGGCTTGTTTGTTTATAATTTTTTGTATTACGGTTTGGGCCTGTCCAACCGTGTGTCTTTTATGCTTTGTATATAAGCTTATGCTTGCATGCATATTAGGTTAAGGTTTGAGAGATCCGAGAATACGATATTTTCCAGACGACTAAAGGTTTCTTTGATCATACTTGTAACCTTCCAATCCTCTACAGTTGATGTTCTTAATCGAGCTCTTCTGAGGATTTTGTTTTAATCATTCGACACGTTTGATTCATTCTAGTTCTATAATTTTACTGTGTTTATATCGTCATTGTTTTCATAACTTGTTCAAGATCTTATCGATCTTCATAGTTTAAAAGAAACTTTAATCTCATCAATGTCTTCCCATTTCCACAACGGGATGTCCAACGGCTGCATCTTCCCATGCGGTCTCTAATGTTCGGCCTTGACCTTCCTGCAGGTCAAGCACCGCTCGACGTACCATGCCACATCCCGCTTCATGCAGGCCACCAATAATCTAGACAAAGATCCTTATACATCTTCGTCGCCCCGGGATGAATAGAGAATTGGGACTTGTGCGCCTCCTCCATCAAGATCTGGCACACGCCTCCGTGATACGGCACCCACACCCTACGGTGTAGTGTCAATAGTCCTCGGCTATCATAATCGAAGGAGGAAACCTGACCTACCACATGCTCGCTCTTCCGATGTTCCTCCTTGATAGCCTCATGTTGAGCCTCCCGAATCTGCTCCAACAGGGGAGTCACGACAGTCATCCTCAAGCAAATATCCCTGATCGGCGCCGCCTTGCGGTTAAGCACAATGGCCACCACGTTGGCCTTTCCCGGGTGGTAAAGGATCTCACAATCATAATCCTTCACCACGTCCAACCACTGACGCTGCCTCATGTTCAGATTCGGCTGATCCATGAGGTACCTCAAACTCTTGTGGTCCCTGTAAATGGTACACCGAACCTCGTAGAGGTAATGCCGCCAAATCTTGAGAGTGAAAACCACCGCCCTCAACTCCAAATCATGCGTCGGGTAGTTCCCCTCTTGAGGCTTGAGCTGCCTCGAAGCGTAGGCAATGACATGCCCCCTCTACATCAGTACCGCGCCCAACCCTAAAATAGATGTGTCACAATAAACCATAAAATCCTCTACGCCCTCTGGCAAGGCTAAGATCAGCTCCTCTCACAATCTCTGTCCCAGTGTCTCAAATGCTGCCTGTTGCTCGAGTCCCCACCAAAAGACTACGGCTTTCTTCGTCAGCCGTGTCAGGGGTACGGCTATCTTGGAGAAATCCTGAATGAACCTCCGAGAATAGCCTGCCAATCCTAGGAAACTCCGAATCTCAGATGGAGACTTCAGAACCTCCCATATCATCACGGCCTCGACCTTGGCCGGATCGACCAGAATCCCGTTCTGGTTGACAAGGTGTCCGCGAAAATTGCACCTCGCGCAACCAAAACTCACACTTGGAGAACTTGGCATACAAGCTCTCCCTCAGGGTCTCCAAAACCTCTCTCAGATGCTCCTCATGCTCCTCCTGCATCTTGGAATAAACCAAGATGTCATCGATAAAGACTATCACAGACCGATCCAGCATCGGTATGCATACGCAGTTCATGAGGTCCATGAACGCGGCAGGAGCATTGGTGAGCCCAAACGGCATCACCACGAACTCATAGTGGCCATAGTGCATCCGAAACGCGGTCTTCTGCGTATCCTCCTCCCTAACCCTCATCTGATGATAACCCGAACGCAAATCAATCTTGGAGAACCAAGATGCTCCCTAAAGCTGGTCAAAGAGATCATCAATCCTCGGGAGTGGGTAACGGTTCTTCACCATTACCTTGTTCAACTCCCGGTAATCTATACACATCTGGTGCGACCCGTCCTTCTTCTTCACAAACAGAATCGGGGCTCCCCAGGGTGAACTGCTCGGTCTAATGAATCCCTTGTCTAGCAGCTCCTGCAGCTGCGTAGACAACTCCTGCGTCTCAGGAGGAACCAGCCGGTATGGTGCCCTGGCTATCAGAGCCGCACCATGAACGAGGTCAATCCTGAAATCCACCTGTTGCTCCGGAGGTATCCTAGGAAGCTCCTCTGGGAGAACATTTGCGAAATCTCACACCACTGGAACCTCGCTCACTGTTTCCTTACCCGCCTCCCGGGTATCCATCACGTACACAACATAACCTGCGCATCCCTGCTGAAGGTATCGTCTAGCCCTCGCTGCTGAACAAACTGAGGGTCCACACTGTAGCCTCTCGCCATGAATCACTAACTCTCCCCCACCTGGGGTCCGGACTCGCACTAGCTGTTGTGCGCAATCTATCACTGCCCCATTAGGGCTCAACCAATCCATGCTTATAATAACCTTGTTCCCACGCAACGGAATGGGAACCAAATCTACCAAGTAGCGCTCCTCGAACAAATCGCAATACATAGTCCCGAAACACCATCGTTGCTCGCACCGATCGATCATCAGCAATTTCTACCTCCAAAGGGCAATCCAACATGCCCGAAGACTCAGGAAACTTCTTGCTAAGCGCAAGGGACACAAACGATCGGGATGCACCCAAGTCGAACAACACCTGAACTGGGGTACCGTTCACATGGAACGATCCTAACACATATACATATACCGAGCACATATCAATATCATAACATCATATAAATAAACGAGAGGGAAAGAATCATACCCGTCACCACATCGGGTGTTGCGCGTGCCTCCTCGGTGGTCAGCTGAAATGCCCGGCTCCTCATCACTGGAGCCACTGCCTTGCCCTACCGGCTATCTATGATCCGCAGGGTCGCTGGAGCTGGTGCCTTCACGGGCGCTGAAGCTGTCAACTGGGACAATTGGCTTTCTTGTGGCCTCTCTGGTTGCAGTGGAAACGCAACAACTCCAATGTCTGAATAACTATTGTCGGAGCAGTGCAATCCCTGCTATAGTGCCAGTCTTGTTGCACTTGTAGCAACCTGATGATCCCATCCTGCACGCCCCCTCGTGCGGCCTGCTGCATTTCCTGCAGCGGCTCAGTCCTGACTGGCCTTTCGGACTACCATCTGATCCATTGGGCTTCTTCCCCGAAGCCCCTCCTGTCTGTCCCTCTCTGACTTCCGTTTCCGGATATGCTCCAAATCTATATCCCTCTCCCTCGCCCTGGCAATCATGGAGTCCAGGGTGGGACAGGCTGAAAAACTAACGTGCTCCCGGATATCAGCCCGGAGCATGTCATGGTAGCGGGTCCTCCTCATGTCCTCATCGCCCGCATACTGGGGCACCAACAGCGCCCTCTCCCGGAACTTGGCGGTAATCTCCGTCACGGTCTCCGTCGTCTGCCTCATGTCCAAAAACTCCCTGGCCAGCTGCTGAAGCTCGACAGCCGATGCAAACTCTGCCCTGAACCTGGTCACAAAGTCCGACCAAGTCATAGCCTCGATAGCTGAGGCTCCCAAAGAGTCACCCACTGACTCCCACCAATCTCGAGTTCGATCTTGTAAACACCCTGCTGCATACCTCACCTTCGACTCCTCGGGGCAGAAGCTAGTCAACTGTGCAGACTCTATGTCTGCAATCCATCGCCTGGCAACAATGGGGTCCTTCACCCCATGGAAATCCGGCACACCACTGCCCCTGAAGTCCTTAAAGGACAGCGTGCGAGATCCCAACTGGCCAGATGCCATGTCGTTCCTGAATGCCCTGAGGCGATCCTCCATCAACTCGATGATCCCTTCCTTGATCGACCCGAAGATAATAGGGGTCGACTCAAGGATGCCTCTGGTAATCTCAGACATGATGAACTCATGTAGCCCCTCGTCTACCAGCTCGGAACCCGATCCCGAACCTGAACTGCCCACTGCTGGCCTCAATCGTAGTACCACCATTCTGCAATATAGAAATAATAACTGTTAGTGATACTACTACTTCTTGAGGGATCACATCTACCACAAGTTCCCTGGTCTCATCTTGGCCTCTCTTGGTTCGGGTACGGATCCTCTGCTTCTAGTAGTACGGGCCCATACTACCTTCCACATCTATCCGTACCTTCATCAAGGACTGCCTCGACTCCACCAGATTCCTTTTACTATGGTTGAACACTGCTATACTCATCCTAGGCTTGCCTTAGGGAAATCTCTGACTCTACTCTATCCATTCCTCAGCTGCTGCAGGCCTCTTGGTGATGCCAATTAACTGTTACCTGGATATAATCACATGTAATGAGGCTTGGATAATCCTTCGAGTAAGGGACTCATCTCTACCACAGTTAGGACTCAAACAAGAGCTATGCAATAGAGTCAAATCCGACACTCTGAGATTATTCAACCCTGATCACATGTGACTTTAACGTATTCACCTAACAGTTCACTCCCATCACTTCAAAGCCCACATAGCACAAAGCAAACAACATTCGGACATAAGGGAAACAATCTCAAGCAACTCTATCATGTAGAGAGAACTGAACTAGCATACAAAGCTAAACTCGTACTATCAGGAATAACCTAAACATGCTACCCTACTGCTGTCTACTCAATTCTAGCATGCAACTCTTCCATATACTGAAGCACATAAAGCAGGCACATAAGGCATCACTCCTAAATCCTTAGTCCTATTGTAGCATGCTGTACTACAGAAACCGATAAACATAAATAAACTTGTATGTGTACATTGGGGAATACTTACTTCAGCTCGCCCGGTTGCGCACATCACACACTTTGTTCTTTCTTAAAACCCTTCTACTTAGCCTTTTAGAAAACATTTTCTCTTTCCAAAATCTTTTAATCTCCTCGATTTGAGTTCAAACACCCCCGAAGGTGTGTCCGAATCCCTCAAACCAGGGCTCTGATACCAACCTGTAACGACCCAATTTTCACGTCCAAAAATTTCGTTTTTTTAAAACATTACTTTAGAAAACGTTAATAATTAAAAACATTGTTTGATCAAACTACATCACAACATAAACCATGTCTAAAACCCAAATCATACAACCAATCGAAATATCAGAGTATAAATCCCAGAGAAATCTAATAGATGCGGAAACCAGTGTGTGTGCATGATGTGGCGCTACCGTGCCAGCTCCTTCCCCTTCGCTGAAGAGGTACCTGAAACCAAAACTGTAAACTGTAAGCACAAAGCTTAGTGAGTTCCCCTATCGTACCACATACCATACAATACATAACATACATACTGTCAGGCTATTATGGGGGTGCCTGACTACCCGGTACGGCCATTCTGTGGTGCCGACTACCCGTGCGGCCATTCTGGGGAGCCGTCCTACCCGTGTCAAGCCATTCTGGGGCGCTGACCTACCCATGTCGAGCTATTCTGGGGTGCTGACTACCCTTCGGTCCTACCGACCGAACCTCGGGGACTATTTCACCCCCTACTATTACCATCACATATATCATAACACAAACATAATATCAGACATATATGGGGTGTCTGACTACCCTTCGGTCCTAACAACCAAACTCTACTACTATCACCTACAACATATCATGCTAGCATATAACATATCATGTAGGAGAAAACCTAGTTCATATCACAAAGACAATCATCTATCATACATCTCCTACTGGTGGGCTGGCATTGTGGCCTTTGACCCAGCGCTACTGGAAGGCAACTCACCTCGGAGTAACTGATGATCTGTGTGGGAATAGTCTGTTTGCTGTTGCTGCTGCTCCGGAAATCCTCCGGCTGTAATTCCCACCAAACACTTAGTTAGAAAATGCTAACTGTCCTTTGGGTAAAATGACCATTTTACCCCCTGATCATGCCCTAAGTCAAAGCCAGAGTCAACTTTCAGTTTCCCCGACTCGCCGAGTTGGCTCGCCAACTCGCCGAGTCCATGTCCAAATGACTGACCTGGATTCTGTTTCTACTCATCGAGTTAGGCGTTGACTCGACGAGTTCTCCTTCCAAACTGATGTTCAAGTCCTTCATCCTACTCGACGAGTTGTATGAACAACTTGCCGAATTCATCTTCATCCGATGAACAATTTATACTGTGACTCGCCGAGTTGTATGAACAACTCGCCGAGTCTGTTCTTGATCTAAGGAGATTGCCTTGAACTCGCCGAGTCTGGCCATCGACTCGTCGAGTTCCATTATGGGTGATTTTTGGCTTCCAACTCACCGAGTCCACCCTGGAATCACTACACAACTTGACACAGCTAAAAAGGGACAATCTCGGAGACTCGCGACTAGACTCGCTGAGTCAGATGAGTAACTCGCCGAGTCTGCTTCATGCAAGAGCCATATACGCGATTTTGCTCGAATCTAGTCCATTCCATACATACATCTGGGTTCCTAGAGCATGATTAAAACATAAAGTTTCCAACATTACGTGTAGATATTCATCCATGAGGGTTTTAGGGTTCAAAATGCACCAAAAGAGTAGATCTAAGGTCTTCATGCAATATGGGTCCATAAAGGTAGTAGATCTGAGCTCCTGGAGCTTAACCATGCCTAGATCTAGAGGCCAATCAACTTATTACGAAATATGATGCACATACAAGCTTGGGGAATGGCTCAAGGAAGACTTTAATGGAGTTATAAGCATAGAGATAGGGGAAAACGAGTTTTACCTCAAAGAAATCACTGAGAGAACACTAAGATGCTTGGCTTCCTTCCCTTCCTCTTGATCTACTCCACTTCCTTCTCAAAATCTTCAAGAACACACACTAAAAAGCCTCAAACTCACAAGAACAAGAGCTAGAACGTATGGAGAGCTTCTGGGGGTGAATGGGGCGGAGTTGGGGCGCAAATGGTTGTTTAAATAGGGTGCAAACCCTTGGAATTTAGGGTTTTATCAAACAGCGCAGACTCGCTGAGTCCATAATATGGACTCGTCGAGTCTCCATCTTAACCGCGCCCCAAAGTCTCGTCTCTACTCGGCAAGTCGGGCCTCCGACTCACCGAGTTCACGGCCAAAAACACAAAGTACTTGGGCAAAACTCACGTACCAGGAACCAGGTGCTACAGAGGGAATCTTGTGACACTTGGATTTTAATGGTGTATGAGTTCCTATCCATGTGAATTTTCCAAAACTAAGTTTGGAACAAATTCAAACTCATATGGACTGAACTTTCTTGATTTCTAGCCTTATGGTAACACAAGTGCCCACCATGTCTTCTAAGTAGTTTAGCAACTTATCAATGTGCTTTCCATCGATCAAGGTTCTTTTTCTTTATGCATTCAAATGAGAACTCATAGAACTCACATGCATAATTAACTCAATTGGAATGGAACAGAATGAAAAATAATGTCAACATGATAAATTGTAAACCTCAAGTCGTGCACTAGTGATGATCAATAACGTTTATTCTTGATTTTTTTCTTGAAACCTTTTTCAAGATCATTAAAATTCCCATTGACTTCTTGACATATATGATTCTCTTTGTCAAGAAACATTTCTTGAAAATCAAATATTCAAGAGTTAGTGCAGTTATTATCAAGACAAAAACACTTCACAAATTGGTTCTAGTTGGTCTTTGTCTTATCCAAGACATCACAACTTACCAATTTCAAATGTACAAGAATAAGAACTTTTTTTATTCAACATTTGATAAGTGTTACAAACCTACTTAAGACTTTTTCACTCAAGTCACAATCTTGACTCTAAGACTTGATATTGGAACGAAGTATAATTGACTTTTTTTATTTTAACCATTTCTACAATTCTTGATTCCTTTTCTTAGACATGCAATTGCACTAAGACTCACTTAGAGGATAAATTGAGACATGATTCTTAATCATTAAGACCTATCATAAAACACAATAAAAGGTACTCTCCCTTCTTCTTAGAATAGAGAAACATTTATCTTTCTGCCCACTTGATTCTTCTTTATTCGTTCTGCTATTCATTGAAACTCTTTCAATTAACTCAGAATTACACTTATTCTTATAAGTATAATCATATTTACTAAACTTTAGTAAATCATGGCGAATAATTTTTATCACTCTTGTGGTGGACGAAATCAACACAAAACCTAGTGTACTTGATTTCCTAGTCCTTCACTTGACACTTTGTCAAAGAATTAGTCTAATTTCCAAATATGAAATTTCTCATTCATCACGCAACCAAGTTGTATGATTCCAAGTTTCTGTCCAATTGAAACTTGGGCGATGAGAAACTCTCCGTATTTGGTAAATTTTCGACATTTCCACAAATAACATAATTAAGAATCAAATCCATTATTGCTAATAATATAAACCTTCAAACATCAATTTTTCATACATGCCATTACAAGGATAAATAAATAAGATAAAATCAATTTTTATTTTATTGCGGAAAAAACTTGTCCTTACAACGCAATTCAACTGAAAAACTATGCTATTACATATTTCTTAGCAATCTACCCTAACTCTAAAGTAGCAGCTCAAAAATCCGATCTTTGAATCCATGCGATCGAAATCCATTTCTTCGTGATCAGATTCAGCACTCTTCTTCATTAAGCTTCCTTTCTTTTCTTCGATCCTACAAAACATCAAAATGTAATCTTATCACATCAAGTATTAAGAATAAAAAAAAATAGGAACTTATAGAGTTAGTTAATGGATTTTAGCTGAAGTAGAGCCATACATCTTGACTCTCCCATCTCTTAGATCTCTTAGGTAAACAGGACAGCTTCGTCTCCAATGACCTTTCTCTTGGAAATAAAAGCAAATGGACTCCTTTGGCACATCACATGGGACAATCTCATGCTTAGTCCTTTCTATATTTCCAATGTTGCCAACGCCCATTCAAGTTTGGGAGTTTGATTCGCCAGACAAATTTGCTTGATTAGCACACCAAATCATTGTTGATTCAGTAGCTATAAGCAAATAGGTGAGATCAATGAGGGTCACGTCGTGAACCATCGTATAATACTCTCTTACGAAATCACTATACGAATCCGGAAGTGACTGAAGAACCCAGTCAACAGCCAACATTTCTGAGATATCGACACCCAACATCCTTAACCTGTCAATGTGTGACTTCATCTCTAAGACGTGTGCACACACAGGTTTTCCATCTTCGTGTTTACTTGCCAAAAAGGCTTGAGTGAGCTTGAACTTTTCAAGCCTTTAAACATGTGGGTCAAGGAGAACACTTGGAGGAGGTGGAGGAAGTGAAGCATGACTCTCATTTCCTTGATCGTATCTCGGAACATCATCTTCATTTGAAAAGCTTGTTCCAAAGGATTTGGAAAGACCATTGTAAGATTCGTACATCTACAAAATGGGAGAAAATTCAAGTTAAGTTGATTAGAATCCTTGATGTAACTCCCAAAATGAAACATCAAGGCTAGGATCCAACACAATACTCTACAACCTAGAAGAGGGATGTCGTAATCTAGTTGCAGAATATTTGAAGGTAGGTAATTGACGATTTACCAATTTCCACCACGAAAAACGAAAAGGAAGTTTAAGTTTTAAATGAATTGAAACTCCTAGATCTTTTGAGATTCATTGAACTTTTCAATGGCATGTTTAAATCTTGATTATGCCCTACCATTTGTGACTGGGATGTCTAGGATCACAAACAAGGTGTGAATAACCATACGAATCATGTGGTGCATCCAACGCTACTATCACCTAATCAATGTGCCGGTTAGCCACACACGCTCTATTGATCTATGATAAGCATCGAGCCACCCTTCGTCACCATTGTCATCCCCAAATTAGTGTGCCGGTTAACCACACACGCTCCACTAACGTTTGACAAGGATATGAAGTGTAATTCCATGGGTTAGCATACAATTTCACATTTTGCCTAAAGTAACTATGATTCGGGAATTTGTATAAGCATTTAGTTACTTTGTACTTCATTATACTTATAATGGAAGGTTTCTGTCCTATCCTACCCATTTGGTTAACGACCCTCCACTAGTCAAGAGTGCGGTGGGTAAGAGTGGATACCCATTCAATCGCCATTTTATAGGCAATTTCTTTAAACACCCCTTATAGACCAGCTTCGTGAATGAGTCCTACTAACAGTAAGATTGAATGTTTACTCATACATATATAATATTAGACTTTTAATGTTACATATAGCATAGGGTGTATTTTACACTTTTAAAATACTAGGTGGTCTAATTTAATAAATTATACTTTTAATTTAATTAAATGTAAACCAAACTTTATGTTTTATTAAATCTCTTTTAATTATACAATTTAATTAATTAATAAAAACATAAGGGTGTAATTTGAACTTTTCAAAGTACTAAGGTTTTAGAATTTAACATTACAAAATTAAACTTTTTAATTAAATTTTAAATTCCAAAACTTGAGGGCAAGTTTTGAACATTTCAAAACATTATGGTTCAACTATTTAAATTTCAAAACTAAAACTATTAAGCTCAAATTTAAATTATGAAACCTAAAGGGTTAATTTGAAACTTTTCCAAACTTTATTAAGAACATTCTAGATCACAAAATTCAAATAAGGCAATTATTTAATTTTGACCTAGTCAAATATCTTGCAAGATAATTCATCAAATAACTCAAATAATTAAACATTATCTTATAAGGTAACAAATAGTTGATTAAATGGTAATTATACCCTATTTTGGTAAGGATATTCACCCATAAACAATAAAAATCGGATTTTATGAATTAAAAACGTTTTAGGTAATTATCCACAGCCAAAACAGGTCAAAATCCGGCAAAAACAGCATTTTATGACTCAGACTCGTCGAGTCAACACTGGACTCGTCGAGTTCACAGTGGACTTGGCGAGTCCAGCCCCCAGAAACCAAAAAATTTCGATTTTAAGCATCAATAATCAATTATAGCATCAAATACATCAACAAACAACCCTAGGCTATGATACCATTGATGGTTTTTGAGCAAAACATCATTGCTATGGTGTACATGCAAACCCTAATAGCTTTTGGATCTAGTTTGTCTAATGAACAGGCAATTGAATATCTAAAGCTATGAACCCTAGATCTATCATATAAGATTTGAAATAAGGGTTTATTAATTACCTTTGATTGTTATATTGTAATAACAATCAATTCCTTGCTTTGATTGGCTTCAAAAGCTTAGTGCCTCAATTATTGCACCTCCAATGGAGTCACAAACACCACTAAGCAACTTAGATCAAGAGGAGAAGAGAGGAGGCTACCCAAAACATCTAGAAACCCTAAAGGAACTCATGTCCACGTTTTTGGGGCTTAAGGGTCCTTTATATACATGTAGGTTATTAGGGTTTACAACTAGGAAACCCTAATCTGGTTGTTTAAGCCCTAAGCAGCCCATGGACTCCTTTAACATATCCCTTGGATGATTTCTAATGGGCTTTCCATAGAATTCGTCGAACCTATATATTATTAGGTGATCCATAGCCCAATTATAATTATCTTATAATTACAACTCTAGTCCCCTAAGTTTAATTAATCTCTTTTAGCCACCAAATTAATTCTTAATTAATTATTGACTAATATTAATTAAACAATATGATTTCTCCTTTAATATATAATTCTTATAATATATTAATAAATCATAATTAAACCTTTCTCTCCTTAATTCATCCAACATATTGCTATGGTGAAGGCAATCCAAAGGGACCATGCTCATAATCGGGTCAAGTACATACCAAAATAGTTATGGACTTTGATGGACTTAGACACTAATCCAACAAACTCCCCCCCCCCCCATATATGGTCAAGTTTTAGCCATTTGTTTCATCCTTTTTTTCCATTGGCTGAAATCCTCTCAAGTATCATCCAGATCTTCATCCCCGATCTTCAAATCTCGTAAGTTCCTTGTCCTAACTAGTTGATATCTTACATGAACTAGTGATCTTGAATGATTTCATCCGTGAAATCATTCCGTTTGTGTAGATCTTCAAGTTTCACCAAGAACACAGAGTAGTGTTCTTGGCCAAAACTGACCATTCAAGCTCCTAGATCGTAAGTACTTTCATTCTAACTCGTTGTACACTAGGTTTAACATGTTTAGGCCTTAGAAAACACAAAGGAACACTAGATCAAAGGAGTTTACGGCTAAGACATGTTCTTGGGCCGTAAACCCCTATAAGTGGTGCAAATGGCACCCTAACACCTTACCAAGCCTTGGAACTTAGTATAGAATCATACACCATTGAACTAGGGACTTCAAGAAACGAAATGGTACTTCATACCATGAGTTTACGGCCGTAAACTCATGGGGAAGTGGTCCCCAGGCCGTAAACTCAAGATAAGGTCATTCTTGGACCTTAAACTCACCTAGCCTTTTGTTTAAGCCTTGGAACACTTAACCACTTAATACATAATAGCTTTAAGCCTCAATTGGAGACCCATTTGAGAGTTTACGGCCAGGAGTAAACTCCCCTGGGCCGTAAACTCCAATAAGTATGGTTTATGGACCATAAACTCACTTACAATGCTTTGCACTCCTTTGTTGCAACCCAATGGCCTCCTAACACTTTGACCAAAGTGTTTTCCACGTCTTAGAATGTTTATAATTGTCTAATTAGTGTTATAATCACTAATTGTATATATACATATGTTTTTATATGTTTTTAGGATCATTGTTTGTGTTTAAGTCTTCACTTGACACCAAGCACTTATCCGACACTTCCATTCGATCCACTCACTGCAGGTGAGTTCATACCCCTTAATTAACCTTTTAAATGTTTTTTAAATGTTTATAAATGCTTTATGGGGGGAATACAAGTTGAATCATGTTAGTTATTATATCAATCACATGTGATTAATAACTAGCATACAAATGGATTTACTATACGTTTAACTGTTTTACCAAACATATCACTTCAAATGACTTTCTCAAACATTTTTACATGCTTAAAACTCTTTATCAAACTATCTTATCAAAAAAACTACTTTCAAATCGTTTTATAAACTGACATCAAGTCATTATTTTCTTAGTTATTAAATCTTTCAAAGGTTTTACAAAACTTCTTTTATACTTATATATTGTCAAATGTATGCCTATATATGTATAGTTATATAAGTAATGTTTAAAGGACTCAGGATGGCTAGCTCGCTTTATTTCCTTTTCCTCGTTGGGATGTGGCCTTAGAGCACTGGTTATTCATCCAAATGTCGTCTAAATATTAGTTATATATCATGTATACATATATAGACATAAAAGCTCCATCAGTCAGTTAAGTACCTTTGGGTAGAAAAGGCATACTTTCGGCTATACACGTACATTAATAGTAACTATAATAGATATAGTTAGGAGATACTACTTACTATGCCAAGTACAAGGAATCACACTAGATTCAGTTCATTCATGAGTCTATACTAATACATTATATACTATATGAATAGATACGATTACATACGTTTACATGAATACGTTTACATACAGATGTTTACATAGATACATTACAGAGATACGCTTACGTGAATACGTTTACATCAATATGTTTACATTAATATGTTTAATGGATACTATTACATAGAATCTATTACAAACATTTCGAGACTTACCATTCCACACCCAAGGCTATTAGCTACAGTAGGGAAAATGCTCATCGACGGGTGTCTACGCTTCTACTGTTCGGCGAGTTTCCACTCCGTGAATATCCTAGTACAAAAGGATACAATTTTAGTTATTATATTATTTTCCTTTATTTACTTTGTGACACATTCACATGAACGACGAGGTAGGATATATTTGATATAGATAGACTATTTTCCTTATTACCTTTATATTGTGACTCATACGCATAAACGATGAGGTAGACTATAGTTTTATAATAATAGTTAAACAGGGAAAACCCGTCACATTTACAGTGATGCTTACTTACAAAAAAGTCGGGTCTTGGTAGAAGGCTACTTTCAAAACAGTCGGGTCTTAGTAGAAGACTACTTTCAAAACAATCAGGTCTTGGTAGAAGGCTACTTTCAAAACAGTCAGGTCTTGGTACAAGGATACTTTCAAAACAGTTGGGTCTTGGTAGAAGTCTACTTTTATACTAGTAGAAAATATGAGATTTTCTAAGGTTGTCAAATGCTTATAATTACTTACAAACATGTTCATTGATACAAACTTTTCTTCAAACATTTATAAGTCTTTCTTTATAGTTTTACACATCAAAGACACATTAATACTTATGAATTCACCAGCTTTATTGTTGATACTCGCTTTCAAAATAACTTGTATTCTAAGGTCACAAAGAGATAGGTACAACGACCAGGTTTTGTGAAGACGGAGCAGTCAAGACTCGTCTTTTATTTTGAACATTCATTACGTTGTTTTATACTATGAAAGAACACACATGTATTTAAAATTATATTATTGATGCAATGGATGATGTTGTTGCTTGTTACTACTTTACATTGTTGTGATACATTACATGACGTCCTCCGCCCCAGAATATTTCCGTCGTTCTCGGTTTTGGGGTGTGATAATACTTTATATTTATGTGCTAGAAGAAAGTAACTATACACTCACTTGCTCAGAAGATGATCGGACAACACTACGGCTTGTAGAAATAGTATTCTTCAGTAGATTTAGAAGATCTTCACAAAAATTGGCTTCTCGCGGGCAGAGCTTCTACTCGGAAATTTCACTTCTTGGGATCTTCGGGGCTTTAGGACTTGCTTCGGGTCTCGGGAATGATACCGGGACTTCGGGGTATTTCTTGCATGCAAAACGAGGTAAAAATGCGAGAAAATGGGGAGAATGGAGCACCAAAACTCGGCTGCACTCGATATCTATTTATAGGGGCTGAAACCCCAAATTACGCTGGTCGTAATCTTTAGTTACGATGGGCGTAACCTGGATAACGTCGTTGATTCCCCCACTTTGGATAATATCGAAATTTATAATTAAATTTAATATTTTAATTATTTAATAAACTTCAAAAATTCATATCTTTCTCATATGAATTCCGTTTTCGACATTTTTTTATATCCATGCGTAGGTGAGACTACGCTCCACGACATTCGTTTAGATTCCGTTGGCTAATTTTGAATTTATTTTTATTATTTATTTTTAGTAGGCCGGGACAAGAAACTCCGTTATAAATTCATAACTTCTTCATCCGACGTCCGTTTTCGTTTGTCTTTTTACTATTGCACTACTATCAACAAGATCTTCGATTCTCGTTTAGATTGTTTCGGCTAGATATCGTTCGATCTCATATTCGAACTTCGGGTTGTACACTACTAAGCCGAAACTTCGAAAAATCATAACTTCCTCATACAAAGTCAGATTTGGGCGTTCTTTTTATGTACGCTCTCGGTTTAACGTATTCTATGAATTTCGTTTAGATCGCTAAGGCTAAATATTGCTCTAACATAAATTCACTGTTTACGTCATTCAGCATCGTGTCGGTTCTGTCGTGAAACTTCGACAGATCATAACTTCTTCGTTATAACTCGGATTTTAGCATTCTTTATATGTACGGAATCCTTGTAACCTATACTACAACTTAGTTAAGATTATTCCTTCAAAATAATCTTCCATCAAAAAGTCATTTTTGACGCTTATTGTCCTTAAATTGACTAGCCCTAATCTACGGGCGTTACAATTATCTCCCCCTTAGGATGATTACGTCCTGGAATCATCAACAAAATAGGATTTGTATACTGACTCCATACGTTATCTCTCCATCCTAAGTAATAACCGTGATGGTTGATCTTTAATCTGCTCTTCATACTATGTTGGACTTTCAATCGTAACCTTCAAGTTACAAAATAAATCCTTATTGTGGACTCCTTCTTCTTCTTAGGATAAATACATTCCTTTATCTATTGTAACAGATTGATGGGTCATATCCCGATGACCTCTCATCGTAGTCGGACTCAATTTGATATGACTACTAGGGTCGGAATAACAACCATCTTACTAGTCATTACCGAAACAATGGTAATGACATGCTTGAATAAAACGGAAACAATTACTAGCTTCTTGGTAACCTTGCGACTTTCCCTGATCCAAGCGCGAGTCATGTGCTTCCGGTAGTATATATCTCTACTACCATTCACATCTACGCATACCCATCCCAAGTATTATCTCACAGTTAACCAAGTCACCATACATAAATCATATAATCATTCAACACATCAGATAACAAAACCAGGGTTTATATTATTTATTGAAACTATTACACAAAAGTTCAAGTTCAACCTATACTATGCCTCTAACAGGCTATGCTTCTTGATACATACTTTATATATTAATATGAAGTATTCATCTTTTAATCCTCCCATCGTTTTCTGCTTCGTCGAGGAGCATGTGGAATGCCCTTGGCTATGGTGGTGCATTTTCCTTGGGCAGTCTCTAGAAACATGCCCTTCTTCATTACACCTGTAGCACACCTTTTTGTTGGATACGCACTTATTGGCATAATGCCCTGTCTTCCCACATTTGTAGCAAGTCATTTCCTCGCTACACTTCCCGAAGTGTTTCTTTTTACACTTCTCACACCACTTAGCTTCATCTCTTCCTCCATATTTTGAGAATTTTGTTTCTTTATTGATCATTGAAGATCCTTCATGTTTCCTTTTCTCTCCAACTTCAACTCTCTCCAGACCCGTTTCTTTTATTTGGGTCTCAACATTTTTGGCTGCCCAAATGGTGGCTTTCAGAGTGGTTGCTTGCTTGACTATCGGACCAAAGTCCGCTGGTAATCCATTGGCAAACTTGTTGACCTTGGAAAGTTCAGTTGGAATTAGGTATGGAATAAGCTTCATCTTCTCCGTAAAGCTTGTAGCGTATTCAGTGACGCTCAATTTTCCCTTCTTCAGATTTTGGATCTCGTTGTTGATTTCCAGAAGATCCTGCTTAGAGCAGTATTGCATTTCCAGTTGCACCACGAACTCTTCCCAAGACATCTTGCTAGCTTCCCCCTTGGGCATTGAACCAGCTAGTAACTTCCACCAGCTCAATGCTCTAGATTTTAACAAAGGAATTGCAAGATCGATCTTCTGTTTTTTGCTACACTCGCAACTTTCAAACATTGTCTCCATTTTGGAGATCCAGTCCATGACTTGCACCGGTATCGGGCTCCTAGAAAGACACGGAGGTTTGGATGCCATGAAATCCTTGTACTTGCATCCACGTTCGTCATTTCCTCCATCCTGGTTGTTTTGGAGAACTATTGGTGGGTTAGCTTGACCAACGGACCCAATATAGTTCCCTCCTTCTGACTGCCCCTCATTCAGCTCAGGTTGTTCAACTGGTATTGAGGGTTCACTCCTGTTGTTCAGCAACAATTGTCTCATTTCCTCCTTTTGTTCAGCCATCATGGCTTGAATCATGGTTCACACTCCAGCCATTGTGACTAGTTTTAGTGTTGTTGCTACAACAGCCACTCGCTCAACCATAGGTTGTTGATTCCTGTCTTCGTTCATGTTTCCAGCTCCACTCCTGGTTCCTGCCATTTTTTTATCTATACACCGAATAAGGTGATTTTAGATCTTTATTCATGGTAGATATTCAAATCATCCTTATCACTCTGAAACGTTTACATGCTATTTTAATATCGTAGACGCACACTTAGAATCCTAAACACATAAGGTTTCCCGATCCGGTTGGCAACAGACCATAGATCCGAACAAATAATATCGTATATGGCAACATATAACATTTAGCATATAAAAGAATTTTAGGCAACTTTCCTAAAATATACTAGTGCTCATGTCTTAAAATATGGTAGACACTCATCTCACAATCATCGCTTAGCATTCCAAGTTTAAGTCTAGAAATCCTACAAATTCCTAGTTCGCTTAAACTAATGCTTTGATACCAGCTGTGACATCCCCAATTTCGCGCCCACAAAAGACCGATTTGTTTATGCTTTGTTTTAAAAATCAGAGAAATCTTTTAAAGAAAATGGTTGCGGAATTTGTTCCAAAAAAAATATGATAAGAATTTATCAAAAGCATTTATTAAAGAAAATGTATTTTCATTAAATAATAAAACATCGGGATGTCATGTTCTAATATAGACCAAAAGCATAAACAGTACAATATAGACCTTACAACAGTTATTTGTAACTACTGATCATAATCCAAAATTTCTCGTCAAGTCCACCAATTTATACTCATGTGCCTTTACCTTTAATGCAAAGAAAACTGAGTGGGTCAGGCTTGGGAGCCTGGTGAGCATATAGGTTTTCAACCCACATTAATAAATTTATTATATTCAATTGTCAAACAATCAACCCAAATACCCATCCACATATCTCCTTTATTTTCTCAAGGGTTTACCCTAAGAACCAACTATCCTTCATTCATTCATTCCTAAGGATTTACCAAAGGAACTGGCACAAAGTCCATTTGCTACCATGGTTTATACAACAGGCACTACGTCACATAGTCACCAGGGTTCATACAATAGGCACTACGTCTCATAGTCACCAAGGTTTACACAACAGGCACGAAGTCACATCGTCACCAAGGTTTATCAAATAGGCACGAAGCGCATCGTCACCAAGGGTTACTCAATAGGCACGAAGTCGCATCGTCACCAACTATTCCATCTACCAATGTTCTACCCAACATTTTGTAGATATAAATACAAACACAGTTTAAATCATTTAACACTCGTATACAAACATCAATTCCAAGCCCATATAGAATAGACAAATAATATATAACACATAGCACGTATTTCATAGTTAATACTTTATATTTATGTGTTAGAAGAAAGTAACTATACACTCACTTGATCAGAAGATGATCGGACAGCACTACGGCTTGTAGAAGTAGTATTCTTTAGTAGATCTAGAAGATCTTCACAAAAATTGTCTTTTCGCTGGCAGAGCTTCAGCTCGGGAACTTCACTTCTTGGGATCTTCGGGGCTTCGGGACTTGCTTCAGGTCTCGGGAATGATATCGGGGCTTCGGGGTATTTCTTGCATGCAAAACAAGGTAAAAACGCGAGAGAAAGGGAAGAATGGAGCACCAAAACTCGGCTGCGCTCGACATCTATTTATAGGGGCTCACACCCCGAATTACGCTGGCGTAATCTTTAGTTACGCTGGGCGTAACCTGGATAAGGTCGCTGACTCCCCCCTTTGGATAATATCGAAATTTATAATTAAATTTAATATTTTTAATTATTTAATAAATTTCAAAAGTTCATATCTTTCTCATACGAACTCCATTTTTTACCTTCTTTATATCCACGTGTAGGTGAGACTACGCTCTACAACTTTCGTTTAGACTCCGTTGGTTGATTTTGAATTTATTTTTAGTACGCCGGGACAATAAACTCCGTTATAAATTCATAACTTCTTCATCCTACGTCCATTTTCGTTTGTCTTTTTACTGTTGCACTACTATCAACAAGATCTTCGATTCTTGTTTAGATTGTTTCGGCTAAATATCGCTCGAGCTCATATTCGAACTTCGGGCTGTACACTGCTAAGCCGAAACTTCAAAATATCATAACTTCCTCATACGAAGTCAGATTTAGGCGTTCTTTTTATGTACGCTCTCGGTTTAACGTATTCTACGACTTTCGTTTAGATTGTTAAGGCTAAATATCGCTATAACGTAAATTCACTTTTTACGTCATTCAGCGTCATGTCGGTTGTGTTGCGAAACTTCGACATGTCATAACTTCTTCATTATAACCCAGGGAAAATGACTCTTGAGGGTAATTAACTTTTGTGTTTGTACTCATTTGATCCCTTTCCTTTTTTTGTATTCAATATACCATCAAACTTGTTGTTTGTGTTCACCATAACCCTTTTGACCGACTTTTAACCTGTGATAGCCGGTAAAAGGGTTATGGTGAACACAAACAACAAGTTCGATGGTATATTGAGTACAAAAAAAGGAAATGGACCAAATGAGAACAAGTACAACAGTTGGTTACCCTGTTGATTCATTTTTCCTTTACTCATTTACAGCAAATCTCACGTCATCTCGTACTGATATATTAATGACTATGAGATTCATTCTTGCTTCTTTTCAAAACATAACCCACGAAATGACATTATTCATACATATACAACTATATAATGCACTTGAATATTTATTAGAGGAATCTTGACTGAGCAGACGCGTTTCAAGACTACATTTACATTTCCAATCAAATGATTTATCGTATCATGGATTCTAGACAACTCTACAAACGAGTGGAAACACAAGTGCTGTGATTTTTTAGTTTACTTAGCTTTAAGATCGAACTCATGGGATAAGATACAACATCAATATGTACAATATCATGCTGCTTTTGTAGACACGACACCATAATGTTGTACATATTGATGTTGTATCTTATCCCATGAGTTCGATCTTAAAGCTAAGTAAACTCAAAAATCACAGCACTTGTGATTCCACTCGTTTATAGACTTGTCTAGAATCCATGATACGATAAATCATTTGATTGGAAATGTAAATGTAGTCATGAAATGCGCCTGCTTAGTCAAGATTCCCCTAATAAATATTCAAGTGCATTACAAAGTTGTACATATATGAATAATGTCCTTTCGTAGGTTATGTTTTGAAGAGAAGCAAAAATGAATCTCATAAAGTCATTAATATCAGTAGGAAATGACGTAGGATTTGCTGTAAATGAATGAAGGGAAAATGAATCAGGAGGGTAACCAACTGTTGCATTTGTTCTCATTTGGTCCCTTTTTTTGTACTCAATATACCATCGAACTTGTTGTTTGTGTTCACCATAACCCTTTGACCGGCTATCATAGGTCAAAAGCCGGTCAAAAGGGTTATGGTGAACACAAACAACAAGTTCGATGGTATATTGAATACAAAAAAAAAAAAAAAAAAAAAAAAGGAAAGAGATCAAATGAGTACAAACGCAAAAGTTAATTACTCTCAAGAGTCATTTTCCCTTATAACTCGGATTTCAACGTTCTTTATATGTACGGAATCATTGTAACATATAGTACAACTTAGTTAAGATTATTTCTTCAAAATAATTTTCCATCAAAAATTCATTTTTGACGCTTATTGTCCTTAAATTGATTAGTCATAATCTACGGGCGTTAAAAAAGTCAAACCCCAAAGTACTAAAACACTCTAATATATTAATACATTTTATACTTTTCAAATTTTTTGATTTTTTTTGCATTTTATTATTAATTTTGGTTATTTATGGTTTTCATAAGTTTTTTTATTTTGATATGTGTAAATAAAAAAGTTATGTTTATTTTCTTTATTTATATTTGTAAATATAACTATTTTATTTATGCGAATCAGAATAAAAAAAAGTTATAAAAACCATAAATAACCAAAATTAAAAAAAATTTAAAAAAAAAAAAAAAAAAAAAAAAAAAAAGAAAACTCAAACACCGAAATTGTAATATACTCTACTATATTCATACATTTTACACTTTTTGGAAAAGATCAAAAAAAGTTATCAAGTTGATGAAAAATAAAACGAAACAACCGAAAAAATATAAATAGGAAATAATTAAAAATTAACATAAAAAATTTACAAAATAATACAAAAAAAAAAAAACGAAAAAACCAAAAAAGATGAAAATGTAAAATGTATTAATATTTTAGAGTATATTAGAATTTGGTGTTTGAGTTTTTGTTTTTTGTTTTCTATTTTTCATTACTTGAATCAAAATAAATAAAAATAATAGAAGAATAATAAATAATTAAAATTATAACAAAAATAGAAAACAAAAGGTCAAATAATGGTATAGATAAATGTAGACATAAAGTTTCTAACAATATTAATTATTGAGTATAAAAAAATATGAACAGTAACGACATAAAATTTAAAAAAAAAATTAAAAAATTAAAAAATTAAAAAACATTACCGCTTCAATTCGTAAATAAAAAAAAAATTAAAGAACAATTAATTTCGACATAGTTTATCGAATTTAAGTTTATTTACTTGATTCAAAATAAATAAAAATATAAGAAAAAGCCATAAATAACTAAAACTATAAAATAAAAATAGAAAACAAAATGTCAAAAAGATAAAAAAAAAATTATCAAATTGTTGAAATTATATATATATATATATAATTTCCAAATTAGAAAATTACAAGAATGGTCCTTGAGGTTTGTAGTGTATTGCAATATTGGTACAAGGGCAAAATAGTCTTTTTCCTTAAAATCTAACGGCTGAAAAGTTAGATTTAACGGCTGGAGGACCTTTCATGTAATTTTACAAACTACAGGGACCAATCGCGTGACTTTTTGCTAGGAAGTCCTCAAAATACGATATTCTGTAAACCAAAGGGACTAATTGTGAAATTTTATCTAATGTTAATTCGGTCAGCCAACCAACTCAATTATGTTTTAGTTAGCTTTACTCAAATAAATAAATAAATAAAAAGATGTTGACACTATAAAATCAACCATAGTTGTTTTCCATGGTTTATTTGTCCCAAAATCACGCCGTTTCTAAATTTTCAAATTGTCAAACACATCGTGAGGATAACTGTATCAAGATATTTCTTTTATAAGGAAGTAAGCTTAGAAAAGTTTACAAAAATTGGAATATTCACATTCTATTGTGGAGCTATTTGTGCCCAAATATCCATCACAAATACAAAATAAAAAAAATATGTGAACTGAATTCTTATGCATCGTTGTCATGTAGTCCATGGTGCAATATTATTCGTTCCTATATACAATTAAAGGTATGGATTTGGACTCTTTTTGTTTAAAAAGAGTTGACTTCAATTTACTAACTTATGGGAGGACATAGAAAACAGATGGTTATCCTCTTAAATCATTAATCCAAAGAAATACGATGCAATTAGGAAATTATACAACAAGGTTCCAATTGAATTATTACACATTTAAGTTCAAAAGTTTTACATATTTTAGGGGTTGAGTCTATAAAAAACCAATTGAATAACTAAATCAAGATAAATACAAGTAAAATTTCATACATTTTGGCTAGTATGAGTATGCCTACATTGAGAGCGGATTTAAAGAATCTTGAAAGTTGAGATGCCCTTTCTTGGACCAAAGCCAAATCTTAGAAACAGAAAAGCTCTCACCTTTTACCCCATTTCTAATTTCTTTTTCATCTCCACCCTCATTTCTCAAATCACTATTTCCAATAATACCCCTCATATTACTACCCTTAATCGGACAAAATGTCACTTGTAAATCAGAGTTTCCCACAACATACTCATAAGATCCCATCGAGTAACACCTCCTTTCGTCAAGATTCCCATTGCTAGTTTGTCCCTCATCTTGCGTATCTTCTTTATCACGATTCATGCCTTTAAATTTCCCAAGTCTTACCGGATATACCCTTTCAGCCCGATTGAAATTACCAGAAACCCCTTCACGATCGTCGTCGTCTTCTTCTTCTTCTTGGTCAAAGTCAAAATCAAAGACTGGATTTACAACGGAAAACCCAGGTGTAAAAAGGTTCCCTCTACATAAAGGGCAAGTTGAATTCGAGAGTAACCAAGTGTCTATGCAATGAATATGGAAAGCATGGCTGCATGAAGGAAGAAGCCTCAGATTGTCCTTTTTGGTAAATTCACAAAGGCAAACAGCACAATGAAGAGGCTCTTTTAAACCAATTAATTCTTCGTAAATGAACACTGGGAGAGCATCGATGGAGGATTGATCCAATCCAGAATCATGCAATTTGAAGAGCTGTTGCAATTGTCTTTGATAAACAGCAGCATCGCCATCGCTACTTTGATGAAATCTTGTGGATTGATGATGAGAATTTAAATATAATCTTATCTTGTTCATGAGAAATCTCACAAGAAAGTGTAGCAGACAACAAATTACGAAAATAATTACTACAATAATCATAATGTTTCTAGCAAGAAAGACAGGTGAATTGGTGGAAGAAGGCGAAAAGGACTCCTGTTTGATAAGGGCTTCAATCCGGCGCATTTTAGCAAATGGGAATGCTACAATAAACATCAAGATTGTTGTTGAATCAAATCGCTAACTCATGAACTCGACTAAGTGGTATAAATTACAAGAAACCCACTTGAAATAAGTCAAAAGAACTTCAATCAATCATAATGTTTCTATCAAAAAACAGTGGTAGGAGGATTACGATTTACGAGAGGTGAAAAGTAATCCTGTTTAATAAGCGGTGTAATTCGGCTCAATATAGCAAATGGTATGCTTCATTAAAACATCACGCTTTTCAAGAATTCATCAAGATTGCTCTTGGGATCAAACACCAACTCATGAAATCGAGTAATTAGTATAAATTACGAGAAACCCACTTAAAACAATTCGAAATAGCATGAAACTACTACGATCTTGATTTCAAAATGAAATCTTTGATGCTTTTAACGATGAAAAAAAGGTTTTTTTTTTTGCTTACCCACCTCACATTACCACGATTTTCTGATTACTCAAAGTTGTAACTTGTTAGTGGCTCTTTGAGAAATTTGTGATGAGTAGATTCTGGATGTTGTAATGCAGAAAGAAATTTTTAGAGAAAGGGGATTTTAGTGTGAAACAGGGTTTGGTTGGTGTGCGGGACTTGGATATTTGAACTATCTCCCAAATATTTGTTTCAATCTTAAGACCCAACAGAAGCAAATGGGGACATGGGTAGCATCGTAGGCCGTAGCATCAGCAAAGGGCAAATTTGACATTTACTAAGGATAAGGATCTCGTATGAGTAATTTTGTAACACTAAAGATTTTGGTTGACTTATTCATATAGTCTATTAATATTTATGGTTATTTGGTTTTCTCAGTCTATTTAGTGTATTTTGAATTCGTATTTATATTTATATTCCACAATCTTATCTATTAAAATCTATCATCTATTAAATTCATATAAATTCAGTAGATTGATACAAATATATTTCATTCACTATATGTGCATCTAAAGCTAGTGATTGTAAAATTTAATGGAAATTGAACTTTCATTTCTATTTAATCTTATATCATTAATCCACAATGGAGATTTTAAGTTTTAATGAGATTTAACTCCACATTTAAAATGGGCATTGTGGTTTCTCATTTTACGTAGTTAAGGTCCAAATCTTTTAAAAGTTTTAGATTTTATCATTTTTAACAAGTTTTGTTGCGGCGTTGATCCTTCTTCCGTTAAATTTTTTAAAATGACTATTTTACTTTTATGATCATTTCTGGAACCAAACTACAATAACAATTTCAACATATCTTCTTTTTGTTTTTATTGAATTATTAAATATTAATAAATATTATTTTTAATATATACTATTTACATATAGATAAATACTGTTATATGAAATTATTAATTTCATTTAATTAATTTTTAATTTTATTGTAATCGGATATTTTAATTGGATTATTATATATGAATAAATATTATTTTTGATATATATTATTTGTATATTAATAAAGTTTATTATATTTGATTATTAATTTATTTTAGTTAATTTTATTTATTAGAGTAATTTCTTTTTTGTTGGATTATTATTTATTGATAAATATTATTTTTAATTTATAATATTTATATCCTAATAAATATTGCATTATCAGAATTATATTAATTTCTTTTAGTAAATTTTTTTAATTCCTATTTTTTGGATCAATTCTTTTTTATTGGAATATTACTTTTAATTTAATTTCTTTATATATATTAGATATTATTTAGATTATCAATTTATTTTAATTATTTTTTTTAATTTTATTTATTTTCGGATATATATATATATATATATATATATATATATATATATATATATATATATATATATATATATATATGACACTCCTTAGGAATAGTAAAGTTCCTAAGGAGTTACCGGAAATGGTCCCCTGTTTATTTGTGTATGGTTAATTCCATCTCTTTTATGTCTTGGTTCCTTTTATGTCATTATCTATATGGTTGGTGAGCCTTCTATATCATTATCTATCGGCTTCTACTATAACTACAACTATAATGTGTTTTCCACCGCCTTTGCTATCTAATGGGATGCTTACAAAATTGTTTCCGCTCGGCTGAATACTTAGATAGCTTTCCTCCCCACCGTCTTTCTATCTCCAGTCCTTCTCTACCATTTACTTTCCTCTACCGGCTCAACCCAATTGATCTTCAAGAGGTTCTCCTTCTTTAATTGATATCCACTTTGTCGATCTAAAATCGAACGCAACCTCTACATAACTCTATTCGTCAGCCCTCTTCACCGACTATATCATGAATCTGATCGGTGTCATGGAATATGTTCGTCTTTTCCAAATGTTTGTGATTTGGGGTTTATTACGACTGGTTTATTTCCTTCCCTTTTGTTCCTTTCCAGTTTCTCGCTCGACAATCGTAATTAAACCTTAACTTCCTTCTTTCAATCGATTTTGCAACCATGGAAAGATGATCATCGTTTCATGTTTGCAAAACCTCTTCGATTTTCGATACATGATCCAATTTTGCAGGTATTTGTAGAAATTTAATTCGGTAGATGAAGGTTTTTTCACACACATCAAGATTTTATTGATTTTTACTCCGCCTCTCAATTTTCTTCTTTTTCTTATGAATTTTTTGTTTGTGGCTCAACTTAGCTTACACTTTCCTATAGAATATGTAAATGTTTAGTCGGTGCAGATGACCACTATGAAGATGACGACCGTTTCTTTTAGTTGACATCATTTTTTCAACTACATAATCCCTTCTCGATTTTATCAGGTATATATCATGTTTTATTAGGGTGTTATCGCTTCTAAAAACTACTATCATGTTTTATTTGGGTTTTGTCGCATTTGATTCTATTTTGCCTCTTCATGGATTGTAACATCCCAAAATTTAAGGCAAATTTTTTTATTTTTAATTAACTAAATTATAAAATCGTTTACTGAAAACATCATCAAGATCATATCAATCCATAATCTCATGAGTCAAACATCATAAAACATTTCGTGGAATAATAATAATGTCACAGTACAATCCCATGGATCTCAAAATGTAGAAATCATATGTGTGTGTGATGCACTGCCACCGCGTCGGCTCCTTCCCCTTTGCTGAAGAGGTTCTTGAAACAAAACTGAAACTGTAAGCACGAAGCTTAGTGAGTTTCTCCACTATACCACAAACTACATAACATATATACTATCGGGCAATTCTGGGGTGCCCGACCTTTATTGTTCGGCCATTCTGGGGTGCCGACTACCCTGAGTAGCAATTCTGGGGTGCCAACCTGCTTTGTCTGGCAATTCTAGGGTGCCGACCTGCCCTCTGGTTTATCCCCACCGGATACAGGGACTATTTCACCCCTTACTACTACCACATAATAATATAAAATAAAAATATTGTTAGACATATCTGGGGTGCCCGACCTGCCCTATGGTCCTTACGACCATAACTCGGGGACTATTCCCCTACTACCTACTATTACATAACATAGTATCATGCCAGTAGATAATCATATAAGATATCAACAAACCAGATAATTATCACAAAGACAATTATCTTTACTATGACTCTTACTAGCAGGCTGGCATTGGTGCCTTAGACCCAATTCTACTGGAAGGTAACTCACCCCAATGTCGTGAAGCATTTGAATTGTCCTCTCTTCCGGGATCAACACGTCTCAATTCCTACACATAACAACCATCATTAATTACCATTTCCTGGTCAACTCAGTTTAAAGTCAAAGTCATTGTTAATACCTTGGTCAAAGTCAACTCTAGGTCAAAGTCAACATCCGGTTGACTCAACTCGACGAGTATAAATAACAAGAAACCCACTTGAAATAAGTTAAAAGAATCTCAATGAATCATAATGTTTCTATTAAAAGGTAGTGGTAGGAGGATTGACAGTGATGAAAAGTAATCCTGCTTGATAAGTGGTCTAATTGGCTCAATATAGCAAATGGTATGCTTCATAAAACCATCACGCTGTTCAAGAATTCATCAAGATTGCTCTTGGGATCAAACACCAACTCATGAAATCGACTAATTAGTATAAATTACAAGAAACCCACTTAAAACAATTCGAAATAGCATGAAACTACTACGATCTTGATTTCAAAATGAAATATTTGAGACATTAAATGTTGAAAAAAAGGGTTTTTTTTTGTTTACCCACCTCACATTACCACAATTTTCTGATTACTCAATGTTGTAACTTGTTAGTGGCTCTTTGAGAAATTTGTGATGAGTAGATTCTGGATGTTGTAATGCAGAAAGAAATCTTTAGAGAAAGGGGATTTTGGTGTTCTTGAGTAGTGTGAAACATGGTT
Source organism: Lactuca saligna (assembly GCF_052625555.1). Classification (NCBI taxonomy): domain Eukaryota; kingdom Viridiplantae; phylum Streptophyta; class Magnoliopsida; order Asterales; family Asteraceae; genus Lactuca; species Lactuca saligna. Next base: position 267,490,007 of record NC_136424.1, on the reverse strand, counting down.
TGGTTGGTGTGCGGGACTTGGATATTTGAACTATCTCCCACATAGTTGTTTCAATCTTAAGACCCAACAGAAGCAAATGGGGACATGGACTAACATCGTAGGCCGTAGCATCAGCAATGGGCAAATTTGACATTTGCTAAGGATCTGGTATGAGTAATTTTGTAACTTACTAAAGATTTTGGTTGACTTATTTATATACACTATTAATATTTATGGTTATTTGGTTATCTCAGTCTATTTAGTGTATTTTGAATTCATATTTACATTTATATTCCATGCAATACTTAATCTTATCTACTAAAATCTATCATCTATTAAATTCATATGAATTCAATCGATTGATACATATATATTTCATTCACTATATGTGTGTCTAAGGCTAGTGAGTGTAAAATTCAATGGAGATTGAACTCTTATTTCTATTTAATGTTATATCATTAACCCAGAATGGAGATTTTAAGTTTAATGAGATTTAACTCCTCATTTAAAATGGTCACTGTGGTTTCTCATTTTATGTAGTTAAGGTCCAAATCTTTTAAAAGTTTTAGATTTTATCATTTTCAACAAGTTTTGTTGTGGCGTTAGTCCTTCTTCCGTTAAATTTTTTAAAATGACTATTTTACTTTTATGATCATTTCTGGAACCAAACTACAATAACAATTTCAACATATCTTCTTTTTGTTTTTATTGAATTATTAAATATTAATAAATGTTATTTTTAATATATACTATTTACATATTGATAAATACTATTTTATGAAATTATTAATTTCATTTAATTAATTTTTAATTTTATTGTAATCGGATATTTTAGTTGGATTATTATATATGAATAAATATTATTTTTGATATATATTATTTGTATATTAATAAAGTTTATTATATTTGATTATTAATTTATTTTAGTTAATTTTATTTATTAGAGTAATTTCTTTTTTGTTGGATTATTATTTATTGATAAATATTATTTTTAATTTATAATATTTATATCCTAATAAATATTGCATTATCAAAATTATATTAATTTCTTTTAGTAAATTTTTTTAATTCCTATTTTTTGGATCAATTCTTTTTTATTGAAATATTACTTTTAATTTAATTTCTTTATATATATTAGATATTATTTAGATTATCAATTTATTTTAATTATTTTTTTTAATTTTATTTATTTTCGGATATATATATATATATATATATATATATATATATATATATATATATATATATATATATATATATGACACTCCTTAGGAATAGTAAAGTAGTTCCTAAGGAGTTACCGGAAATAGTCCCCTGTTTATTTGTGTATGGTTAATTCCATCTCTTTTATGTCTTGGTTCCTTTTATGTCATTATCTATATGGTTGGTGGGCCTTCTATATCATTATCTATCGGCTTCTACTATAACTACAACTATAATGTGTTTTCCACCGCCTTTGCTATCTAATGGGATGCTTACAAAATTGTTTCCGCTCGGCTGAATACTTAGATAGCTTTCCTCCCCACCGTCTTTCTATCTCCAGTCCTTCTCTACCATTTACTTTCCTCTACCGGCTCAACCCAATTGATCTTCAAGAGGTTCTCCTTCTTTAATTGATATCCACTTTGTCGATCTAAAATCGAACGCAACCTCTACATAACTCTATTCGTCAGCCCTCTTCACCGACTATATCATGAATCTGATCGGTGTCATGGAATATGTTCGTCTTTTCCAAATGTTTGTGATTTGGGGTTTATTACGACTGGTTTATTTCCTTCCCTTTTGTTCCTTTCCAGTTTCTCGCTCGACAATCGTAATTAAACCTTAACTTCCTTCTTTCAATCGATTTTGCAACCATGGAAAGATGATCATCGTTTCATGTTTGCAAAACCTCTTCGATTTTCGATACATGATCCAATTTTGCAGGTATTTGTAGAAATTTAATTCGGTAGATGAAGGTTTTTTCACACACATCAAGATTTTATTGATTTTTACTCCGCCTCTCAATTTTCTTCTTTTTCTTATGAATTTTTTGTTTGTGGCTCAACTTAGCTTACACTTTCCTATAGAATATGTAAATGTTTAGTCGGTGCAGATGACCACTATGAAGATGACGACCGTTTCTTTTAGTTGACATCATTTTTTCAACTACATAATCCCTTCTCGATTTTATCAGGTATATATCATGTTTTATTAGGGTGTTATCGCTTCTAAAAACTACTATCATGTTTTATTTGGGTTTTGTCGCATTTGATTCTATTTTGCCTCTTCATGGATTGTAACATCCCAAAATTTAAGGCAAATTTTTTTATTTTTAATTAACTAAATTATAAAATCGTTTACTGAAAACATCATCAAGATCATATCAATCCATAATCTCATGAGTCAAACATCATAAAACATTTCGTGGAATAATAATAATGTCACAGTACAATCCCATGGATCTCAAAATGTAGAAATCATATGTGTGTGTGATGCACTGCCACCGCGTCGGCTCCTTCCCCTTTGCTGAAGAGGTTCTTGAAACAAAACTGAAACTATAAGCACGAAGCTTAGTGAGTTTCTCCACTATACCACAAACTACATAACATATATACTATCGGGCAATTCTGGGGTGCCCGACCTTTATTGTTCGGCCATTCTGGGGTGCCGACTACCCTGAGTAGCAATTCTGGGGTGCCAACCTGCTTTGTCTGGCAATTCTAGGGTGCCGACCTGCCCTCTGGTTTATCCCCACCGGATACAGGGACTATTTCACCCCTTACTACTACCACATAATAATATAAAATAAAAATATTGTTAGACATATCTGGGGTGCCCGACCTGCCCTATGGTCCTTACGACCATAACTCGGGGACTATTCCCCTACTACCTACTATTACATAACATAGTATCATGCCAGTAGATAATCATATAAGATATCAACAAACCAGATAATTATCACAAAGACAATTATCTTTACTATGACTCTTACTAGCAGGCTGGCATTGGTGCCTTAGACCCAATTCTACTGGAAGGTAACTCACCCCAATGTCGTGAAGCATTTGAATTGTCCTCTCTTCCGGGATCAACACGTCTCAATTCCTACACATAACAACCATCATTAATTACCATTTCCTGGTCAACTCAGTTTAAAGTCAAAGTCATTGTTAATACCTTGGTCAAAGTCAACTCTAGGTCAAAGTCAACATCCGGTTGACTCAACTCGACGAGTATAAATAACAAGAAACCCACTTGAAATAAGTTAAAAGAATCTCAATGAATCATAATGTTTCTATTAAAAGGCAGTGGTAGGAGGATTGACAGTGATGAAAAGTAATCCTGCTTGATAAGTGGTCTAATTGGCTCAATATAGCAAATGGTATGCTTCATAAAACCATCACGCTGTTCAAGAATTCATCAAGATTGCTCTTGGGATCAAACACCAACTCATGAAATCGACTAATTAGTATAAATTACAAGAAACCCACTTAAAACAATTCGAAATAGCATGAAACTACTACGATCTTGATTTCAAAATGAAATATTTGAGACATTAAATGTTGAAAAAAAGGGTTTTTTTTTGTTTACCCACCTCACATTACCACAATTTTCTGATTACTCAATGTTGTAACTTGTTAGTGGCTCTTTGAGAAATTTGTGATGAGTAGATTCTGGATGTTGTAATGCAGAAAGAAATCTTTAGAGAAAGGGGATTTTGGTGTTCTTGAGTAGTGTGAAACATGGTTTGGTTGGTGTGCGGGACTTGGATATTTGAACTATCTCCCACATAGTTGTTTCAATCTTAAGACCCAACAGAAGCAAATGGGGACATGGACTAGCATCGTAGGCCGTAGCATCAGCAATGGGCAAATTTGACATTTGCTAAGGATCTGGTATGAGTAATTTTGTAACTTACTAAAGATTTTGGTTGACTTATTTATATACACTATTAATATTTATGGTTATTTGGTTATCTCAGTCTATTTAGTGTATTTTGAATTCATATTTACATTTATATTCCATGCAATACTTAATCTTATCTACTAAAATCTATCATCTATTAAATTCATATGAATTCAATTGATTGATACATATATATTTCATTCACTATATGTGTGTCTAAGGCTAGTGAGTGTAAAATTCAATGGAGATTGAACTCTTATTTCTATTTAATGTTATATCATTAACCCAGAATGGAGATTTTAAGTTTAATGAGATTTAACTCCTCATTTAAAATGGTCACTGTGGTTTCTCATTTTATGTAGTTAAGGTCCAAATCTTTTAAAAGTTTTAGATTTTATCATTTTCAACAAGTTTTGTTGTGGCGTTAGTCCTTCTTCCGTTAAATTTTTTAAAATGACTATTTTACTTTTATGATCATTTCTGGAACCAAACTACAATAACAATTTCAACATATCTTCTTTTTGTTTTTATTGAATTATTAAATATTAATAAATGTTATTTTTAATATATACTATTTACATATTGATAAATACTATTTTATGAAATTATTAATTTCATTTAATTAATTTTTAATTTTATTGTAATCGGATATTTTAGTTGGATTATTATATATGAATAAATATTATTTTTGATATATATTATTTGTATATTAATAAAGTTTATTATATTTGATTATTAATTTATTTTAGTTAATTTTATTTATTAGAGTAATTTCTTTTTTGTTGGATTATTATTTATTGATAAATATTATTTTTAATTTATAATATTTATATCCTAATAAATATTGCATTATCAGAATTATATTAATTTCTTTTAGTAAATTTTTTTAATTCCTATTTTTTGGATCAATTCTTTTTTATTGAAATATTACTTTTAATTTAATTTCTTTATATATATTAGATATTATTTAGATTATCAATTTATTTTAATTATTTTTTTTAATTTTATTTATTTTCGGATATATATATATATATATATATATATATATATATATATATATATATATATATATATATATATATATATGACACTCCTTAGGAATAGTAAAGTAGTTCCTAAGGAGTTACCGGAAATAGTCCCCTGTTTATTTGTGTATGGTTAATTCCATCTCTTTTATGTCTTGGTTCCTTTTATGTCATTATCTATATGGTTGGTGGGCCTTCTATATCATTATCTATCGGCTTCTACTATAACTACAACTATAATGTGTTTTCCACCGCCTTTGCTATCTAATGGGATGCTTACAAAACTGTTTCCGCTCGGCTGAATACTTAGATAGCTTTCCTCCCCACCGTCTTTCTATCTCCAGTCCTTCTCTACCATTTACTTTCCTCTACCGGCTCAACCCAATTGATCTTCAAGAGGTTCTCCTTCTCTAATTGATATCCACGTTGTCGATCTAAAATCGAACGCAACCTCTGGATAACTCTATTCGTCAGCCCTCTTCACCGACTATATCATGAATCTGATTGGTGTCATGGAATATGTTCGTCTTTTCCAAATGTTTGTGATTTCGAGTTTATTATGACTAGTTTATTTCCTTCCCTTTTATTCCTTTCCAATTTCTCGCTCGACAATCGCAAATAAACCTTAACACCCTTCTTTCAATCGATTTTGCAACCATGGAAAGATGAACACCGTTTCAGGTTTGCAAAACCTCTTCGATTTTAGATACCTGCTCCAATTTTGCAGGTATTTGTAGAAATTTACTTCGGTAGATGAAAGTTTTTTCACACACATCAAGATTTTATTGATTTTTTCTCCGCCTCTCAATTTTCTTCTTTTTCTTATGAATTTTTTGTTTGTGGCTCAACTTAGCTTACACTTTCCTATAGAATATGTAAATGTTTGGTCGGTGCAAATGACCACTATGAAGATGACGACTGTTTCTTTTAGTTGACATCATTTTTTCAACTACCTAATCCCTTCTCGATTTTATCAGGTATATATCATGTTTTTTTAGGGTGTTATCGTTTCTAAAAACTACTATCATGTTTTATTTGGGTTTTGTCGCATTTGATTCTATTTTGCCTCTTCATGGATTGTAACATCGCAAAATTTAAGGCAAATTTTTTTATTTTTAATTAACTAACTTATAAAATCGTTTATTGAAAACTACTATCATGTTTTATTTGGGTATTATCGTTTCTAAAAACTACTATCATGTTTTATTTGGGTTTTGTCGCATTTGATTCTATTTTGCCTCTTCATGGATTGTAACATCGCAAAATTTAAGGCAAAATTTTTTATTTTTAATTAACTAACTTATAAAATCGTTTACTGAAAACATCATCAAGATCATATCAATCCATAATCTCATGAGTCAAACATCATAAAATATTTCGTGGAATAATAATAATGTCACACCCCCGAACCAGACGACGGAAATGTCCGAGGGCTGTCGTGACTTAATTGAATACCATAACATTGAATATATATGCAACATAACAACATTCGTCACCATGCATTAATATAGTACAACCGATAAAGTTTACATGAAGTACATTGTTTAAACATTACATTCCCAAAAAGAAATTGTTCGACTCGTTAATAAGTAAACTACAAGCCATCACTGGGTACATATTTCCTTTGAATCACTGGTTACCTGAGAATACAAGTATTTTGAAAAACGTCAACATGTGAAATGTTGGTGAGTTCATAAGCAGTGTTTGAAAAGCAATGTTTTGTATCATTTTGAAAACCACCAGAAAATCCGATATTTTCTGAAAAGAGCTTTTGAAAACGTTTGTGAAGATCCATAGGTATGCTTGTTTGTTTCTATAGTTGTAAGAAAAATGTTCATCAAAATTGTGTGCATTTTGAAAAATGTGTGTATTGAAAAACCCTAGGAAAACCCGATGTTTTCCTAATTCTTTCAATTCCATGAAGTTAAAGATATAACCGTTGCAGCGCGTGAAGTCATTAATCCCAGGCGACATCGGATTATTTTTGCGCATGATTAATTGCTATAAACACGCGTTACACAAACGACCCGTTTATAACTATACTAACGATCCCGTAGGCGTCGTCCGTACTAATCACGTTATCCGACCGCCCTGACTTCGAGTAATCCCACATCCGAAGAGAAAGAGGACACGAAGACCCCGATGACTCCATTAACCGGTTGGGGATAAAAAAAAGGTACGAGGGGCCCTTGACCCGCCTCGCATAAAATACCGACTTTACTGGCAATACCATAGGACCCTTGGGGACCAATAGTATAAATGCCATTGAAAGTCCTTTTACGCTGTGTTAGATCATGTAAGACCCAACAACTCGTAAGGTAGAAGTCTTCGGGCCTTAAGATCAGGTCAATGGGCTAGCCAGGCCCAACAAACAAGATTTTACACTTTAGGGCCCAAAGATGGTGCGTAGACGTCTGTGCACTCTCACGTGTGTATTGAATTACCAAATGTTTTCGTGTATGAGTCGAGTTATCGTTATGTTAGTAGTTTCGGATTATTATTGATTTGAGACCAAATCAATTCGTTTAACAACGATTTTTGGTATTGTTGTGTATTGTGTAACAACCCGTTATTTCAAGTCAGTAAAAAATCGAGTCCTGTAACCTCTTTGAGAAAGGAATTAGAATATCATCGAAAAATGAAGTATTCAAAAACTCTATTTGGAGTACACTATGTGGTACGTATCGTCTTAAGGTTTCCAAACATATAAATAACACAAAAATCCGAGTTATAACGAAGAAGTTATGATCATTCTAAGTTTTCCGACAAAAACCGGCAATACGAAGTTGCGTAAAAACGCAAAGTTTCAATAAAACACTTTCCGACCATAGGTGTCTAAATGAAAGTCGTAGATATCGTTAAACTACAAACATGCATAAAAAGAACGCTCAAATCGGACATCGTATGAATAAGTTATGAATTTTTAAAGAAATTCCTTAATCACGTCATTTTAATAAATAAATAATAAAAATAATTCCGGAATTTACCAACGGAATCTAAATGAAAGTTGTAGATCGTAGTCTCACCTTCGCGGGGATATAAAGAACGTCAAAAACGGAGTTCGTATGAAGGAGATATGAATTTTCGAAGTTTGATAATTAATTTATATATAATTTTTATTAAAACTTCGGTATTATCCGAAGGGGAGTCAGCATCCTCATCCGAGGTATGCGCTGCGTACCCCTGTACACCCCGCGTACCCGAGGAACTTGGCCTCAAACTGTCCACGTCGCCCTATGCGAGGCATCCGACCCGCCGTCCCATCCGACCCGACAGCCTGAGCCGTCCCATCCGAGGCCGAGGCAGTCGAGGCTTCGGTCACGCATGACGTACGCGTACGCGCTGCGTACGAGCGTACGCCCCACGTACGAGGCCTCTCAGGCCCCCTTATAAATAGCATGCGAGGGTTCCTGGGAAAATGGCCCATTCTCTCTCCTTTTTCTTGCGTTTTACCTCGTTTTCCGTGCTCGCACTACCCCGAAGCCCTGGTCATTTTGTGCAAGTTCCGAAGGTCGATTTTACTCCCGAGGAATCCCGAGAGTTCCGAGAAAAATCCATTTCCCGAGACGAAACTCTGCCCGGTTTTCCATCTTGCTATCTTCAAGCTTTCAAGTGAGTTCATACCCCTTTCAAACACACTTTAAATACATTTTAAATGCTTTTATACTCTTTTAGGGGGGGAATACAAGTAAACATACAGTTATTATCGTGTATTTTATAAAGTTTCACTTAGCTTGTTTTACCGAATAAATCACTTGGAACTCATTACTATTATGGAAAACTCTTGTCATACTTTGCGTGCATTAGACTTATACGAAATATATAATGATCTTTCATTGTTAAGTCGTTTTATACATTCGAAAAAATTATGATTTTGCTTTGTCAAACATTGTGAAAAAGGATAAACTTTGCATACAAAACTATCACTTTAATATAAACTTAATTGAGAATCCATGAGACGTGTACATCTTCAAACGTTACTTTTCTTTATTAGAAAGTAATGTTGCAAGTCCTATCTATAACAAGAGTCTCCCGTTCGGAGAACGTGTCAAATGTATATAGATCTATACGGGAAGTCATGATCCCGCGCCCTGACTGTTAGCTACAGTCCGTCTTTTGGGGTGACAGTTGTCATAACGCTGCGACGCCTGAAGAACGTCGTTACAGGCATATTATGTTTAGTATGGTTATAAAACTCATCGGATATACAATTATTATGGTATTATGCTTTTATGAACGAGTAGCTATTAAAACTATTCTTCATCTAACAAATGCGATCTTCGTATAGCTTTATTATATAAAACTATGACACAACTTTTGAGAACGTCGGTTTCTTGCGATTTTCGGTCTTAGAGACTGCCATTTATGTTAGGAAAATAAGGGTTTTTCCTGCATACAAACCAAACAACTAATAGGAAAATAAGGGATTTTCCTGGTGCAATTATTTACAACTTATAACACAAACATTCATATGCATTTCATACTTTTATAAGAAAATAAGGGTTTTTCTTGGAAAACACAACAACTCGTATCTCAACCATTAGGGAAAATATGGGATTTTCTGGATCTAATACATTCACTTTCAACACAACAAATCACAACTCTTTACATTTGAAATGCTGCGTTTTCTGGAAAACATACACCCATTTTGGAATGGCATCCAATTTTTCTAAACTACTTATGAACTAACCAACTTAATTGTTGTCACTTTTTCTTTGAAATAACTTGTATTCTCAGGGAACCGCTAAGCAGGTTTGGGAATCAACTTTTGGGATTAACGCGCTGGCGTTAATTACTTCTTTTGAATGATGTTTATGTATTTATCTTTTGAACATGTAATGAATACAATTATGTAAACATCTTGGAAACTTTAATATATATGGTGGTGTGTACTTTCCTTTCTATGAACTGTTATGATACTGAATATGACGTCCTCCGCCCCCGAACGTTTCCGCCGTTCTGGTTTGGGGGTGTGACAGATTAGTATCAGAGCTTTGTTTATAGGGAATTAAGTATATCAAAACCATTCCTTTTTGATATACAACTATAAACTCAACTGGGCAAAAACACTCTAAGGAAAATTCATACTTTTGAAAGTAAATCTAATTAGTTTTAAGGTAAGCATGCACTCATTTTTATACTAATAACAGTTTCATAGTAAATAACTTTAGAAGTATTATAAATAAGTTGTGCAGTACAGGTACGCCTTGGGACATGTAATCGAAACTGTGAAGAATATAGCCTGATCAACTATATTTGTCCAAGAGCCAACTAACGTATGCCAAGGAGTGTCTGCAATGGACAACAAATTTAAAACTTACCAAAAGCATATCGCTAAAGAATACTGAGGGAGTATTCGAGTACCGTCAACCATTAAACTTAAGGGTAAGTTTCATGTGCTCTAGCTTATAGTAAACTTTTAACTCTATTCTCGTACAGTCTAAATGGCGGGATTCCATCACCCCAATGACCCCTACTACCCCAACCAAGGTAATGGAGGGTGGATCGAAGAAGATCATGAAGAAGACGAAGAGCCTATAGAGTTGGAGGGAGGGGGTGACTCTAGCACGGATTCGGAGCCAGAAATTATAAATCCACCAATCCCACAATCTCCCGTCCACGTGAGGAATTTCGAAGGACCCAATCCAGTGTGGGGAAGTCACCTCCATCATTGGAGCCAACAACAAAGCTTACGCCCTCCCTACGGCATGTGCCGAGACTTCTATGATGTGAGAGGCGGGGGATCAGCCGACCGAGCACTTCCGGTCATGGTTGGCAAACTCGCCAACCAGTGCTATCAATCCGGAGTGCAAGCCAACCGAATCCGAGAGGTCAATGTGGAAGTACAAATCCACACGGCCGATATCAACCGCCTAGAGTTGTTGCAGAACGACATCCACATTCGCGCTGAAGCATTTCAAGCACAAGCAAATGCGGCCTTCGCAGAATAAAGAGAACAACAAGCTGCGTTTGATAGATGCCTCATGGAGTCGAAGCAGTCCGACACGGAGTCGAGCTCCAAACGCAAAGCGCACCGCAAGTAGTACTTTCCCGACTCTCAAATTTTGTTATAAATTAGGACTTCGGATAAAAGTATTATTTTCTTTAAATTGTTCTGTAATCAGAGGCCTTTAGAAAGGCTAAGAACTTTTGTCTAGACCCCGCTGTAACACAACTATATGTTTAATATATATAAGGGTATACCCCTTTTCTTGTTGTTGTTAATCATGCGCAATTCGTTCAATTCATTGGTACATCTATTCAAACTTTACTTTCAAGCTCAAAACATTGTGTCGGTCAAACCCAACTTCTTAGAACTATTAGAAGTTAACTCAATATCATTCAACTCTGAACTGCCAAAACTTATAAAATTTTTCCATTTTTTTCTTTTTTTCTTTTGGCAGCACGATGCCTCCTCGTCCAAACCTAAGGACCAGGGTGGGCACGGCACCACCACCACCTCCATCACCAGCTTATGATCCAGCCATGGTCTAGGATGCTATCACAGCAGCATTAACTGCAACCCTCTCGCAAATAAACTCTCACGGAAATGGAGGGGCGGGAAGCAGCACGAATCATCCAAATCATGGCACTGATCATGGCCAAGGAAGAGAATGTACTTACAAGGAGTTCTCTAACGCTAAGCCAAAAACTTTTAATGGAACTGGGGGAGTCATTGCACTAATGCAATGGTTCGAGAAGACCGAAACAGTCTTTGAAATCTACTCATGCCTAGAAGCAAGCAAAGTCAAGTTTGCTGCTTGCACTCTCGTAGATCGAGCCCTCACTTGGTGGAAAAGCCATGTGAATTCAGTGACGCTCACTGTCGCCAACGCCATGAGTTGGGACGATCTAAAGGTTCTACTACTGGAAGAATACTGCCCAAGGGGCGAAGTGCAAAAGCTTGAGCAGGAGCTCTGGAATCTAAAAATGACTGGGTCTGACCTAGTCACCTACACAGCTAGGTTCAACGACCTCGCTGCACTGTGCCCTACCATGGTCAACCCAGAATCAAAGAAGGTTGAAAGGTACATTTGGGGGTTGTCACCCCAGATTCAAGGGCATGTCCTAGCTTCCGGCCCTGTTACCTACAACAACGCTAAACGCCTGGCTCAGCGACTCATCGACCACGGAGTAAAACCCAGTATCATTTCAACAACCGCAAACCCACCTAGGGAGGCTCAGGGCCAGAGTAGGCCTTGGAACAAAAGGAGGGGACAAACTCTCCAGGAAAACCCCAAGAAACAACAAGTAATAGCGACCCATGCTATGATTGTACCTGCGAACCCTGCCCCCACAAGCTCATATAATGGGAAACTTCCTAAGTGCAACCGATGCAGCTTCCACCACCATGGTCCTTGCCATGTTCTTCAATGCACCAAGTGTAATAAGAAGGGACATACAACCCGCTATTGCAAAGGGCCAACCCAACCATCCGTCCCCACTACTAATACCGGGGTAAGCCGCGCCTGCTTCGAGTGCGGAGACACGGGGCACTACCGCAGGGACTGCCCAAAGGCAAACAACCGGAATACCGGCGAAAGGGGCCGAGTTTTCGCAATGGGACAAGATGAAGCCATTGCGGACCCTACTGTTGTTATAGGTACGTTTCTTCTCGATAACTCGTATGCATGCATTATGTTTGATAGTGGAGCGGAAAGGAGTTTTGTGAGTCACGACTTTAAAGGCCTGCTAAAATCAATACCACAATCATTAAGTGAACCATTCATAGTAGAAATGGCCAACGGGAAAACCGAAGGCACGAAGGAGATATACTTAAACTGCACCCTAACTTTAAACGATAATCCCTTTCCAATCAACCTCATGCCAGTCTCGATTAAGAGTTTCGATGTCATCATTGGCATGGATTGGCTGAGTTCTCATCATGCGGACATTCTATGTTACAATAAGGCCGTTCGCCTTCATCTGCCAACCGGCGAAACTTTCATTGTCTTGGGCGACAAACCAAGTACCACTCTTCGTATCATCTCAAGTATCCAAGCTCGGAAATGCCTACGCAAGGAGTGTCACGCGTTCTTGGCACATGTTGTAGATGTGAAACGCGAAGTCCAAGACATCAAGAGCGTGCCCGACGTACGCGATTTTCCCGACGTTTTTCCCGAGGACCTTCCGGGAATACCACCCGCGAGACAAGTTGAGTTCCGAATCGATCTGGTTCCCGAAGCTACCCCAGTAGCCAAAGCACCCTATCGATTAACCTCGACAGAGATGCAAGAGTTATCCAGCCAGCTGAATGAACTACTTGGAAAAGGATTCATCAGGCCGAGCTTCTCGCCATGGGGAGCACCCGTACTGTTCGTGAAAAAGAAGGATGGATCATTCAGAATGTACATCGACTACCGAGAACTCAACAAACTTACCATCAAGAACCGATACCCCCTACCCCGAATCGATGACTTATTCGACCAACTCCAAGGAGCCAACTACTTCTCCAAGATCGATCTGAGGTCGGAATATCACCAGCTGCGAGTCCTGGAGAGTGATATTCCCAAGACGGCCTTCCGAACACGATACGGACATTACGAGTTCGTAGTAATGCCGTTCGGACTAACCAATGCCCCGGCCGTATTCATGGATCTAATGAATCGGGTATGTCGTCCATTCTTGGATAAATTCGTGATAGTATTCATAGACGACATACTCATTTATTCAAAGAATAAAGAAGAGCATGGTCAACATCTGAGGCAAGTTTTAGAGACGTTACGGACTGAGAGACTGTATGCAAAATTCTCAAAATGTGAATTTTGGATTAGAAAGGTGGACTTCCTCGGTCACGTGGTCAGCAAGGAAGGAATCCACGTGGATCCATCAAAAATCAAGGCTATCAAAAACTGGTCTGCGCCAACTACACCAACAGAAATTCGCCAATTTCTAGGTCTTGCTGGTTATTACCGAAGGTTCATCCAGAATTTCTCCAGCATCGCAAAGCCTCTTACCGCCTTAACCCAGAAAGGTGTGACCTACAATTGGGGAGAAAAGCAAGATGCTGCATTTTAGACTTTGAAACAGGCCCTTTGTAGTGCGCCCATCCTTTCTCTCCCAGAAGGGACCGAAGATTTTGTGGTGTATTGCGACGCTTCGAAGCAAGGGCTGGGCTGTGTACTAATGCAGAGGGGAAAGGTTATTGCATATGCCTCACGATAACTGAAAACGCATGAGGTCAATTACACCACTCATGATTTAGAACTTGGGGCGGTGGTCTTCGCTCTTAAAATCTGGAGACACTACCTATATGGTACCAAATGCACTATCTTTACAGACCACAAGAGCCTACAACACATCTTCGACCAGAAGGAGTTGAACATGAGACAGCGACGTTGGGTCGAATTGCTCAACGACTACGAATGTGAGATTCGCTATCATCCAGGATAGGCTAACGTCGTGGCAGATGCCCTTAGTCGTAAGGAGTACTCTGGCCGAAGAGTGAAGTCATTAGCCATGTCAATCCATTCGCACCTGTCGATACAAGTCAAGGAAGCTCAAATAGAGGCCTTGAAACCCGAAAACGTGACAGGTGAGACCCTTAGGGGTATGGACAAGAATTTAGAAATCAAGAGTGACGGAGCATGCTACCTCATGAACTGAATATGGATGCCCAAGTTAGGTGGACTTAGAGAGGTAGTTATGAGCGAGGCACACAAGACTCCATACTCCATACACCTCGGGTCAGACAAGATGTATCAAGATCTCAAACAACTCTACTGGTGGCCAAACATGAAAGCAGAGATCGCTACATATGTGAGCAAGTGTTTGACTTGCGCCAAGATCAAAATAGAACACCAGAAACCCTCAGGACTACTCCAACAACCTGAAATTCCTGAGTGGAAATGGGAACAGATTTCCATGGACTTCATAACAAAACTGCCCAAAACTCAGGGTGGCCAAGATACTATTAGGGTAATCGTCGATAGATTAACCAAGTCCGCTCATTTCCTACCGATCAAGGAAACTGATAAAATGGAAAAGCTATCGAGAATCTACATCCGAGAGATCGTACGACTCCATGGAGTGCCAATGTCTATCATCTCGGATAGAGATAGCAGATTCACATCTAGATTCTGGCAATCATCGGAAGAATCCATGGGAACAAGATTGGACATGAGTACAGCCTATCACCCCCAAACTGACGGACAGAGCGAAAGAACGATCCAAACCTTGGAAGACATGTTACGAGCATGTGTAATCGACTTTGGTAAAGCATGGGATGTTCACTTACCTTTGGTTGAGTTCTCTTATAACAATAGTTATCATACTAGTATCAATACTGCTCCATTTGAAGCCCTTTACGGCCATAAGTGCAGATCACCTCTGTGCTGGACGGAAGTGGGCGACACACAACTAGCAAAAGATCTAGTCCCTGATAGCACCCTCACTGGTCCAGAGATCATCAAAGAAACTACTAAAAAGATTGTGCAAATACGAGAACGACTGAAATCCTCGAGGGATAGGCAAAAGAGGTATGCCGACAAAAGACGTAAACCCTTGGAATTTCAGATTGGCGATCGGGTACTACTGAAGGTCTCACCCTGGAAGGGAACGATACGCTTTGGAAAGCGTGGGAAGCTAAATCCTAGGTACATTGGACCCTTCGAAATCATTTCAAGGGTTGGTCCAATAGCCTACAAACTCCGACTTCCAATAGAGCTTAACAAAGTACATCCAGTATTCCACGTATCAAACCTGAAGAAGTGTTTGTCCGACGAAACACTTGTAATTCCACTCGATGAGATCGAACTAAATGAAAATCTTAACTTTGTGGAAGAACCCGTCGAGATCATGGATAGGGAAGTTAAATGAACTAAACAGAGTCGCATTCCAATAGTAAAGGTCCGATGGAATGCTAAAAGGGACCTGAGTTCACGTGGGAACGAGAAGATCAAATGCAACAGAAGTATCCACATCTCTTCCTCAGCCCCTAAGACTCTTCTTTTGTATTAAAATTTCGGGACGAAATTCCCTCTAACGGGGGGATGATGTAACAACCCGTTATTTCAAGTCAGTAAAAAATCGAGTCCTGTAACCTCTTTGAGAAAGGAATTAGAATATCATCGAAAAATGAAGTATTCAAAAACTCTATTTGGAGTACACTATGTGGTAGGTATCGTCTTAAGGTTTCCAAACATATAAATAACACAAAAATCCGAGTTATAACACAAAAACCGGCAATACGAAGTTGCGTAAAAACGCAAAGTTTCAATAAAACACTTTCCGACCATAGGTGTCTAAATGAAAGTCGTAGATATCGTTAAACTACAAACATGCATAAAAAGAACGCTCAAATCGGACATCGTATGAATAAGTTATGAATTTTTAAAGAAATTCCTTAATCACGTCATTTTAATAAATAAATAATAAAAATAATTCCGGAATTTGCCAACGGAATCTAAATGAAAGTTGTAGATCGTAGTCTCACCTTCGCGGGGATATAAAGAACGTCAAAAACGGAGTTCATATGAAGGAGATATGAATTTTCGAAGTTTGATAATTAATTTATATATAATTTTTATTAAAACTTCGGTATTATCCGAAGGGGAGTCAGCGTCCTCATCCGAGGTACGCGCTGCGTACCCCTGTACGCCCCGCGTACCCGAGGAACTTGGCCTCAAACTGTCCACGTCGCCCTATGCGAGGCATCCGACCCGCCGTCCCATCCGACCCGACAGCCTGAGCCGTCCCATCCGAGGCCGAGGCAGTCGAGGCTTCGGTCACGCATGACGTACGCGTACGCGCTGCGTACGAGCGTACGCCCCGCGTACGAGGCCTCTCAGGCCCCCTATAAATAGCATGCGAGGGTTCCCGGGAAAATGGCCCATTCTCTCTCCTTTTTCTTGCGTTTTACCTCGTTTTCCGTGCTCGCACTACCCCGAAGCCCTGGTCATTTTGTGCAAGTCCCGAAGGTCGATTTTACTCCCGAGGAATCCCGAGAGTTCCGAGAAAAATCCATTTCCCGAGACGAAACTCTGCCCAGTTTTCCATCTTGCTATCTTCAAGCTTTCAAGTGAGTTCATACCCCTTTCAAACACACTTTAAATACATTTTAAATGCTTTCATACTCTTTTAGGGGGGGAATACAAGTAAACATACGGTTATTATCGTGTATTTTATAAAGTTTCACTTAGCTTGTTTTACCGAATAAATCACTTGGAACTCATTACTATTATGGAAAACTCTTGTCATACTTTGCGTGCATTAGACTTATACGAAATATATAATGATCTTTCATTGTTAAGTCATTTTATACATTCGAAAAACTTATGATTTTGCTTTGTCAAACATTGTGAAAAAGGATAAACTTTGCATACAAAACTATCACTTTAATATAAACTTAATTGAGAATCCATGAGACGTGTACATCTTCAAACATTCATATGCATTTCATACTTTTATAAGAAAATAAGGGTTTTTCTTGGAAAATACAACAACTCGTATCTCAACCATTAGGGAAAATATGTGATTTTCTGGATCTAATACATTCACTTTCAACACAACAAATCACAACTCTTTACATTTGAAATGCTGCGTTTTCTGGAAAACATACACCCATTTTGGAATGGCATCCAATTTTTCTAAACTACTTATGAACTCACCAACTTAATTGTTGACACTTTTTCTTTGAAATAACTTGTATTCTCAGGGAACCGCGAAGCAGGTTTGGGAATCAACTTTTGGGATTAACGCGCTGGCGTTATTTACTTCTTTTGAATGATGTTTATGTATTTATCTTTTGAACATGTAATGAATACAATTATGTAAACATCTTGGAAACTTTAATATATATGGTGGTGTGTACTTTCCTTTTTATGAACTGTTATGATACTGAATATGACGTCCTCCGCCCCCGAACGTTTCCGCCGTTCTGGTTTGGGGGTGTGACATATTGTGTCGGTAGTCGTGGTGCCAATATTCGATCAAGTTGCGTGTATTGAATTAGCCTTGAACGTTTTCTGTTTTCAGCCCCTCATTGTTTGTAAAATTTACTTTTTCCACTCTCTAATTAAATAACTTTCCGGTTTGGTC
This sequence comes from Lactuca saligna, assembly GCF_052625555.1. Taxonomy (NCBI): domain Eukaryota; kingdom Viridiplantae; phylum Streptophyta; class Magnoliopsida; order Asterales; family Asteraceae; genus Lactuca; species Lactuca saligna. Next base: position 267,472,080 of record NC_136424.1, on the reverse strand, counting down.
CTTAAATCATTTTTCTTGACATTTTAACACCAAAAATTATTGAAATTTATATTTTTCAGCATATTTTTCATTGAAAACAGTTTAAGTCCCTGAAATTGCAGTTTTCTCGGTTATAACCCTTCTTTTTTGCAGTTTTTACAATTTTGGCCCCAATTGGAAAATTTTTGCAACTTTGGTCCTTTTTAAAATTGAAAAGCATTTTAAACCTTTGAAAAGTACTTGTAACACTAGTAGTCCATTGTTTTACAGAAAAACACAGTTTTGGCCCTCCAAAACAGAAAATTTCGCATAATGGGCCCTATTGGGCCGAAATTGTCATTTTTAGCCCATTAAGCTTGAAATTTATGTTTTTAATCCTCCAAAAGAGTATATTTTCAGAAAATACATTATGGAAACTGTTTTGACTCATCTCACCCATCAAATTTCGAAATATTTCATTTTGGGCCCTTCAACTTTGTATTTTTTAACATTTATGTCTAAAAAAAAAAATGAGTTTTTAGCCCAAAGTATGTATTATTAAGCCACTTAGCTATTTTTCTTGGTATACTTTGTATGTAGTAGTATGTTTTATGTTAGTATCATTTAACATAAAGTATATCTCGGTTTTTAGTGATTTATGACTAGATCCAACATCATAATCATACCAAACACACATATAAGCATAGAAATCATACAAGGCATACACATAATGTTAGATCTACACCTTTGCTTGTATTCTCCCCCACAAAAACTTATAAAAACCGAAAATAAGGGGGTATGAAGCTCACCATAGGGTTTGATTTCGGTTTTGGAGGAGAAATGGAAGAAAATTTGGTGATTTTCGGCCTAAGCAACCTTTTCTTGATGATCTCGAGTTTGAGAGGTTCTAAGACACAAGATTATGCTTTCATATGAGTTAAGGAGAGATTTTTGGATGTAAGAAGAAGTCTAAAGTATGGATCCAAGTTTCAACTTACCTAGATGATGATTTTTGTGAAGGATTCTCCTTGGAATGCTCTTGAATCTTCAAAATTTAGTGAAGAGAGTGGAGGGTGTTCTTGAGAGTGTTTGATAAGCAAAAATGATGGAAGTGTGTGTGTGTGGGTGCTTTCGGCCGAAGGAAAAAGAGGGAGGGAGAAGACAAGTGAGTGAGGTGATGTGTTCATGGAGACATGAGTTAGTGCATGGAGATCCAAGGGGTAATAATGAGGTGGCAATCCATAAGTCAACTTCTTCCTCTTGGGCTTGTCTTGGGCCAAAATTTGGAAAGAAAAGAGAGTATTGGGCTTTAATGCCCCTAAGCCCAATATTAGAGTTAGGTTTGATGATTGTAAGATATAAGTGTGATTTTTATACTTTGTTAGGCTAGTTTAAGTTAATTATGGTTCATAACTTTTAATTCATTTCATTCTAGGCCCAACATAGCCCAAAATATTGAAATAAATAAATATGGGTCCAATTAGAGCCCATTTAAGGGTTCTAAGCCCATGATAGTCAAATTGGAAGCTTATTGGTCCATTGGGGCCCAATAAGGAAGTCCTAGTCCAAAATGGACTTAAACGAGGACTTCTAGGGTTTCCAATTTCTTGATGACCATTTGTAGTACTTGTATGATGTATTTGATTGAAGTTTTTGATGTCATAATAATAGGTATCACGCATGCTCTTAAGTTTTTGATTCAACCTTTACTTGAATGTAGTGATTACAAGACACAAAATTTCTAGTTGTGACATCATCCCCCTGTTAGAGGGAATTTCGTCCCGAAATTATGTTTGAAAGCTAGATTTGAGAATGCTAGAATAGGTGAGGGTACTTTTGCTTCATTTGGTCTTCGCGTTCCGACGTGAATTCTGGCCCACGCTTTGCGTTCCACCGTACTTTCACGATCGGGATGCGACTTTGCTTAGTACGCTTCACCTCCCTGTCCATGATTTCGATTGGTTCCTCAACGAACAGGAGATTCTCATTGATTTCGATTTCGTCAAGAGGAATGACAAGGGTTTCATCTGATAGGCACTTCTTCAAATTAGAGACATGAAACACGGGGTGTACACCGTTTAGCTCTGCGGGTAGTTGCAGTCTGTATGCTACCGAACCTATTCGGGCGACGATTTCGAAAGGTCCAATGTATCGTGGGTTCAGTTTTCCCCGCTTTCCAAAACGGATAACTCCTTTCCAGGGTGAGACTTTCAACAGTACTCGATCACCGACCTAAAATTCTAAGGGCTTTCGCCGTTTATCAGCGTAGCTCTTTTGTCGGTCACGCGATGCTTGCAATCAAGCTCTGGTTTGAACGATCTTTTCCGTGGTTTCATGAATGATCTCCGGTCCCGTTAGTGCTTTGTCCGACGTATGTGTTTTTGCTAGCTGGGTGTCACCTACCTCAGCCCAACATAACGGTGATCTACACTTACGCACGTACAGTGCTTCGAAAGGAGCCACCTTGATGCTCGAATGATAACTATTGTTATATAAGAACTCGACTAAAAGTAGGTGGGTATCCCAAGACTTCCCAAAGTCTATTACGCATGCACGGAGCATGTCTTCGACTGTCTGGATGGTTCGCTCGCTTTGACCATCCGTTTGTGGATGATAAGCGGTGCTCATGTCGAGGTGAGTTCCTAGTGCCTTATGGAGTGATTGCGAAAATCGTGAAGTGAACCTACTGTCCCTATCCGAGATGATAGATACCGGCACTCCGTGGAGTCTCACGATTTCTCGAATGTATAAACGCGTCAGTCTCTCCATCTTATAAGATTCTTTAATTGGCAGGAAATGGGCAGATTTTGTCAGTCGGTCGATTATTACCCATATGGTGTCTAATCCATCCGACGTTTTGGGTAGCTTGGTCACGAAATCCATAGAAATCCCCTCCCATTTCCACTCAGGGATTGCCGGTTGCTGTAACAATCCTGAGGGTTTCTGGTATTCCACCTTTACTTTGGCGCACGTAAGGCACTTACTAACGTAGGTCGCAATTTCCGCCTTCATGTTAGGCCACCAATAGTGTTGTTTGATATCCAAGTACATCTTGTCTGAACTAGGATGAATGGAGTATTGTGTCTTGTGGGCTTCCTTCATAACGGCCTCCCTAAATCCTCCGATTTTTGGGACCCAAATACGGTTCATGAAGTAGTATACCCCATTCTCCCTTGTTTCTAGGTTCTTCTCCATCTCGCGCAATGCCTCGCTAGCTCTATTTTCCATTTTCATAGCCTCCGACTGGACTGATGCAATTTGAGTGGCTAGATGAGATTGAATGGTTATCGAGAGAGTTTTCGTACGGCGATTAGAGTACTCCTTCCGACTTAATGCATCAGCTACCACGTTGGCCTTGCCTGGGTGGTACTTGATCTCACATTCATAGTCATTTAGCAATTCAACCCATCTTCATTGTCTCATGTTCAGCTCCTTCTGGTTCAAGATGTGCTGGAGACTCTTGTGGTCTGTGAAGATGGTGCACTTCGTACCGTATAGGTAGTGCCTCCAAATTTTCAAGGCGAAGACCACGGCTCCCAATTCCAGGTCATGGGTCATATAATTTACTTCCTGTGTCTTTATTTGGCGAGATGCGTAAGCTATCACCCTTCCACGTTGCATGAGTACACAACCTAAGCCTTGATTTGACGCATCGCAGTAGACTACAAAATCTTCTTTTCCTTCCGGTAGAGATAGTACAGTGGCACTACAGAGAGCTTGCTTTAATGACCGAAACGCAATCTCTTGTTTGTCTGTCGATTTGAATGGTACGCCCTTTTGAGTAAGGGAAGTAAGTGGCTTGGCGATCTTAGAAAAGTTTTGAATGAATTTCATATAGTAGCCTGTTAGACCCAAGAACTGACAGATTTCCGTAGGTGTTGTTGGGATTGCCCATCCTTCAACAGCCTTGACTTTAGAGGGATCCACATGGATTCCATCCTGGCTGACTACATGACCTAGGAAGTTCACACTCCGGAGCCAGAACTCACACTTGGAGAGTTTGGCGTAAAGCTTTTCTGATCGCATAGTTGCTAGGACTTGTCGGAGATGTTGGCCATGCTCTTCTTTGCTTCGAGAATAGACGAGGATGTCATCGATAAACACAATGACGAAGTTGTCAAGGAACGGTCGGCAGATTCGATTCATTAGGTCCATAAATGCGGCAGGTGCATTTGTTAGACCGAAGGGGATTACGACAAATTCATAATGTCCGTAGCGGGTTCGGAAAGCGGTTTTAGGAATATACTCTTCCTGGACTTTGAGTTGGTGGTATCCGGACCGTAGATCTATTTTAGAAAAATAACTAGCTCCTTGGAGCTGGTCGAATAGATCATCGATTCGTGGAAGTGGGTAGCGGTTTTTAACAGTGAGTTTATTTAACTCTCTGTAATCGATGCACATTCTAAAAGATTCGTCCTTCTTTTTGACAAAGAGCACTGGAGCTCCCCATGGCGAGTAGCTAGGTCGGATAAATCCCTTGTCCAGAAGCTTACTGAGTTGGCTGGACAATTCCTGCATTTCAGCAGGAGCCAACCGATAGGGTGATTTAGCGAGAGGAGTTGTTCCTGGAACGAGGTCAATTCTGAACTCAACCTGTCTCTCTGGGGGTACTCCCGGAAGATCTTCCGGAAATACATCTGGAAATTCACACGCTACCGGAATATCTTGGATGTTAGTCTCTTCCTTGGTCTTATCCACTATGTGAGCCAAGAACGCCAAGTTGTTCTTTCGTAGATGTTTTTGTGCCTTTATGCACGAGATGAGGCGAAGATTCATGCTGAGTTTGTCTCCGTAAATTACCAGGGTTTCGTGATTTGGGAGACGAAGGCGAACGGCCTTCTCGTGGCACATAATCTTAGCATGGTGGGGGCTTAACCAATCCATCCCGATAATCACATCGAAACTCCTAATTGACACTGGCATTAGGTCTATTCGAAAGACGTGTTGGTTAAGGGTTAGGGTACATCCGATGTAGATTTCCCCAGTGGATTCGGTTTTCCCATTGGCCATTTCCACCGTATAGGTTTCATTTAGCTTTTGGGGCAACTGTTTTAATAAATGCTTAAACTTATTGCTTACGAAACTTCGCTCCGCTCCGGTGTCAAATAAGATGGATGCATAAGCATGGTTTAAGGGAAACGTACCTGTAACAACAGAGGGGTCCTGAACTGCCTCACCCTAACCCATAGTCAGCATCCTTCCTGCTCCTCTGTTTCCTGAATTGTTGTTGTTAGGGCAGTCTCGGCGGATGTGTCCAGTCCTCCCACACCCGAAGTAGGTGTGGCTAGGCCCTGCGTTATTGCTGCCGGCATTGATGTTGTTGTTATTCCAGTGGTTGTTGTTGTTGTTGTTGTGGTTGTTTCCCTGATTTTGATTCTGGGGAGGATAAGTCCTGCAGTATCTTGCAGTATGTCCCCTTCGGTTTCAACTGGTGCAATGGAGTTCCCTGCATTCGCCGTGATGATGGAGACCGCACTTATTACATTTGGGAAGATTACCGGAATAGGGTCTTGAAGCATTTGAAGCACCTGAGGCTGGAGCATGTGGTGCGGCTGGAACCGGTGCGGTGACAGTGTTAACTGCCACTGTCTGCTGCTTTTTAGAGGTCTCGGGGCCCTGACGTCCCTTCCTCTTGTTGTTCTTCCCTTTCTTGCCATCACCCTCTTTTTTCTTCTCAGCCTCCACTGGCTTCTCGCCCTTCTTGTTGTTATGATCATACAGCCTCTTCGCCAATCTCTTCGCGCTGTCAAATGTTTCGGGGTTTGCAGCTATCACATTCCCTTGAATTGGTGATGTTAGTCCCCATATGAATCGCTCAATCTTCTTTCCTTCCGAGGTGATCATACCCAGGCACAGCAGGGATAGTTCACTAAATCTCGACATGTAGGCATTGATATTCGCATTCTGCACAGTGAGGTTCCATAGCTCTTTCTCCATCTTCTGTATTTTGCTTCGTGGGCAGTACTCAGCCATTAACATTTCTTTCATCTCTGCCCACGGCATAGAGTTGGCTACAGGGAGCGTCATGGATTCCACATGTCCGTTCCACCAGGTGAGCTCTTGATCCACAAAAGTGCAGGCCGCGAACTTCACTTTCATCTGCTCAGAGCAATCACATATCTCGAATACCGATTCCACCTTCTCGATCCATCGCTTCAGAGTGATCACCCCTCTAGTGCCGTTGAAAGTTCGTGGTTTAGCGTTTGTGAAGTCCTTGTAGGTACATGTCTTGGTGGATCCTTGATTCATTCCGTTGTTCGAACTTCCGGATCCTTGCCCATTGACTCCTCCATTGTTCCCTTGATGAATTTGCGCAATCGCTGCAGTAACTGCTGCAGATACAGCTGCCTGGAACGCGGCTGAGTCAACTTCAGGTGGGCTTGGTCCTGGGTTTCCGCGAGTAGGTCGGAGGGGCATCTTTCTGTCACAAAACGGAAAGATGTTGAGGGTATGTGGTTTCTGTGAGGTCGTGATCCTACTGACTAGGTGCATGGTACGAACTTAAACACTACTACCATTGACCATTCAATCATAATTTCTCAACACATAGCAATTTGTAATATCGTAATAAAACACGTAAAATTTTATTAATATTATCCGCATTTAATACATGAAAATTTTGCTCGTAAGAGCATACATGAGTGACACTAATTTGACAGCATAACAGCTCTATGAGTAGTGTAGTCACTTAAACATAGAGTCGGAGTACATAGCATAGTTCCTAATGACCTACTATGATAAGTGTATCCTTAACCACGATGAGCTGCGTCCTACTATAACGGTGAAATCATATACCGAAGTGCTGAGCCAACAGCTGAGCCATCTCAGTCATGTCTACAATGACCTCATCCCTCTCATGCTCTGCTTGCACGGCACGTGCTTCCACGGCGAACAGTTGTTGCCGCAAGTCAGCAATCTCGGCTTCTGGGGAGCGATTCTCCCTCGCGGGATTCACTGGTGGGACGTGGTGATCCTGTTGCACTTCGCTAACAGGAGATGCAACGTGATCCATGTCCGGGGCCTGATCCTCTTCCATGTCATTGTCGGTCTCCTCGAACTCGTAGTCGGTGTCCATGTACTCGTCAGGTTCAACGCCGTGGACTCCCTCTTGATTCCCTTCTGGTTCGTCTTCGAGTATCCCGTGTGCCCCTAGGGCTTGGTGAAACTGAATGCCCTGATGCTCTCCCTCCATGAAGACTGGGAGAAAGTATACTAATAAGCTATCACTTTCCTATGACGCTACCACTATTGCACAAGCTAAACAGGCGTTCTCTTTTTGGTGGTAGAAGGGTATAGTTTTAGGTTCCCTAGCTATCCCGATCTCATCAAGACGTGTGTTAGTTTTACTTTGGAGAGAAGGTAGTTGATCAGGCTACATTCCCTCCTTGGTATCACTAGGAACAGTCCCGAATTAACCGAGATACTAGCATTACTGTGTTTGGTTCGGCGTTATGTCCCTATTCCTAATGCAAGCAAGGGTGTTTTATTTACTTGTTTTGTTCAGAGTTATGTTAGTCCCTCTTTTTGGTTTATAGTTGCATATCAATGTGTGGCTCGACATGCTAGTTCACTAAAAACAAAGCTCTGATACCAACCTGTCACACCCCCGAACCAGACGGCGGAAACGTCCGAGGGCTGTCGTGACTTAATTGAATACCATAACATTGAATATATATGGAACATAACAAAATTCGTCACCATGCATTAATATAGTACAACCGATAAAGTTTACATGAAGTACATTGTTTAAACATTACATTCCCAAAAATAAATTGTTCGACTCGTTAATAAGTAAACTGTAAGCCATCACTGGGTACATTTTTCCTTTGAATCACTGGTCACCTGAGAATACAAGTATTTTGAAAAACGTCAACATGTGAAATGTTGGTGAGTTCATAAGCGGTGTTTGAAAAGCAATGTTTTGTATCATTTTGAAAACCACCAGAAAATCCGATATTTTCTGAAAAGAGCTTTTGAAAACGTTTGTGAAGATCCATAGGTATGCTTGTTTGTTTCTATAGTTGTAAGAAAAATGTTCATCAAAATTGTGTGCATTTTGAAAAATGTGTGTATTGAAAAACCCTAGGAAAACCCGATGTTTTCCTAATTCTTTGAATTCCATGAAGTTAAAGATATAACCGTTGCAGCGCGTGAAGTCATTAATCCCAGGCGACATCGGATTATTTTTGCGTATGATTAATTGCTATAAACACGCGTTACACAAACGACCCGTTTATAACTATACTAACGATCCCGTAGGCGTCGTCCGTACTAATCACGTTATCCGACCGCCCTGACTTCGAGTAATCCCACATCCGAAGAGAAAGAGGACACGAAGACCCCGATGACTCCATTAACCGGTTGGGGATAAAAAAAAGGTACGAGGGGCCCTTGACCCGCCTCGCATAAAATACCGACTTTACTAGCAATACGATAGGACCCTTGGGGACCAATAGTATAAACGCCATTGAAAGTTCTTTTACACTGTGTTAGATCATGTAAGACCCAACAACTCGTAAGGTAGAAGTCTTCAGGCCTTAAGATTAGGTCATTGGGCTAGCCAGGCCCAACAAACAAGATTTTACACTTTGGGGCCCAAAGATGGTGCGTAGACGTCTGTGCACTCTCACGTGTGTATTGAATTACCAAATGTTTTCGTGTATGAGTCGAGTTATCGTTGTGTTAGAAGTTTCGGATTATTATTGATTCGAGATCGAATCAATTCGTTTAACAACGATTTTTGGTATTGTTGTGTATTGTGTCGGTAGTCGCGGTGCCAATATTCGATCAAGTTGCGTGTATTGAATTAGCCTTGAACGTTTTTTGTTTTCAGCCCCTCATTGTTTGTAAAATTTACTTTTTCCACCCTCTAATTAAATAACTTTCCGGTTTGGTCCTTAAATCATTTTTCTTGACATTTTAACACCAAAAATTATTGAAATTTATATTTTTCAGCATATTTTTCATTGAAAACAGTTTAAGTCCGTGAAATTGCAGTTTTCTCGGTTATAACCCTTCTTTTTCGCAGTTTTTACAATTTTGGCCCCAATTGGAAAAATTTTGCAACTTTGGTCCTTTTTAAATTTGAAAAGCATTTTAAACCTTTGAAAAGTACTTGTAACACTAGTAGTCCACTGTTTTACAGAAAAACACAGTTTTGGCCCTCCAAAACAGAAAATTTCGCATAATGGGCCTTATTGGGCCGAAATTGTCATTTTTAGCCCATTAAGCTTGAAATTTATGTTTTTAATCCTCCAAAAGAGTATATTTTCAGAAAATACATTATGGAAACTGTTTTGACTCATCTCACCCATCAAATTTTGAAATATTTCATTTTGGGCCCTTCAACTTTGTATTTTTTAACATTTATGTCTAAAAAAAAATGAGTTTTTAGCCCAAAGTATGTATTATTAAGCCACTTAGCTATTTTTCTTGGTATACTTTGTATGTAGTAGTATGTTTTATGTTAGTATCATTTAACATAAAGTATATCTCGGTTTTTAGTGATTTATGACTAGATCCAACATCATAATCATACCAAACACATATATAAGCATAGAAATCATACAAGGCATACACATAATGTTAGATCTACACCTTTGCTTGTATTCTCCCCCACAAAAACTTATAAAAACCGAAAATAAGGGGGTATGAAGCTCACCATAGGGTTTGATTTCGGTTTTGGAGGAGAAATGGAAGAAAATTTGGTGATTTTCGGCCTAAGCAACCTTTTCTTGATGATCTCGAGTTTGAGAGGTTCTAAGACACAAGATTATGCTTTCATATGAGTTAAGGAGAGATTTTTGGATGTAAGAAGAAGTCTAAAGTATGGATCCAAGTTTCAACTTACCTAGATGATGATTTTTGTGAAGGATTCTCCTTGGAATGCTCTTGAATCTTCAAAATTTAGTGAAGAGAGTGGAGGGTGTTCTTGAGAGTGTTTGATAAGCAAAAATGATGGAAGTGTGTGTGTGTGGGTGCTTTCGGCCGAAGGAAAAAGAGGGAGGGAGAAGACAAGTGAGTGAGGTGATGTGTTCATGGAGACATGAGTTAGTGCATGGAGATCCAAGGGGTAATAATGAAGTGGCAATCCATAAGTCAACTTCTTCCTCTTGGGCTTGTCTTGGGCCAAAATTTGGAAAGAAAAGAGAGTATTGGGCTTTAATGCCCCTAAGCCCAATATTAGAGTTAGGTTTGATGATTGTAAGATATAAGTGTGATTTTTATACTTTGTTGGGCTAGTTTAAGTTAATTATGGTTCATAACTTTTAATTCATTTCATTCTAGGCCCAACATAGCCCAAAATATTGAAATAAATAAATGTGGGTCCAATTAGAGCCCATTTAAGGGTTCTAAGCCCATGATAGTCAAGTTGGAAGCTTATTGGTCCATTTGGGCCCAATAAGGAAGTCCTAGTCCAAAATGGACTTAAACGAGGACTTCCAGGGTTTCCAATTTCTTGATGAACATTTGTAGTACTTGTATGATGTATTTGATTGAAGTTTTTGATGTCATAATAATAGGTATCACACATGCTCTTAAGTTTTTGATTCAACCTTTACTTGACTGTAGTAATTACAAGACACAAAATTTCTAGTTGTGACAAATAATGTCAGAGTACAATCCCATGGATCTCAAAGTGTAGAAATCATATATGTGTATGATGCACTGCCACCGCGTCGGCTCCTTCCCCTTTGCTGAAGAGGTTCTTGAAACAAATCTGAAACTGTAAGCACGAAGCTTAGTGAGTTTCTCCACTATACCACAAACTACATAACATATATACTGTCGGGCAATTCTGGGGTGCCCGACCTTTATTGTCCGGCCATTCTGGGGTGCCGACTACCCTGTCTAGCAATTCTGGGGGTGCCAACCTGCTTTATCTGGCAATTTTGGGGTGCCGACTTGCCCTCCGGTTTATCCCAACCGGATACAGGGACTATTTCACCCCCTACTACTACCACATAATAATATAAAATAAAAATATTGTTAGACATATCTGGGGTGCCCGACCTGCCCTATGGTCCTTACGACCATAACTCGGGGACTATTCCCCTACTACCTACTATTACATAACATAGTATCATGCCAACAGATAATCATATAAGATATCAACAAACCAGATAATTATCACAAAGACAATTATCTTTACTATGACTCTTACTAGCGGGCTGGCATTGGTGCCTTAGACCCAATTCTACTGGAAGGTAACTCACCCCAATGTCGTGAAGCATTTGAATTGTCCTCGCTTCCGGGATCAACACGTCTCAATTCCTACACATAACAATCATCATTAATTACCATTTCCTGGTCAACTCAGTTTAAAGTCAAAGTCATTGTTAATACCTTGGTCAAAGTCAACATCCGGTTGACTCAACTCACCGAGTATAAATTACAAGAAACCCACTTGAAATAAGTTAAAAGAACTTCAATCAATCATAATGTTTCTATCAAAAGACAATGGTAGGAGGATTAACAGTGATGAAAAGTAATCCTGCTTGATAAGCGGTGTAATTTGGCTAAATATAGCAAATGGTATGCTTCATTAAAACATCACACTTTTCAAGAATTTGTCAAGATTGCTCTTGGATCAAACCCCAATGCATGAAATCGAGTAATTAGTATAAATTACAAGAAACCTACTTGAAACAATTCGAAATAGCATGAATCTACTACGATCTTGATTTCAAAATGAAATCTTTGATACTTTAAACAATGAAAAAAAAGGATTTCTGGATGTTGTAATACAGAAAGAAATTTTTAAAGAAAGGGGATTTTGGTGTTCTTGAGTAGTGTGAAATAGGGTTTGGTTGGTGTGCGGGACTTGGATATTTGAACTATCTCCTAAATAGTTGTTTCAATCTTAAGATCCAACAGAAGCAAACGGGAACATGGGGTAGCATCGTAGGCCGTAGCATCAGCAAAGGGCAAATTTTACATTTACTAAGGATCTAGTATGAGTAATTTTGTAACTTACTAAAGATTTTGTTTGACTTATTTATATACTCTATTAATATTTGTGGTTCTTTTGTTATCTCAATATATTGGATTCATATGAGTTTAATGGATTTACATATTTATATTCCACACAATATATAATTTTATCTATTAAAATCTTCCCTCCATTAAACTCATATGAATTCAATAGACTAACACATGTATATTCCATTCATTATATGTGTGTCTAAGGGTAGTAAGTGTTAGGGGCGAGCAAAACCGAACCCATAAACGAAAAGCCGAAAAATCCGACAAAACCAAAACCGAAACCAACTTCAAAACCGACAGGTTGGGTTTAGGATTCTCAAAAACCAAAATTTTCGGTTTTGTTTGGTTTCATAAATTTAAGAAACCGTAAGAAACCGAAACGACCGTAGTTTATTATATATATAATTAAAACATATTATACATATGCATTATATATATATATATATATATATATATATATATATGAAATAAGAAAGCATATAGCGTCTTGGTGGCTTGGTAAGCCGCTATCTCTTATACAGGAAGGATCCAGGTTTGAATCTTGCTAAGTGTTTTTGGAAATTTTAATTTTTTAGCATCCTAAAGTTATCCCACATCGATACTGGAACAAACTTTTTACTGAATACGATTGTATGAGGGGAGTTTAAGGTATGTATTTTAGATATCATACTGGAGTTCACCCAATAATCTTCTTCTATATAATCTATAATATCTTTTTATATATAATGAAGTCATTGGTTTGGGTTGATCCCAACCTAATAAGTGCATGGTTAGTATTTGGTTTCTAAGTTTTAAAGTTTGCGGTTTTAAAACCGGTTAAACCCGAAACTGAATTCGGATAAACAGAGAAACCGAACCCATCAGTTTTGGGTTGGGTTGGGTTCCAATTTTCTTAAAACCGATAATTCGGTTTTGGATTTTGTTTTAGGTCAAAACCGATCCAAACCGCTCCATGCTCAGCTCTAGTGAATGTAGAGTTCAATGGAGATTCAACTCTTATTTCTATTGAGTGTTAATGAGATTTAACTCCCCATTTAAAATGGTCTCTGTGGTTTCTCATTTTATATGTTAAGGTACAAACCTTTTAAATGTATTAGATTTGGTCATTTTCAACAATCTTTGTTGTGGCGTTGGTCTATCTTCCATTAACTATAATAGTTTGACTGTTAAAATTTTGAAAATAACTATTTTATTTTTAGGACCATTTCTGAAACCATACTATAAGAAATATTACAACATATCTTCCTTTTGTTTTTATTGAATTATTATATATTAATAAACTTTATTTTTAATATATACTATTTATATATTAACAAATATTGTTTTATGAGATTATTAATTTCATTTAATTAATTTTTTTTTTCAATTTTATTGTTATCGAATATTTTAATTGGATAATTATATCTGAATAAATATTATTTTTTGTATATATTATTTATATACTAATAAAGTTTATTATATTTGATTATTAATTTATTTTAGTTAATTTTGTTTATTAGAGTAATTTTTTGTTGGATTGTTATATATCGTTAAATATTATTTTTAATATATAATATTTATATCCTAACAAATATTACATTATGATAATTATATTAATTTATTTTAGTAATATTTTTTAATTCCTGTTTTTTGGATTAATTCTTTTTTATTGGAACATCACTTTTAGTTTAATTTTTTAATATAATAAATATTATTAAAACTATTAATTTTTTTTTTTTAATTTTATTGTTATCGGATATATATATATATATATATATATATATATATATATATATATATATATATATATATATATATAAAGTCTATGACACTCCGTAGGAATAGTAAAGTTCCTAAGGAGTTGCCGGAAATGATCCCTTATTGATTTGTATATGGTTAATTCCATCTCTTTTTTTGCCTTGGGTCCTTTTATGTCATTATCTTTATTGTTGATGGGTCTTTTATATTATTATCAATCGGCTTCTACTATAACTACAACTATAATATGTTTTCAACTGCCTTTGCTGTCCCATAGGATGCTTGCATAACTTTTTGCACCCGTTTGAATACTTAGATAGCTTTTCTCCCACCGTCTTTCTATCTCCAGTCCTTGTTTACCCTTTACTTTCCTCCACCGCCTTAACCCAATTGATCTTCAAGAGGTTCTCCTAATCTAATTGATATCCACTTTGTCGATCTAAAATTGAACGCAACCTCTGCATAACTCTCTTCGCCAGCCCTCTTCATCGACTCTAACAAGAATCTGATAGGTGTCATGGAATTGATCCGTCTTTTCCAAATGTTTGTGATTTGGGGTTTATTACGACCGATTATTTCTTTTGCCTTTTTTTCCTTTCCAATTTCTTGCTTGAAAATCGCTATTGAAACTTAACCCCCTTCTTTCAATCGATTTTGCAACCATGAAAAGATGAACAACGTATCAGGTTTGCAAAGCCTCTTTGATTTCCGATACCTGGTCCAATTTTGTAGGTATCTATACAAATTTACTTCAGTAAATGAAGGTTTTTTTACACACATCAAGGTTTTATTGATTTTTTCTCTGCCTCTCAATTTTTTTTATGAATTTTTTGTTTGTGGCTCAACTTAGCGTACACTTTCCTGTAGAGGATGTAAATGTTTGGTCGGTGCACATGACCACTATGAAGACGATGACCGTGTCTTTTAGCTGACGTCATTTTTTCAACTACCTAATCCCTTCTTGATTTTATCAGGTATATATGATGTTTTATTTGGGTGTTATCGCTTCCAAAAACTACTATCATGTTTTATTTGGGGTTTGTTGCCTCCAAAAACTACTTATTTTATTCTATTTATTCTTTTCATGGATTGTAACATCCCAAAATTTAAGGCCAAAAATTTTATTTTTAATTAAGTAACTTATACAATCGTTTACTGAAAACATCATCAATATCATATCAATCCATAATCTCATGAGTCAAACATCATAAAACATTTCATAAAATAATAATAATGTCAGAGTACAATTCCATGAATCTCAAAATGTAGAAATCATATGTGTGTTTGATGCACTGCTACCGCGATGAATCCTTCCCCTTTGCTGAAGAGGTTCCTGAAACAAAACTGAAACTGTAAGCATGAAGCTTAGTGAGTTCCCCCATTATACCACACACCACAAAACATATATACTGTGTCGGACAATTCTGGGGTGCGCAACCTTCCCTGTCCGGCCATTCTGGGGCGCTGACCTTACCTTGTGTGGCAATTTTGGGGTGCCGACCTACCTGTCTAACAATTCTGGGCTGTCGACCTACCCTGTCTGGCAATTCTAGGGTGCTGACCTACCCTCCTATTTATCCCATCCGGCTACAAGGACTATTTCACCCCTTACTACCACCACATAATAATATAACATAAATATACTATTAGGCATATCTGGGTTGCCCGACCTGCCCTGTGGTCCTTACGACCATAACTCGGAGACTATTCCCATACTACCAACTATTACATAACATAGCATCATGCAAGCACATAATCATAACAAATATTAACAAACGAGATAATTATCACGAAGACAATTATCTCTATTATGACACTTACTAATGGGTCGGCCTTGGTGCCTTAGACCCACTTCTAATGGAAGGTAACTCACCCCAGTGTCGTGAAGCATCTGAATTGTCCTCGCTTCCGGGATCAACACATCTCAATTCCTACACATAACAACCATCCTTAATTACCATTTCCTGGTCAACTCAGGTCAAAGTCAAAGTGAAGGTCAACACCTTGGTCAAAGTCAATGCTAAGTCAAAGTCAACATATGGTTGACTCAACTCACCGAGTATATATTGCAAGAAACCCACTTGAAATAAGTCAAAAGAACTTCAATCAATCATAATGTTCCTATCAAAAAATAGTGGTAGGAGGATTTAGAGAGGTGAAAAGTAATCATGTTTGATAAGCTATGTAATTCAGCTCAATATAGCAAATGGTATGCTTCATTAAAACATCATGCTTTTCAAGAATTCATCTAGATTGCTCTTGGATCAAACCGCAACTCATGAAATCGAGTAATTAGTATAAATTACAAGAAACCCACTTGAAACAGTTCAAAATTGCGGGAAACTACTACGATCTTGATTTTGAAAGGAAATCTTTGATACTTTTAACAATTAAGAAAGGGTTTTCTTTTTCTTACCCACCTCACATTACCATAGTTTTCTGATTACCCAAATTTGTAACTTGTAAGTGGCTCTTTGAGAAATTTGTGATGAGTAGAATCTGGATGTTATAATGCAAAAAAGAAATTTTAAGAGAAAGGGGATTTTTGTGTTCTTAAGTATTGTGAAGCAGGGTTTGGTTGGTGTGCAGGACTTGGATATTTGAACTATCTCCCAAATAGTGTTTTCAATCTTAAGACCTAACAGAAGCAAATGGGAACATGGGGTAGCATCGTAGGTCGTAGCATCAACAAAGTGCAAATTTGACATTTACTAAGGATCTGGTATGAGTAATTTTGTAAGTTACTAAAGATTTTGATTGACTTATTTATATACTCTATTAGTATTTATGGTTCTTTGGTTATCTCAATGTATTGAATTTATATGAGTTTAATGGATTGACATATTTATATTCCACACAATGTATAATTTTATCTATTAAAATCTACCCTCCGTTAAACTCATATGAATTTAATAGATTGACACATGTATATTTCATTCATTATATGTGTGTCTAAGAGTAGTGAGTGTAGAGTTCAATGGAGATTGCACTCTCATTTCTTTTAAGTGTTATATCCCTATTTAAAATGGTCCTTGTGGTTTCTCATTTTATGTAGTTAAGGTCCAAACCTTTTAAAAGTTTTAAATTTGTTCTTTTTCAGGAAGTTTTGTTGTAGTGTAGGTCCATCTTCCGTTAACTATAATAGCTTGATTGTTAAATTTTTTAAAATGACTATTTTACTTTTAGGACCATTTCTGCAACCAAACTACAAGAAACATTTCAACATATCTTCTCTTTGTTTTTATTGAATTATGAATTATCAATAAGCATTATTCATAATATATACTATTTATATATAATTAAATATTGTTTTATGAGAATATTAATTTCATTTAATTAAGTATTTTTAATTTTATTGTTATCGGATATTTTCATTAGATTATTATATATGAATAAATATTATTTTTAATATATATTATTTATATATTGATAAAGTTTAATATATTTGATTATTAATTTATTTTAGTTAATTTTGTTTATTAGAGTAATTTCTTTTTTTTTTTGGAATATTATATATCCTAATAAATATTACATTATCAGAATTATATTAATTTCTTTTACTAAAATTTTTTAATTCCTGTTTTTTGGATTAATTCTTTTTTATTGGAACATTACTTTTATTTTATTTTATTTATATAATAAGTATTATTTAAATTATTAGTTTCCTTTAATTATTAGTTTTTTAAATTTTGTTGTTATCGGATATTATATATATATATATATATATATATATATATATATATATATATATATATGTCTAGGACACTCCTTAGGAATAGTATAGTTCCTAAGGAGTTGTAGGAAATGGTCCCCTGTTTATTTGTATATGGTTAATTCCATCTATTTTTTGCCTTGGGTCTTTTTATGTTGTTATCTATATTGTTGGTGGGTCTTTTGTATCATTATCTACTGGCTTCTACTATAACTACAACTAAAATGTGTTTTCCACTGCCTTTGCTGTCCAATCGGATGCTTACATAACTGTTTCCACCTGCCTGAATACTTAGATAGCTTTCCCCCCACTGTCTTTCTATCTCAAGTCCTTCTTTACTCTTTACTTTGCACCACCGCCTCAACCCAATTGATCTTCAATAGGATCTCCTTCTCTTATTGATATCCACTTTGTCGATCTAAAATTGAACGCAACCTCTACATAACTTTCTTTATGGGGCCTCTTCATCGACTCTCACAAGAATCTGATCAGTGTCATGGAATCGGTCCGTCTTTTCCAAATGTTTATCTAGCATCCGGTTCCTGGTATGCAGTTTATTCATGTAATTATCACTTTTGGCCTGGGACTCGGTGAGTTGGAGGCACAACTCGTCGAGTATAATCAATTTTGGACGCAGGGGTTTAGTGACCTACTCGATGAGTCGGAAGACCGACTTGATAAGTAGGAGCTATCTGGACAAAACCCTAATATTTAGCGTTTTCGCCCTTTTTAAAAAACTTATGTCCCCCATCTCAGCCTCCATCGTCCCTTATACTCCCAAAAGGCATTACCTTGAAACCCTAGCCTTCTTTGAGTGTTCTAAGGCCATTTTATGCATTTTGGTGAATTGTGAAGCTTGGGAAGAGGAAAGGAGCTGGGGAGTTCAAGTTGGAGCTTGGAGATCCAAAGATTTCGTTACATTTCCAACTCATTTAAGGTAAAGAGCTTCTATCTTGATCTTCCATGTAGATAATCATCTTTAGGGCTTGGATCTTGGTATATTTAGGGCTTCTAAGCCATTAGGTTATGAAGTGTAATATGGGGTTATGATTTCAGATCTGGGGCCATTGGGGGTCTTTATGGCATAAAAGATGCCAACTTTGTTGCCATAAACACCCCTTGCACCTTGTAGACCATCTTGTATGGCCTTTTGAGCCAAAGATCCCATGCATGTGAACCAAGCTGGAGGCTTTACATGTAAAGTGGACATTTAGAGGCTAGATCTTTGGTTTTGATGTGTTAAGACCCATTTAAATTGATTGTATAGTAATGGTTAAGGATGGACCCAACGAGTCGTTCTTAGGACTCGGCGAGTCGGGGCGTAATGACCATCAAATCCTTTCTGTCGATGGACCAGATAATAGTATGGAAAGTCCCCCCCCCTAGTTTTTTAGGCTCTTAAGGGACCTGGGAATCATGGGACTCGACGAGTGCTAGAACATACTCGGTGAGTCCAAGACAATCTCCCAACCCATGACGACGGACTCGATGAGTTGTTCATACAACTCGGCTAGTCACATACTAGACAAGTTCATATGAGGAAGCTGAACTCGACGAGTTCAAGGAAGAACTTGGTGAGTCAGTTGAAGATTGTCCTGATGTTATGATTGAAGTAGAACTTGCCGAGTTCTTGCTACACTCGACAAGTAGAGTCAGGTTGGGAGCATATAATGGGATGGGGACTCGACGAGTTGGCTGGCCAACGCGGCGAGTCAAGCCAACTAAAGGATGACTTTGACCTTGACTTTGACTTGGATTTGGGTTGACTCCTGTAAGGCTTATTGGTATGCATAATAATCGAGAAAGATGGTTGTGTAGGGATTAGGGAGTCGAGACGAGTTGATACCGATGATGAGGACTGTGCGGATTCTACATGACATCGAGGTGAGTTACCTTCCAGTGGAAGTGGATCTAAGGCACCAAGGCCGGCCCACTAGTATGAGTTATAGTTGAGATGACTATCTTCGTGATAGTTGTCTAATATGTGTGATGCGTTATGATTACGTGCTAGTATGCTATGATGCTATGTGTTATATGATAATAGGGGTAGGATAGACCTCGGTATCGGTCAAAAGGACCAAAGGGGTAGTTAATGTGCAGTCATGTTAGTTATCTTATGTGCAATGATTTTATGTGATAGTAGTAGTAGAGGGGTGAAATAGTCCCCGATGAACGGTCGAGAGGAACGAAGAGGTAGGCCAGCACCCAGATATGTTAGGCTTGGTTACTGGTCGAGAGGACCGAAGGGGTAGGCCATATGTAGTTATAGTGGTTCAAAATCAAATATCCGTCAAGGACCGATATTCAATATATATGTTATTGTGGTGGGATATCATTATTTTTTATGTTATGTAGGGCCTTTGTAACCTTGTGTTTTATTGGATGAATAGATCGTCATTAACTAAAACATATAGTAAATTAGAAAATGTTTGAAGCAAATGTTTATCAATCTCATAAAACCCCCACCATATATCTCTGTTTTAATAATAAATGAAGTGACTTAATAAAAAATTTAGCTATAAACGCTATTTCACCGCTATCCCACCGATATTTGTCAAATATCAGTCAAATAGCGATCAAATATCGGTCACTATCACCGCTGTTTACGGTACCGCTATTTTGGACCACTATTTAGTACCGGTATTTTACCACCTACAGATAACTGCTATCCCACCGCTATCTCACCGCTATCCCACCGCTATTGACTGCATAGGGTAGGCCAACACCTAGGTATGCTAGGCAAGGTTACCGGCCGAGAGGATTGAAGGGGTAGGTCAGGCACCCTGATATGCCTGGAAGTATGTGTTATGTATGGTATGTGGTATGATGGGGGAAATCACTCTAAAAGCTTTGTGCTTACAATTTCAGTTTTGGTTTCAGGTACCACTTCCTTTAAGGGGAAGGAGCCGACAGTGTAGCAGCGCATCACACACACACACACACACACATACACACTCATATGGATTCCGCGTGGAGATCTCTGGGATTGTACTATGATTTTGATTACTTTTGATGACATGGTTTTCAGACATGTTGTTACGGTTTTTATAAATTGATATGACAGTGGCAATATTTGGTAAACTATGTTATGAATCTCGTAACTAAAAATGAAATTTTTGGCTTTGAAAATTGGGATGTTACAGTTTGTGATTTGGGGTTTATTACTACCGATTTATTTCTTTCCCTTTTGTTCCTTTCCAATTTCTTGCTTGACAATCGCTATTAAACCTTAACCTTCTTTCAATCGATTTTGCAACCACGGAAAGATGAACATCGTTTCAAGTTTGCAAAACCTCTTTGATTTCCGATACCTGATCTAATTTTGCAGGTATTTATTCAACTTTATTTCAGTAGATGATGGGTTTTTCACACACATCAAGGTTTTATTTATTTTTTCTCCGCCTCTCAATTTTCTTCTTTTTCTTATGAATTTTTTTGTGGCTCAACTTAGCATACACTTTCCTGTAGAGTGTGTAAATGTTTTGTCGGTGCAGATGACCACTATGAAGACAACGACTGTGTCTTTTAGCTGAAGACATTTTTTCAACTACCTAATCCATTCTCGATTTTATCAGGTATATATCATGTTTTATTTCGGTGTTATCGCTTCCAAAAACTACTATCATGTTTTATTTGGGTTTTGTCGCCTCCAAAAACTACTTATTTGATTCTATTTAGCCTTTTCATGGATTGTAACATCCCAAAATTTAAGGCCAAAACTTTCATTTTTATTTAAGTAACTCATAAAATCGTTTTCTGAAAACATCATCAATATCATATCAATCCATAATCTCATGAGTCAAACATCATAAAACATTTCGTGGAATAATAATAATGTCAGAGTACAATCCCATAGATCTCAAAATGCATAAATCATATGTGTGTGTGATGCACTACTACCGCGCTGACTTCTTCCCATTTGTTGAAGAGGTTCGTGAAAAAAAAAACTGAAACTGCAAGCACGAAGCTTAGTGAGTTCCCCCACTATACCACAAACCACATAACATATATACTACTGGGCAATTTTGGGGTGCCTGACCTTCCCTGTCTGGCCATTTTGGGGCGCCGACCTTACTTTGTCTGGCAATTATGGGGTGTTGACCTATCCTATCTAGCAATTCTGGGGTGCCGACCTACTCTGTCTGGCAATTATGGGGTGCTGACCTGCCCTCCGGTTTATCCCAACCGGCTACGAGGACTATTTCCCTTCCTAATAATACCACATAATAATATAACATAAACATATTATTAATCATATACGGGGTGCCCGACCTGCCCTGTGGTCCTTCTGAACAAAACTAGCGGACTATTCCCCTACTACCTACTATTACATAACATAGTATCATGCCAGCACATAATCATAACGAATATCCACAAACCAAGTAATTATCACAAAGACAATTATTTATACTATGACTCTTACTAGCGGGTCGGCCTTCGTGCCTTAAACCCACTTCTACTGGAAGGTAACTCACCCCAATGTCATGAAGCGTCTGAACTATCCTTGCTTCCGGGATAAACACCTCCTAATTCCTACACATAATTGATGGGTTTTGAGCATTCTAAAACTCCTATGGTGTACATGCAACCCTTGAACCTTGTATCTATGTTTAACTATGATACATGCAAATTTTATTTTCCAAGGTTTATAACCTATCTAGCATACATAGGGAACTTTTAAACATGAAAACTAGTATGAAATTTATACCTTTTGTTGCTGGAATTCCTTTGATAACCTTGTGAGCCCAGCACCCCAAATGTGATGCCTCAAGTGCTTCACACAACAAGAAGTACACTGGGAATAACTTAGAGAGAAATGCAACACACTTAGAAATCGGCTATGTCCTCTTGTTCTTCACTAGTGTCCGATTTTTGTAGCTAACACATCCATTTTATAGCGTGTCACAAGTAGGGTTACACCATGTAAACCCTAAATGACATGAATTTTCATTTCTTGGGTCCATGGGTTCAAAACCACCATGGAGCATCTCATGGGTTTTAGCCCAACTTAATACACCATGGAGTACAAGCCCACTATTAAAGAAATGGGTGATTACACAATTAGTCCATCTTTTTAATTAGTCTTCTTTTGATCACAAAATTAATTCTAAATTAATCTTGATCAATATTAATTAAATAATATTATTAATATATCATAACCTATAGTATATTAATAAACCATGAGTGTCGTTTCTCTCATTGTAGTCTACCCAAGTGCATGATGCCATGCAACCTAAATGGGCCATGCCAAACTGGGTCAAGTACATACCAGAAATAGTTATGGACTTAGACACCTTATCCAACAGTCTCCCCCTTAGATAAGTCTAATAACTATTACTGCAAGTATGACTTTAGGAACCGATTGGCAATCGTAGCTCTTTCAAGGTCTCTCGGAACTTAGATGATGATGTTACACCATTTAAGATAAGTGATAATAAAATCCTCTGGTCTTATGATATCAACCGGATAAATACATTGAACAATGTCGTACTTATTGTCCAACAGTTTGTTTCCTGATTTCCGATTTGTTTGAGATAGAACTTAATCAAACACATCAATTTAGCTCTGACCGGGTCCGGTACATAGGTTAAAACAAAATCATCGAGGGGGCCAGATATTGCTTCTAATCCAAGAAGGAACAGATAAACTTTGACTCATATGCTTGTTCTACTACTTGTTGAATTATACACAAAGGCACGTTTTATAACATCGAGTTACCAATGCGTTCTCATATAATCAATGTATAACCAACTCATAGTCAAAAACTCATTTCTCTAGGTTTGAAGATTTATATGATATTACCATCTCACGATCACTCGAGATAAATTCCATGAAATGATACAAGTGAGCCTGGGTTGAATCCAATACTCAAACTTATGAGCACTCATGAGTGTTGTAGCAACTATTTCTATGTCTAACTACTTAGATGTCTATAAGCCAACTTCATGATAGTCTTGATTCATATCTACTTCCAACATATGACCGACTGTGGATATTTTGAATAAGGTAATTATTCTGGAAGTCAAAACATGCAAAGCTAAAACTATAGTAAATAATTGACAAAGATAGCAACACTTTACTCATAAATAAACAACAACTTTTATTCATCATCAAATGTCAATTACATTTTACAAGTTTCAGAAATACCTATCTAATCTGTAAAACTAATATCATCCTTCAGCCCGATGTGCCTCGCATGCTGTTAAATACTTAACCCTAGTCAGTCCCTTCGTGAGGGGATCTGTTGGGTTCTGATCCGATGATACCCTTTTTGCCACGAGGAGTGCTTCTTCTATTCGATGTCTGATAAAATGGTATTTTCTTTCGATATGTATGGATCTCCTGTGATCCCTTGGTTCCTTTGCTAAGGCAACTTGACTTTCACTATAACAGAAAATTTCCATAGGCTCCTTTATAGCTGGTACAACTCCAAGATCTCCGATGAAGTTCTTCAGCCATATAGCCTTCATCGATTCTTCACTTGCTGCTATGTACTCTAATTCACAAGTCGAATCAGCTACCGTCTCCTGCTTGGAACTTTTCCAAGTAATTTCTCCCCCGTTTAAGGTAAAAACCCAGCCTGACTGAGAGTGGAAATTATCTCTATCAGTCTGGAAGCTAGCATCACTATACCCTACCACTCTCAAGTCATCACTCCTACCGAAGGCAAGGCTCTTTACTGCAGTCCAGTGAGCCTTGCCAGGGTTCCCCTGATATCTGCTGACCATGCTCAAAGCAAAATCCATATTAGGATGAGTACAAGTTATAACATACATGATTGAGCTTACAACGGAAGCATATGGTGCTCAACTCATTTCAGCTATCTCAGCCTCTGTACCCAAACTCTGAGTCTTACTTAGCTTGGCGTTACTCTAGATTGGTAAATCTCCTTTCTTGGAGTCTTGCATGCTGAACCTATTTAGCACCTTATCCAAGTAAGTACTCTAACTAAGTTCAATCAGTCTTTTACTCCTTTCTCTTAATATCCTTATCCCTAGGATATAGGTAGCTTCTCTAAGGTCCTTCATAACAAAGCACTTCCAAGCCATGACTTCACCTCCTGCAACGTTGGGACATCATTTTCTATGAGTAGTATGTCATCCACATACAATACCAAAAAGCTAACTATACTCCCACTAGCTCTGACATATATGTAGAACTCATCTTCGCTTCTCGAGAAACCAAACTCCTTGACCTTTTCATCAAAACAAAAATTCCAGCTGCGAGATGCTTGTTTCAATCCATAAATGGATTTCTCAAGCTGGCATACTCTATTTGGGTACTCTTCACTGATAAAACCCTTTGGCTGACTCATGTAAACATCCTCAGCCAAGTTTCCATTAAGGAAAACGGTTTTGACATCCATTTGCCATATTTCATAATCATAAAATGCAGCAATGGCTAGCATGACCCTAATAGATTTTATCTTCGCTACTGGTGAGAAGGTTTCATCATAATCAATGTCCTGAGTCTGAGTAAAACCCTTCGCAACTAGTCGCGCCTTATAAGTATGCGCTTTACCATCCATGTCGGTCTTCTTCTTGAAGATCCACTTGCACCCGACTATCTTACAGTCGGGTACATTGTCAACCAAGTTTCATACTTGATTGTCATACATGGACTGTATCTCACTGTCCATAGCCTCCTTCCATTTAGCAGAATGTGGGCATGCCATGGCTTCCTTAAAGCTGTTAGGTTCATCCAAATTTACCAGTGTACTATCACTAATAAATGTATCACCTTCCGCAGTAATATGGAAACCATAGTAATGCTTAGCTGCATTCCTAACCCTTGTGGAATGCCTCCGAGGTACAAAATCGTCAACCGGATCAACAAGAGTTTCCTCCTCAGGTTGATTGCTAGGATTTGAGGTTCCTTCATCACTTAACTCTTGAATTTCTTCAAGGTTAATTTGACTCCCACTGTTTCCTTGGCTTATAAACTCTCTTTCGCGAAGGACCCATCTTCTTGCCAGAAAGACCACATTCTCACTGGGTCTGTAGAAGAGGTAACCAAAGGATTTTTGTGGGTAGCTGATGAAAATACACTTCTTACTTCGAGGTTCGAGCTTATCTTGAGTCTCGCGTCTCACGAAATCTTTGCAACCCCAAATCTTGTTGTGGTCCAAATTGGGAAGTTTCCCAACCCACATCTCATGAGGTGTTTTGGTAACCTTATTTGTAGGGACTAAATTAAGGATATGGGCGGTAGTCTCTAAGGCATACCCCAAAAAAGAGATTGGTAGCAAAGATCGGGTCCTCATGGAGGGATCCATGTCCAACAAGGTTCGATTACGCCTCTCAGCCACACCATTCAACTGTGGTGTCCTCGAAGGTGTCGATTGTGAGACAATCCCACACTCCTTAAGATAGTCAAGGAACTCTATACTATGATACTCACCACCTCTATCGGATCGAAGTATCTTAATGTTCTTGCCCAATTGATTTTCTACTTCCTATTTAAACTCTTTAAACTTTTCAAAAGTCTATGCCTTATGTTTGATTAAGTAGACATAACCATATCTACTAAAATCATCAGTAAAAGTCACATAATATCAATTAGCATCCTTTGTGGCGGTTTTGAAGGGTCCACATACATCAGTATGTATAAGGTCCAACAAACCCTCACCCCTTGCACAATTACCAGTGAAGGGTGATTTTGTCATTTTCCCAAGCAAAAAAGACTCACAACTATCATCTGACTTTAGGTCAAATGAATCCAATACTCCATCCTTTTAGAGTTGGCCTATGCGTTTCTTGGTTACATAACGAAGACGACAATGCCATAATGATGCTTTATCCAAGCTAGTAGAAGAATCAATACACAACACATTATTTCCTAGGTTGTCTACAACCGACATAGTTTCATACACACCATCACAAGGTAATGCTTTAAAATAACGAACATTATTACAGAAAGCATTAATACTACCATATTCATTATCAAAAGAAAAGGTAAACCCTTGTTTGTACAAAGCATGAAAGGAAATAATATTCCTCACCATTTCAGATGAGTAAACACATTTATTCAAATCTAACTTTAACCCACTACTTAGCAACAAAGTATAAACCAATCTTGGTAACAGGCGAAGCCTTCCTATTCTCCATTATTAGGTTTATCTTCCTGTGCTCCACATCTTGACTTCTTCTTAGGCCTTGAAAATCAGAACATATGTGAATACCACAACCTGTATCAAGGACCCAAGAGTTACAATGTCGTGAGTTATTAGACAATATAGTGTATATACCTGCATGGGATGGTTTCACTTTCCCATCCTTGACATCTTGCAAGTATTTTGGGTAGTTTTGCTTCTAGTGCCCCTTAGTCTGGCAATAGAAGCATTCCACCTCTTTGGGGTTGGCAGAATGAGTGATAGAACCACTTTTGGTTCTAGATGAGGAGCCTTCAAGAGACTTTCCCTTGGTACCCTTCAAAGGGGTCTTCCTCTTCTGTATTTCGCCTCGTGGGCAGTACTCTGCCATTAACATTTCTTTCATCTCTATCCACGGCATAGAGTTGGCTACAGGGAGTGTCATGGATTCTACATGTCCGTTCCACCAGGTGAGTGCTCAGGGCAGTCGCATATCTCGAATACCGACTCCACCTTTTCGATCCATCGCTTAAGAGTGATCACCCCTCCAGTGCCATTAAAAGTTCGTGGTTTGGCGTTTGTGAAGTCCTTGTAGGTACATGTTTTGGTGGGTCCTTGATTCATTCCATTATTTGAACTTCCAGCTCCTTTCCCATTGACTCCTCCATTGTTCCCTTGTTGAATTTGCGCAATCGCTGCAGTGACTGCTGCAGATACAGCTGCCTGGAAAGCGGCTGAGTCAACTTCAGGTGGGGTTGGTCCTGGGTTTCCGCGAGCAGGTCGGGGAGGCATCTTTCTGTCACAATACGGAAAGATGTTGAGGGTATGTTGTTTCGGTGAGGTCGTGATCCTACTGACTAGGTGCATGGTACGAACTTAAACACTACTACCATTGACCAATCAATAATAATTTCTCAACACATAGCAATTTGCAATATCGTAATAAAACACGTAAAAATTTATTAATATTATCCGCATTTGATACATGAAAATTTGCTCGTAGGAGCATACATGAGTGATACTAGTTCGACAGCATAACGACTCTATGAGTAGTGTAGTCACTTAAACATAGAGTCGAAGTACATAGCATATTTCCTAACGACCTACTATGATAAGTCTATCCCTAACCACGATGAGCTGCGTCCGGAGGTGGTGCCGAGGATGTGGATGCTCCCTGAAGACGAGCCACCAAGCGTTCCGCGTCCCGAAGTCGAGACTCCCACCGAACCTGCCTCATGTGAAACTCTCGAAGGACGTCACGCGTCTCCTGCTCCGCACGCTCGGACCTAGTCCTTAACTGGCGCACCTGATCGGCAGTGTCCTGGGCAAGGTCGCCTGTATTCCGCAACCGTTTCACCATGACTGGAAGGGCTCGATCGGCCGGTCGTCCGTCTCTCAGGTCAAAGAACTCGCGCGACATGCCGTACGGGGGTCGCTATCCCTGCTGTCTGCTCCATCTCCAAAGATCAATACCCCAGGGCGGTGTAGGACCAGTGGGGCCTACGCGATAGGCAGGTACTCTGATCGGGTAAGGGGGGTTGATGACTTTGGACTCCGCATCCGAATCACCCCCTTCTCCATCATCAGCATCCTCCTCGAGGCTTCCTTCATCTTCCTCTGATTCAGCCGGCTCGCCATCAACTTCGGCCTCCGGTTCCCCGTCAGATTCCTCTTCGGGGTCTTCCTCGGGCTCCTCCTCAGGCTCTTCCTCGGGCTCCTCCTCTAGCCATCCGTTGTTCCCCTGATTAGGGAAGTAGGGGTCTCCAGGGTGATGAAAACCAGCCATGTGGTCTGCAAGAGTGCGTAATTATGCTAACGTTATTCCTAGGATGCTACAATTATCGCATAGATCAAGTAGGCGTTCTCTTTTCGGTGGTAGGGGTATGGTTTTAGATTCCCTAGAAATCCCGATCTCATCAGGACGTGTGTTAGTTTTACATTGGAGAGAATGTAGTTGATCAGGCTGCATTCACTCCTTGGTATCACTAAGAACAGTTCCCGAATTAACCGAGACACTAGTATTATTTTTGTTTGGTTCGGCGTTATGTTCCTGTTCCTAGTGCAAGCAAGGGTGTTTTATTCACATGTTTTGTTCAGAGTTATGTTAGTCCCTCTTTTTGGTTTATAGTTGCATATCCATGTGTGGCTAGATATGCTAGTTCACTATAAACAAGGCTCTGATACCAACCTGTCACACCCCCGTACCAGACGGCGGAAACGTCCGAGGGCTATCGTGACTCAATTGAATACCATCACATTGCATATACATGAAACATAACATTATACATCACCAACATTTGGAATGATACAACTGGTAGCGTTTACATCCATTACATTGTTCCCAAAACATGACATTCTCAAAAATAACTGTTTGATACTAAATTAAACCACAGCAAAACGTCATAGAGTACAATTCATCCTCCACTTTATCTGTTACCTGAGAATACAAGTATTTTGAAAAACGTCAACATATGAAATGTTGGTGAGTTCATAAGTAATGTTTGAAATCCAATGTTTGTAATGTTTTGAGAAACACCAGAAAATCCGATATTTTCTGAAAATAGTAAAGTCAAAAATGTGTGAAGATCCATAGGTATGCTTGTTTGTTTCTATACTTGTAAAATTTGTTCATCTAAAATTTGTGTGTATTCCGAATCCGTATGTATTGAAATACCCTAGGAAAACCCGATGTTTTCCTAATTCGTACATTGAAACAATTGCAACGTGTGAAGTTGTCGGTACCAGGCGACGTTGGATTATTGTTGAGCATGATTATTTTCTACAAACACACGTTACACAAACGACTAGTTTATAGCGATACTAACGATCCCGAAGGCGTCGTCCGTACTAATCACGTTCTCCAACCGCCCTGACTACGTGTAGTCCCACACCCGAAGAGAACGAGGACACGAAGGCCTCAATAACTCCATTAGTCGGTTGGGGATAAAAGGTACGAGGGGTCCCAGACCCGCCTCGCATGAAAAGGTAGACTTTACTAGCAATACCAAAGGACCCTTGGGGACCAGTGGTATACAAGCCATTGAAAGTCCTTTTACGTTATGTCGGATCGGTGAAACCCAACACTTCGTAAGAGAGAGGTCTTCGGGCCTTAAGATCAGGTCATTGGGCTAGCTAGGCTCAACGAACAAGATTTTACACTTTTGGGGCCCAAAGGTGGTGCGTAGACGTCTGTGCACACTCGCATGTATAGTGACTTCCCAATCGTTATCGTAATGTCGTAATGTCATAGTGTTGTCGTGTTAGTAATTTCGGATTTTTATTGGTTCGAGACCGAACCAATTCATTTGACAACGACTTTTGGTGTTGTAATGTATTGTATTTCGTCGATAATTGTGGTATCATCATTGGATCAATTTGCATGTATTGAACTAGTCTTGAGAATTTTCTGTTTTCAGCCCCTCATTATTTGTAAAAATTTACTTTTTCAACCCTTTATTGAAAAACTTTCCGGTTTGGTCCTTAAATCAATTTTCTTGACATTTTAATACCAAAAATTATTGAAATAAGTATTTTCCAGCATATTTTTCATAGAAAACAGCTTAAGTCCCTGAATTTCAGTTTTTCTCGGCTATAACCCTTCTTTTTCGAAAGTTTGACAATTTTGGCCCAAATTGAAATTTTTTTGCAACTTTAGTCCCTTTTAAATTTAAAAAGCATTTTAAACCTTTGAAAAGGACTTGGAACACTTATAGTCCACTGTTTTACAGGAAAATGCAGTTTTGACCCTCCAAAACAGAAAATCTCGCATAATGGGCCTCATTGGGCCTAAACTGTCATTTTTAGCCCATTAAGCTTGAAGTTTATGTTTTTAATCCTCTAAATAAGTATATTTCCAGAAATTTCTTTATTGAAACTGTTTTGACATAGTTCAACCATCAAAGTTCGTGATTTGTCAATTTAGGCCCTTAAAGTTTGTATTTTTCGCATTTTAGGTCCAAAAATGGTGTTTTTAGCTCAAAGAAATTGTTACTAAACCATATAACCACTTTTCTAGAAATACTTTGTATGTAGAAGCATAATTGATGCTAGAGTCTTTTAACTAGAGGTATATCTCGGTTTTGAGGGGTTTTATGACTATATCCAACATTATAACACACAAAAATCACACATATAAGCATGGAATCATACCAAGCATACAAAATACATATAGATCTACACTTTCACTTGTATTCCCCCCCCCAAAAAAAACTCATGAAAACCGAAAATAGGGGGTATGAAGCTCACCTTGTTTGAAGCTTTCAGTTTTTGAAGAGAATATGGAAGAAAGTTTGGTGATTTTCGGCCTTAGCACCCCTTGATGAAGATCTCGGCCTTGAGGTGTTTCTAAGGTACAAGATCATGATTTCTCATGAGTTAAGAAGAGATATTTGATAGCTCAAGGAAACTAGATCATAGAATTAAGTATAACCTTACCTTGGATGGTGATTTTTGTGAAAAAAAATCCCTTGGAATACACTTGAATCTCGAAATTTTTTGGAGAGGGAGGAAGGAGTATTCTTGAGAGAGTTGAGAGATTTTTGGTGAATGTGTGTGTGTTGCTCAACCGAGAGTGAGAGAGAGGAAGAAGAAATAGACCTTGAGGTGATGTATACATGGAAGTATGAGATATTGCATGGAGAACCAAGAGGTAATAATGAGGTGGCATGATGAAGTCAACTCTTCATCTTGGGCTTGGGCTTTTGGGCCGAGATTTTTGGAAGGAAAAGGAAGAAAATTGGACCTTTGCCCTTAAGACCACTATTAGGGTTAATCTTAAGTATTTATTCTCCTTATAAAATAAAATTGTGATTTTTATGTTTTAATAAGCTAGATTAGGTTAATCATGGATCAAAGCTTTCAATTTATTTCATTTTAGGCCCAATATGGCCCATAATATTGAAATAAATGAATGTGGGTCCAATTAGAGCCCAATTAGGGTTCTAAGCCCATGATAGTCCAATTGGAAGCTTATTGGTCGATTTGGATCCAATAAGGGAGTTCTAGTCCAAAGTGGACCTAAATAAGAACTTCTAGGGTTTCCAATTGTTTGTTGACCATTTGAATGATTGTATGGTGTATTTGATTGAAATTTTGTTGTTACAATCATGGGTGTTACACATGTTCTTAAGCTTTTGATTCACTTTAGCTTGAGTGTATAGTTTACAAGACACAAAATTTCCAGTTGTGACAATTCTTCACCGCAACCCAATGGGATCTGCCTGGATTCCCTTGATATCTACTAACAATGCTCAAAGCAAAGGCTACATCAGGGCGAGTACAAGTCATAGCGTACATGATTGAGCCTACTGCGGAAGCGTATGGAACTCGGCTCATTTCAGCTATCTCGGCTTCGGTACTCGGACTTTGAGTCTTACTCAACTTGGCATTGCTTTGTATCGGTAATTCTCCCTTCTTCGAGTTTTCCATACTAAAACGTTTTAGTACCTTCTCTAAGTAAGTGTTCTGACTAAGTCCTATTAGTCTCTTACTTCTTTCTCTTACTATCCTTATTCCCAAAATATAGGAAGCCTCTCCGAGGTCCTTCATAGCGAAGCACTTCCCGAGCCAGGACTTTACTTCCTACAGAGTTGGGACATCGTTTCCTATGAGTAATATGTCATCGACATATAGAACGAGAAAGCTTACTACACTCCCACTGGCTTTGACATATACACACGATTAATCTTCGCTTCGTACAAATCCAAACTCTTTGACTTTCTCATCGAAGCAAAGATTCCATCTGCGAGACGCTTGCTTTAGTCCATAAATGGACTTCTCAAGCTTACACACTCTATTCGGATGCTTCGGATCCACAAACCCCTCTGGCTGAGCCATGTAAACATCCTTAGCCAACTTTCCACTAAGGAAAGTGGTCTTGACATCCATTTTCCAAATCTCATAATCATGAAATGCGGCAATTGCTAGCATCACTCTAATAGATTTTATCTTCGCAATTGGTGAGAAGGTCTCTTCATAGTCAACTCTGGGAGTTTGAGTAAATCCCTTCGCAACTAATCGCTCTTTATACGTGTGTACCTTTCCATCCACGTCGGTCTTCTTCTTGAAGATCCATTTGCACCCAACGGTCTTACGTCCGAGCACATTGTCAACCAAATTCCAAACTTGGTTATCATACATGGATTGGATCTCGCTATCCATTGCCTCTTTCCATTTTGCAGACTCCGAGCCTGCCATGGCTTCCTTATAGCTATTAGGTTCATCAAGATTTATTAGTGTACTATCACTAATATACGTGTCCCCTTTGGTAGTAATATGAAAACCATATAACTGGGGTTGAAGCCTAACTCTTTCGGAACGTCTAATAGGTAATGATATGTCAATCAGTTCAACCGGAGTTTCCTCTTCGGGTTGAGTGCCAGT
Source organism: Lactuca saligna (assembly GCF_052625555.1). Lineage (NCBI taxonomy): Eukaryota > Viridiplantae > Streptophyta > Magnoliopsida > Asterales > Asteraceae > Lactuca > Lactuca saligna. The sequence continues at coordinate 267,439,216 of NC_136424.1, read as the reverse complement.
GGTTGAGGTTCCTTCATCTATCGACTCTTGAATCTCTTCAAGATCGATTTGCCTCCCACTGTCTCCTTGGCCTATGAGTTCTCGCTCTCGGAAAACTTCTATTCTCTCAACAAAAACAACATTGTCCTTCGGTCTATAGAAGAGATATCCAAAGGATTTCTGCCAGTAGCCGATGAAAATACATCGCTCACTACGAGGTTCGAGCTTGTCGTGAGTATCTCGTCTTACGAAAGCCTCGCAACCCCAATCCTTGATATGTGCCAATGAAGGAGCTTTCCCCATCCACATCTCGTGAGGTATTTTGGCAACCTTCTTAGTAGGGACTTGGTTAAGGATATGGGCGGCAGTCTCTAAGGCATACCCCGGAAAAGAGATAGATAGTGAAGGACGACTCATCATAGAGCGAACGATGTCCAACAAGGTTCAATTACGCCTTTCTGCCACACCATTCAATTGTGGTGTCCTAGGTGGCGTCAATTGTGAAACTATTCCACACACCTTGAGATAATCGTGGAATTCAAGACTTAGGTACTCTCCTCCTCGATCGGATCGAAGCATCTTGATCTTCCTGCCCAATTGATTCTCCACTTCATTCTTGAACTCTTTGAACTTTTCAAAATTTTCTGACTTTTGCTTGATTAAGTAGGTAAACCCATATCTACTATAGTCATCGGTAAAAGTCACGTAGAAGCGGTTACCATCCATCGTGGTAGATCTAAACGGTCCACACACATCGGTATGTATGAGGTCCAATAGACCCTCACCCCTTTCGCACGTACCAGCGAAGGGTGACTTAGTCATCTTTCCAAGTAAACAAGACTCACATGTGTCGTCTTCCCTAATGTCGAATGACTCCAACACTCCATCCTTTTGGAGTTGGGCTATGCATTTCTTGTTGACATGTCCAAGACGACAATGCCATAAGGATGCCTTATCCATACTATTGGAAGAATCCAAGTACAAAACATCATTTCCTAAGTTATCAACAATCATAACAGTTTCATAAATTCTATTACATGGTATAGCTTCAAAGTAAAAGACACCATTTAGATAAGCTAAAATAGAACCATTCTCATTATTAAAAGAAAATCTAAAACCTTGTCTAAACAAACCATGAAAAGAAATGATGTTTCTAGCCATTTCTGGCGAATAGCAACAATTGTTCAAATCTAAAGATAAACTATTCCTAAGCACTAAAGAATACACTCCAATCTTGGTTACAGGCGATGATCTTCTGTTCCCCATGATTAGATTTATTCTTCCATGCTCCATGTCTCTACTTCTTCTTAGTCCCTGCACATTAGAACAAATGTGGTAACCACAATCGGATATCAAAAAATGTTTAAGAATTCATCATTTCGTTGCAAATGAATACGCCTTTTATTACAATCATAAATGAATACAATTCTAATCATACATGAATAAATTTACAAGAATACAAAAACCATCTAAATTTCTATATTTTCAGTAGTTATATTCATATAAGATTATAATGTGAATCATAGATAAATTACTACAACATTGTTTATTTTCTTCATATTTTCTTGCTGCTATCATACATATATAAACGAAGAGGGTGCCCTTGATCCTACTATCAATTTCAATGCTTTAAGGTTATCCTTATTAGAAACACCAAGCTTTAAATTACACCTGTTCAAAACATAAATCGTTAAGATATGAAATCATGTAATTATAATATACTTCTATTCATTGATGTTTAACTACAAATGAGACATTTGACATTGTATTCATATAAGATTACAATTGAAACTTTATCTAAAAAACGTAGTTCTAATCATTAACAATTAATCAATACGTAATACTGATTTACATCTATTACCCTCGTTTTCTTTTTCCTTGTTCTTTTCAAATGAATCAACCAAAACAAAAACCAAACCCGTTTTTACCCTTCTTCTTCATTCCTATCAAGTTACAGTAAAGAACAAATTTTATTTTGTTCTCGTGATTTCCTACAAAAAAGAAATACAACCATTGTGATTATTGCTTCATCTTCTTCATATCGACTTCCAGCAAACAAAACACCAATCTAAATCTAGTAATATAAACCCATCATTTTCTGTTGGAAAATCAAAGCCAAACACCCATCATTAAGCCCATTGATTTATAGTCAAATTATAAGTAAAAGAAAAAGAACCGTTACCCGATGAACTCCCCCTGTCGTGACCCATCGATTTCTGTGGATAGATCATTGTTACTGCCTGTTTCTTCGTCCCCTCGCACCTTCCTCTTTTTCTATCGAGCACCATGGCAAAAACCCTCATCGCAGCTGTTGTTTCCGCTTGCCTTGTTCGCATATGCTACAGGAATCGAAGGAGAAGCAGCTAAAAACTACTTGAGCAACCCTTGCTGCACCTACCGAGACCAATGATGTTGGGAACAGATCTTTGTGGTGGGTTGTAGGTGATGCCCAAATCGATGATGGTGTAAGTTTTATGAAACACTAAAAAGAAGAGGTGGATAGATTAAAGGAAATATATGAACGGGTGAGAAATTATATGAGATAGTAACATCCCAAATTTAAGGCCAAAAATTTCATTTTTAATTAAGTAACTTATAAAATCGTTTACTGAAAACATCATCAATATCATATTAATCCATAATCTCATGAGTCAAACATCATAAAACATTGAGAAATTCCAAAAATGGTCCCTGTGGTTGGCAAAAGTCTATAGTTTTGGTCCAAAATGAAATGTTGGTGTACCACTGGTCCAATTTTAGATACCTTGTGTGGTTTTGGTCTCTATGGTTATATTTTCTTATGTTTTTGGTCCACATCCCACTTAAAATGACTAATATGCCCTTTTAGTAATTCCTTTTCAATATATTTTGTTATTCTTTTAAGATGTTTTAGTTAAAAAAATCAAAAAAGAAAATTCTACCCACCCACCATCCCACTCTTTATTTGTGTATCTCTCCCAAAACGAAGATCCCATCCATCGTCGACACCACTGAAAACACGCTTGAGCATTAGTCGTCTCCGCCACTTCATCACCTACCATCATCGGTCAACACCACCATAAGAAAAATTGGAGCACATCTATTTCAATTCGTCTCTTCTGTCTGGAATCAAAGATATCCAACATCAATGGCCATGGCTGGTGATTTTCTCCAAGAACACAAGGCACACACAATTTCATATTCTAGTTATGGGATGATTTTTTCTCTGATTTGATTCAGCACCATCGTATCCTTTTTTGAGTCCATTAACCCTAAACACATAAATGATATGAGTGCACATATATGAAAATGAATTTGTAGAAATAGACTATTCTTGAAATCCAATAAGCTTTTTTCAGAGGGTTATCGTAGTGGTGATGGTGTTTTTGGATAGAACAGGTGGTGGTGTTCTTACCTTTCATCTTCTCTGGCTCTGGCAGATCTGAAAACCCTAGTTCTAACAAAAGATTAAATATGATGGTGCTCCAGATCTGCAAAAGAGCGATGTCGAGGATGGGAGAAGTGGTGATGTGTTCTTTTGTCGGTGACAAAGCAGAGGGAGGAAAGGTGTATTTTTATAGGTGGCCAACAACGGTGGGGAGAGGAGGCGACGCCTGGTGGAGAGGACGACTTTTTAGGTGGTGGATAACGATGGCGAGGGTGAGAAAGGTGTTGGGGTGTTCGTTCGTTGGTGACTGTGCAGAGAGAGAGAGAGAGAGAAAGAGATAGAGATAGATAGATAAATAGAGAAAGAGAGAGAGGTATTTATCATTGGTGATCAGCAACGGAGGGGGAGGTGGCAGTGTCTGGCAGTGACGGAGATTATTTCTGATGGTGGAAGCTGAAAACATGTTTCTTGTGTGTGTGTGTGTGAGAGAGAGAGAGAGAGAAGTATTTTGATTTTTAATTACTTAAAAAAAATACTAAAATGAATAAAAAAAAATAAAAAAACAAATATGAGGGGTATAATCATCTTTTTAGATGGAGAGGGACCAAAACCAATAGAAAGATCCAATTTTGGACCATTGATGCACCACTAAAACTTTTTGGACCAAAACCACATAATTTTGCCAAACACAGGGACCATTTTTTCAATTTTGTCTAAAACATTTCGTGGAATAATAATAATGTCAGAGTACAGTCCCATGGATCTCAAAATGTAGAAATCATATGTGTATGATACACTGCTACCGCACCGGCTCCTTCTGCTTTGCTGAAGAGGTTCCTGAAACAAAACTTAAATTGTAAGACGTTTTAACATAATTGGTCCATTGAGTAAGTATGTTGGGCGTACCTATGAGTACTCTTAGCGTACTTTGCATGATTGATCGTGGAGGAGCCTCACGTATGCTGGGCGTATGGGAGGGTACATCGGGTGTACGCATCAAAGGGTCGAAACCCTAAATCCTGGACTTGTCCCCTATTTAAACGTCTCTTGGCCTATTAGACCAAACCCTATCAGCCTCTTTAGCTCCATTTCATCTTCCTACAACTGAGTTAGTGTGTGAGTGAGAGTTGGAGCCTAAGAAGAAGGTTTTGGTGGCCATTTTGGAGTTCTTCCAAGAAGGAGAGTTGTTAAGCAAGCTTGGATTAGTTTGGTGCTTCAAGAATCTGCATTAGGGTCATCTTGTAAGGCTTATGGGGGTAAAAAGCTTGCACCTTTCCATTTAAATCTTTAGATCTAGCTAGGGTTTTCTAGTTTGGTCTCCTTGTTGGATTTTGGACCTCTTTTGGCGAGTTAAGCAACTCCATGAGAGGAGAATGGCAGATATGAGGTCCCTTGGTCGTTTTGATGCATAAAAATGGAGCCTTGGTGGAAGTATTGGTCTCATGCATGGGTTAAGGACCTTGGAATGGTCTTAATGAAGGTTTTGGGTGTATGTGAGGCATGCAAAGGCTTAAGGTTGGCAACTTTATGCCTTGAGACGTATTAAACAACTCATATCTGGCTTTTGGACGTAAAGGAATCAGGTATTAAGCACTTAATGGAGAAAGTGCTTGATCTGGGAGCACACTGGGCGTACTCGTTGTACGCTATGTGTAGCCCTTAAAACCCCAGTACGCAGTGCGTAACAGAATGGTATGCCGAGCGTATGTGCTACAGATTGGGCCGAATCTATTTTGGGCCTTTGAGCTTTTGGGGTTCATTTTGATTTTTGGATTGGTTTCATTCTGTGAGTTATGGGCTATTTCATCTGTTATGGGCCATGGATACTTTGGTTGGGTCTTATTGGGCTTATTGGGCCAAGAGGTGCATTAATAATTTTGGACTTGGATTTTGGGCCCATTAACAAGGGAAGATTGGGCCTCATGGATGGGTTGGAGTTTGGGTTTTCTTTTCTCTAATCTAAGGCCCTAACATTGTTTATTATTATTATCAAGCTCGGGAGGTTTCAGATTATTAGGAGAGCAGCTTTTGTATTCAGCAGACAGAGGTGAGTCTTCTCACCATACCCATGGGTCTAAGGCACAAAGGCCGGCCCATTATGTGTTTATGGTATATGTGTTAGCTATTATGTGCTTTTATATGATATGTGATTATGTCTTTGTATGAAGACCCCGGGGGGAGCCCGTGGTATTGGATGTAAGACCATGTGGGGTAGCCCATGGCAGTCCTAGGTAAAGACCATGTGGGGTAGCCAATGACATTGGATGTAAGACCATGTGGGGTAGCCCATAGCAGTCCTATGTAAAGACCATGTGGGGTAGCCCATGGAATTGGATGTAAGACCATATGGGGTAGCCCATAGCAGTCCTAGGTAAACACCATGTGGGGTAACCCATGGCACTATTATAGGTTTTATGTATGCATGGCTTATGTGATATGTGTGTAGCTTTAATTAGCTAACAGGATATGTGTATGTGTAGTGTGTGGTATGCTCTGGGGAACTCACTAAGTGTTTCGCTTACAGGTTGTTGATTGTTTCAGGTACATCTGAGCCTAAGGGCAAGGGCGCCATGTGATGGCGTGACGTGCTCTCTCTCTCTCTCTCTCTGTCACTGTTACGGTTTGGGGACACTCTAATGATTTGATTAAGTTGTAATGAATCGTTGATTTGAAAACAATTATGTTGGGATTTCATGCTTTATGAAATTATGTTTTATTAATTGAAAGTGAAAATTTTCTTTAAAATTTTGGGTCGTTACCCGACCTTCCCTATTCGGCCATTCTGGGGCGTCGACCTTACCCTGTCTGGCAATTCTGTGGTATCGACCTGCCATGTATGGCAATTTTGGGGTGCCGACCTGCCCTTCGATTTATCCTAACTGACTACAGGGACTATTTCACCCCTACTACTACCACATAATAATATAACATAAACATACTATCAGGCATATCTGGGGTGCCCGACCTACCTAGTGGTACTTACGACCATAACTCGGGGACTATTCCCCTCCTAAGCACTATTACATAACATGGTATCATGCCATCACATAATCATAAAATATATCAACAAACCAGATAATTATCACGAAGACAATTATCTCTACTATGACTCTTGCTAGTGAGCCGACCTTGGTACCTTAGACCCACTTCTACTGGAAGGTAACTCACCTCAGTGTCGTGAAGCATCTGAACAGTCCTCGCTGCCGGGATCAACTCCTCTCAATTCCAACACATAACAACCTTCCTTAATTACCATTTCCCGGTCAACTCAGGTCAAAGTCAAAGTTAAGGTCAACACGATGGTCAAAGTCAACTCTAGGTCAAAGTCGACACCTGGTTGACACAACTCGCCGAGTTGACCCCACAACTCGTCGAGTTTCATAATCCTGAGAATGCTAAAACTTTGACCCTACTCGCCGAGTCTTACAATAGCTCGCCGAGTTCTCCTTTAAACAGAATTCGGACGTTGTTTAACCGACTCGCCGAGTTCATCCTTGAACTCATCGAGTTTATCTTTATCTGAGTTTAAGTGTTTAGTCCTTGACTCGCTGACTTCTTATTGAGCTTGTTGAGTTCGTCTTTATTAGGTTGAGACATTTCTTTTAACTCGCCCAGTTCGTCCTTGAACTCGTCGAGTTCTTCAATCTTCAAGACTTTATTTTAGTCCATCTTGTTGAGCCCTCTTCTAGACTCAACCAGATCAATCAAAGCCTAAAAGGTTAGGGAACCATACCTCGACTCGCTGAGTCCCATAAACGACTCGTCGAGTCCCCCAAGTTCCATGTCTATTCAATTGATTCTAGTCGAGCTCAATGCATCCAAAACATAGATATGACCTCCAAGGGTCCATATAACACGCAGAGTTACGAACTTTACGTACATGCATGGGGTATTTAGCTCAAAAGGCATTAAAATGGGTTTCTAGGATGCATGAACTCCCATGGCCATAAAGTTGGCACATTTATGCCATGGAGTCCTTCAAGGGCTGTAGATCGGAAGTTTGAGCCCAAAGGTACACTCAATCCGAATATGGCTTAACTTAAACATAAAAAGGGGTAGAAAAAGCCCTAAATAGGAACCTAAGCAATGGAAGATCAAGGTATAAACTTATACCTCTGATGGCCTAGAAATGCAACACTAACACTAAATCTTCTTCCCTCTTCTAAAATCTTCAAGCCCTTCCTTCCCTTTTCAAGCTTCAAAACACAAAGATTGGCACAAAAAGCTCAAGAACACACAAATAGCGATTATGGTTTCGTTGAGAGAGTCTGAGGGTGATGGAGGCTGGAGTGGAGGCCACTGAAGGTGTTTAAATAAGGTGTAAACCCTAAATACTACAGTTTCATCAGACGGACCTACTCGTCGAGTCGCGCCCTTGACTCGTCGAGTAGATCTCTTAAATCCGACATCTAAAGTCCACTCTACTCGACGAGTTGTCCGCTAACTCGTGGAGTCCAAGTGTAAGCATGTAATTATTTAAATTTAAAATACGTACCAAGAACTGGGTGTTACAACTCTCCCATACTTATTTTAGACTTCATCCTCGAAGTTTGTTGCTGCATCTGGAAAAAGCTCGGGGTAGTGCTCTCTGATCTCGTCCTCCAGCTCCCAAGTCCATCCCGAGCCCTTACGGTGCTGGCATTGCACCTTCACCAGCTCCACCCTCTTACACCTCAGGCCCTTCGACTTCCTGACGAGGATAGCCACTTGCTGCTCGATGTAGTTCAACTTGTCCTCCACCTGAATGTCCTCTAGAGGCACCACTGCTAAATCGTCTACCAGACATTTCCGTAGCTAGGAGACGTGGAAGGTGCTGTGGATCTAGCTAAGTTCGGCTGGTAGGTCCAACCTATATGCCACCTTACCTACCCGAGCATCAACCCTGAAAGGCCCAATGTACGTGGGGCCCAACTTGCCTCGCTTCCTGAACCAGATGACACCTTTCCAAGGTGACAACTTCAGGAGGACCATATCCCCAAGTTGGAACGCCAGGTCCGAACGATGCTTGTCGGCATAACTTTTCTGCCAACTCTAGCAGTCTGAAGCCTACTCCAGACCTATTGGATCCTCTCCGTCGTCTTGAGTACCACTTCGGTACTCCCCATGACCCCTTATCTAACCTCACCCTAACATATCGGGATCATGCACTTCCTCCCGTATAAAATCTCAAAAGGAGGATGGTCCATACTCGCGTGATAGCTATTATTGTAGGAAAAATCTACGAAGGGAAGGTAGGTATCCCAACTACCACCGAAGCCTAGAAAACAAGCTTGCATCATATGTTCCAATTTCTAAATGGTCCGCTCACTCTAACCATTCGTCTTCGGGGTTAAAAGCGATGCTAAAGTGTAGACGAGTGCCCAACCCGTCATGAAATTTCTTCTAGAATCTGGAAGTAAACCGTACGTTTCTGTCAGAAATAATTGAGGCTCGTACTCCGTGTCGGGCTACAACCTCCTGAATGTAGATGTCAGCCAACTTCTCAGCCGAAATGCTCTCCTGGATTGTTATGAAATGGGTGCTCTTGGTCAACCGATCCACTACGACCCATATCGAATCCACTCCCTGTGCGATCGTGGGAAGCTTCATGATGAAATCCTTAGTAATATCTTGCAATTTCCACATAGGGATATCCAACGACTATGTCTTTATGTTAGGCCAATGTTACTCTACCTTGACCTTCCTGCAGGTCAGACATCTCTCGACGTACCAGGCTACATCTCGCTTCATGCAGGGCCACCAGTAATTAGGACGAAGATCTCTGTACATCTTCGTCGCCTTAGATGGATAGAAAACATGGATTTGTGGGCCTCATCCATCAAAATCTGCCACACTCCGCCCCAGTACGGCACCCAGACCCTCCCATGCAGGCTCAACAACCCATGGTTGTCATAGTCAAACGAGGCCACCTGGCCTATAATCCGCTGCATTACCGACGCTCCTCCTTCAATCCCTCAACATGCGCCTCTCGGATTTGATCCAACAGTGGAGTCACTACCGTTATCCTCAAACAAATATTTTTGATTGGGGCTGCCTTGCGACTGACCGCGTTGGCCACAACGTTAGCTTTCCCTGGGTGATAAACGATTTCACAATTGTAATCCATCACCACATCTAGCCAGCAACGCTTCCTCATGTTCAGATTCAGCTGATCCATGAGGTACCTCAAATTCTTATGGTCTGTGTAAATGGTACATTGGACCCCATATAGGTAGTGTCGCCAAATCTTGAAAGAGAAGACAAACGCCTTCAACTCCAAATCGTGCGTCGGGTAGTTCCCTTCGTGAGGCTTCAGTTGCCTCGAAGCGTAGGCGATGACATGAGCTCTCTGCATCAATACCGCGCCAAAATCTGAAATAGACACGTCACAGTATACTACAAAATCCTCCACGTGCTATGGCAGGGTGAGGATCAATGCATTTCATAGCCTCTGCCTCAATGTCTCGAACGCTGCCTACTGCACAGGCCCCCAGTGTAAGACCACAACTTTCTTCGTCAACTAGGTCAAGGGTACAACTATCTTGGAGAAGTCCTGAATGAATCTCCGATAGTAGCCCGCCAGTCCTAGGAAAGTCTGAATCTCAGATGGAGACTTCAGATGCTCCCATCACATCATGGCCTCTACTTTGGCCGGGTCGACCAAAATACCATTCTTGTTGACAAAGTGCCCAAGAAACTGCACATCGCGCAACTAGAACTCACACTTGGAGAACTTGGCGTACAAGTTCTCCCTCTTTAGGGTATCCAAAACCTCTCGCAAGTGCTCCTCATATTGCTCTTGTGTCTTGGAGTAAACCAAGATACCATCAATGAAATCTATCATAGACCGAGCCAACATCTGTCTGCATATGCGGTTCATGAGGTCCATAAATGCGGAAGGAGCATTGGTGGGCCCGAAGGGCATCACCATGAACTCGTAGTGGCCATAGCGAGTCTGGAAAGCAGTCTTTTGTATGTCCTTGTCTCTGGCCCTCATCTGATGGTAGCCTGACCGCAAATCTATCTTGGAAAACCAAGATACCCCCTGAAGTTGGTCGAAGAGATCATCAATCCTCAGGAGTGGGTAACGGTTCTTCACCGTTACCTTGTTCAGCTACCGGTAGTCTATACACATCCAATACGACCCATCCTTTTTATTCATAAAAAGAATTAGGGCTCCCCAAGGCTAACTACTCGGCTTGATAAATCCTTTGTCTAGCAACTCCTACAGGGTCTAGGTTGATCCTGAACTCTACCTGTCTCTCCGCAGGTATCCCATGAAGATCCTCTGGAAATACATCCGCATAATCTCGCACAACTGGCACATCACTCACAGTCGCCTTACTCACATCCTGAGTATCCATAACGTAGGCAACATACCTGTGCAACCATGTTGTAGGTAGAACCTATCCCTCGCTGCTGAACAAAGGGCTGGTCCTCGTTGCGGTCTCTCACCCCGAATCACCAGCTCTCCTCCACTTGGGGTCCTGGCCCGGACTAACTGATGCGCACAATCGATCAATGCCCTATTTGGGCACAACCAATCCATGCCTATGATAGACGTGTTCCCACACAATAGAATGGGAACCAAGTCTACCAGGTAGCCCTCCTCATACAGTCTTAGAACACAATCTCTAAAAACTTCTGATGCTCGTACTGATCGGTCATCGGCAATCTCGACCTCTAGAGGGCAATCCAACATCCCTAAAGACTCTGGAAACCTTTTGCTAAATGCAAGAGAGACAAATGATCGGGTAACCCCTGAATCGAACAACACATGGACTGCAATACCGTTTACACGGAACGATCCCGTAACAACATCGGGTGCGGCGCGTCTGTCACACCCCAAAACCAAGAACGGCGGAAACGTTCTGGGGTGGAGGACGTCATGTACAGTATCACATCAATGAAAAGAAGTAAACAAGCAACAACATCATCCATTGCATTAATAATATAATTTTAATACAAGTGTGTTCTGTCAAATTATAATAGACTTAAGGTAGTTAGTACAGTTGTAGTCATTTGATACTACACCATAATACTATTTCGTTTTCCCCTTCACATTCACTTCGTGAACGTTGACACGATGCACAATAATGTAGAAACTATATTTTTGGTTCATGATAGTTGGAGTTGGGAAAATACACACTCTTACAAGAGACACACACATGGATACTAGATGCCTTGGTAGAATGATACAGTTAGTAGGAAACATAGGGTTTTCTAGGATGTTCATTTACATACAAATAATTACAGTTCATTCGTACAAACATTTACATTTTAGATTACATACAAGTACTTACATAAAAATTAAAACACTAAAATACTTATGATCTCACGAGCTTCAAAGCTGATACTCGCTTTCAAAATTACTTGTATCCTCAGGTCATCAATAGACAGGTACCGATGCAAGGCTTAGTGAAGATGGAGCGTTCAAGACTCATCTTTCATTTTGATTTATGTTTTAGTGTCTATTATCATTTGACAGAACACACTTGTATTAAAATTATATTATTAATGCAATGGATGATGTTGTTGCTTGTTTACTACTTTTCATTGTTGTGATACTGTACATGACGTCCTCCGCCCCAGAACTTTTCTAGCATTCTTGGTTTTGGGGTGTGACAAATTGGTATCAGAGCATTGTTTATAGTGAATTAAGTATATCAACCCATAAAAGATATATTAACTATAAATACATGAGGGATTAAAAATACTCTGACCAAGAGTTTATATTTTAATTTTAAAATATTTAATTAAGTATACGTGCCTGCATTCATACTAAAATCAGTGTCACTAGGACAGTACAAAAGAATTACGATTGTTGGGCAACACAGGTGGACTTAGAGACATATAGTCAAAACCGGGAAGATATAGCCTGATCACCTATATTATCCGAGGGTTGACTAGCATGTGCCTAAGTGTAGTTGTGTGGTTGCAAAAAGTCAAAAATCTTAGCAACCCTACCACAATGAGAACCATAGAACATAACATTAAACTTAAAATACTATAGGAGTATTTGGTGTTATTATGCTTTATACTTGAGAACTAAAACGAGATGTTCATTACTAAGTTGATAATTGCTAAGTGGATACACTAAGGCTATATGTAATTAGGATGTTATAGACTTAGAATCTGTGAAAATTTTACTTTACGCCTATACTGTGTGAATTGGGAGTTAATATCACTTATTCGAAGGTCTATCCTGTTTCGATTACATATAACTGGTATGCACTTCACAAATAGCGATGTAACTAATGAAGATTTTATAAATAATTATCTAGATAGTTTCGTCTAATAATTATTTTCTTACCTCAAATTCTCGTGTAGATAACATGGATTAACTCCATCCCCACGGCAACCAGTACCTTCCGAACGAAGTCATTGCTGGATGGTTTGGAGAAGAACCACAGAATGATCATCCGATTCCTTTGAATGTTCACCATGATGAAGACCTTTCGGATGATGCTAAAACGGAACCCGAGGTTGAGAACCTACCCCAGGCAGCTCCCGTTCCAATTCCTAACCCTCGTCCGACTTTTCGTGGCCCAACGCCTCAATGGGTTGAATGTTTGGAAGCATGGAGCGAAGATCAAGACCAACCTATGCCATTTAATGATGACCGAAGCTTCTACAACGTAAATGAAAGGAGTACAACTGATAGAGTTCTACCAATCCTGATCCGTAGAGTTGCCCGAAATGAAATTCAAGGCAGGGCAGCTCTACGTCGGATCGAGGAAGTTGACACCAATGGAGGGATGCATATCTTTCATACCAACAACCTTGAACATGCTCGCGAGAGATCTGAGCGAAACGACGAAACCCTGCTACAAGCACTAGCTGAAACCTGAGCCGAAGTCATAGAGCTCCGAGTACGTCAGAGGGTATACGAAAGATACCTGCTTGATATGGAACATCAACTGGATGAGTTGAGAGTTCACTAGAGGGATGATCGTCCCCGGTAGTAGACGCTTTACTTTATTTTTCCTTGTTAACAAGGAATTGTTTTTCTATCTATGCCCGATGTGGCATTTTCTATGAAATTATCGTGTACCGTAAGTACTTTTGGTTAGGTCTTTATACTGTCAAGGACTATCTTCTTTGGATATGATGTAAGACCTTTTACAAGGTCATTTTCCCGAACTTTTACGTCATGAATATCAAAGATTTTGACAGTCGGCTAACTTCTGTGTCATTCTTCATTCAAGTACTTTATCGTACTTTCATTGGAGTCTATTTAAATTCATGCTTTAGTCAAGTCATTGGACTATAGTAATTTAGCTCCAGAGACATCTACAAGTCTCTTTTAGTGGTTGGATCATGTTATTCACCAACCAACAATACCTCGGCTTGGACGACAAACGTCTTGAGACCATTCTACAAACTCATTCCATTCCATTACTAGGACTACATCATAGGGATGTAGGTCAACCCTTCATAAACACACTTCCACTCAGTACTAGGACTGCATCATAGGGATGTAGGTCAAACTTTCAAGAACATAGTCATACTCTTTACTTGAACAATCGAAGTACATTGAGAGTCAACCAGAATCGCTCACAAAAATCCTTATCTTTCATATTACAGAATCATGTATTCATTCAGAAACAGCCAGCCGAACAACGAAACCTCCGCTTTTCCTATGGACACCGCTACTTTCCAAGCAGCAGTTACGGCTGCCGTGGTGGCTGCCGTGACAGCTATCCTTGTAAACCGTAACGCTGCCAACGGAAAAAAGACTGATAGTGGAGTTGACAATTCCGATCGTGGTGACGATTCGGGAAAACAACAAGTAGTAACAGTCTCCACCACCAAAAACAACAACTCAGAGTTCAAGTAAAGAAAACATCAAGCCAAAGCAGTACGAAACCGATTTCAGAGGATGGCCATGCCACAACAACCAGTGGCAACCCCTGCCATCCCAACACCGCTTAAGCGATATGAGGGAACACTTCCGAAGTGTGACCGGTGCAGCTATCACCATACGAAAATTTGCCAAGCAAGGCAATGCAATAATTGCAACAAGATGGGGCACATCGCTCGTTTCTGTAGAATTACCACCACTATTGGAGCTAGCCTTGTTTGCTATAGTTGTGGTGAGGCAGGACACTATTACAGAAATTGTTCAAAGGAGAAAATCAACAAAAGCCACTGTGTCCCCCTAACTTCTACCCGACACTTCACTTCCACCACCAATGTTGGTGTTGTCCATATATGTCACCATTGCGGTGAAATTGGACACCTCAAGAAGGATTGCCCGATAGCGAAGAACTCGGGTGCAGATGGGAAAATTCTCAGGATCACAGCTACAGGAGAGCCTACTCTGGAACCCTCGTTAATATAATTTAGGCATTTCGTTGTAACAGACTTATAAACTATCCAGAACTAGTGCAACTAGAGTCTTACCTTTTGCGAGATCCTGTCTATATAGGGATGCTCGTGCTGTGAATACTTGTATTTTGTAGTATACCTTGTTAGCAACAATAGTCTTGTAGTAAGTCTAAAGTATTGTAACTCTTTTGACGGTTGCACGGTTGTGTTTTGTCGGTAACGCCTTATGTTTAACTCTAATGATTCTAACATTATCATACAGCTAGATTCATCGTGATCTGCACTAGTTTGATACGTACATCTTTTTCTTTGAAATCGCCTTTCCAGCGAAGCCGTCATATCAGAACACCAAAGTACGCATGCATGGAGTACCTCATAGTTCTTTTCTTCTTCCGAAGAAATCCTCAAAGTACCACTCGTGCAGTACGTCAAGTTTAATCCAAGGATTCATGCGGTTGATCTATCACTGGGGAATGTATACATAACGGTAATATATAATAAAGGTTCTACAGGTTTAGAATTGATGATTCCACTTTAACTTCTTTTTCCCGATGGGATACGAGCTTAAAGAAGAATCAATTATTCGACTACCTTTTCAATCTTCATTATATACGACTCGTATACACGAGATTGTGATTATGAAACCATGTATGAATTCCAATATGAACTTCAGGATGGAGAACTGCCCAAGCCTACGAGTAATCGCATCGTCATGTGAACAAACTTAGAACCTAGTACGACTTCCATAAACAGATTGCCCTACAGTCTAAACACCTACGGAGATACGAGAACAGCCCAGACAACTTAGCGAACTACACAAAAATAGAATTAGAAGACTAGGCTTCTCACCCTGGAGAACCCCGGTCATATTCTTCCAGAGATCGATGAATTGCATTGTATGTACCTCGACTATCGAGGACTCCGTCAAGAATTCTCAGTAGAAATCGTTATCTCTGCCTCGCATAAATGATTTGGTTGATCAAACGCAAGGAAAGAATTACTTTCAGAAATGGATTTGATATCCGAATATCCCCAGTTCGAGTGTTAGGGAAGGATATCCGGAAGACTACCTCCCGAACTCGATGCAGACACTTCGAGTCCGTAGTGATACCCTTCGGATTGGACAAATATGCCCATAGTTTTCATGAGCTAAATGAGTAGGGTACAACGTTCTTACTTGGATTTGTTCTTCATTTCTCCATGTAATGACTTACTTATCTACCCTCATAGTAAGAAGAAACCCATGGAACCATTACCTTGAGAGGTAATTTTCGCAAAGTTCCATAGGCACGAGTTTTGAAATTGAAGAGTCAAACTTCTATGATACACTGTTAGTGATGTGGGAAATTTTGAGTAGTCTTACAATTTGTCAAAACCGTTGAGAATTTGTCGAAACCAGAGACGCCGACAGTCATTCGCCAAATTCTAGGTCTTATAAACCTACTGTCATAGTTCATCCAGAACCCCTCGCAAATCACAGTAAACCGTACGACCTTGACCCAACAAGGAGTGGCCTTGACTGGGAAATTAAACAAGAAAAGGAAACCTTGGAGATTCCAAATTAGAGACCAAGTTCTTTAGGAAGTCTCACTCTGGGAGTAGCTTAATACGCTTCGTAAAGCGTGGAAAGCTAAATCCAAGATAGATAGGACCTCCGAGATTCTTACCAGAATTGGTCCTGTATCTCACAGACTAGACCTACTCCGTGAACTCAGTAACGTAAAATCTACTCTTCGCGTCTCGATCGTGAAACCATACATTCCCGGTAGGACTCTTGTAAGTCCAATCGTAGATTCCCTTGCGTTCGTATTAGAACCCTAGTGACGCTCAACTGAGAGGTCAAGTGGACGAAGCAACGCCATCGCCCGTTAGTGAAGCTTCGTTGGGATACCAACTGAGAACCCGATTTCACTTAGGAGAGCTAGAATCAATCGTTTAGGAAGTTCACCTAACGACTCGATCACTTCTACCTACTTCCTTATCTAAATTCTAATTTCGGGATGAAATTCCCTTTAACAGGGGGATGATGTGACAACCCGAAATTTCCATTCTGAACAAACCACGTCAAGCCAATAGAAGTTAGAACAGTTACACTGAAATTTCAGACTTTGGGTATAAGTTTGAGTATTTCAAGTCTAGCACTTAAGGAGATATCAGGAGAGTGGATGCACTAGGGTTGTGTGCAACACTATTATTTCAATACTCTACGATATTAGAGTTCATTCCGGGAATAAAATACTTTTCTGCCAAAAATCTCAGGACTATATGTAGAAATCTGAACCATATTCATTCAGTATTACATTTCCAACTAGAGAAAAGCCATTTTCTCTTTCACGGATCTTCAGGTTTTCATCCCAAATCATTAGTATACTTCTTTAGTTGTCTTATAATGCTTATTATATGCTTAAAAAACATAGATTACATAGCAAAACAACTAGATTTAGGAGTTTACTCCCCAAGGTCTTTTTGGGCGGTAAACTCCCGAGATGATGCCTAGCCTTTTCCCCGTGTTATCCAACTACCTTAGGCTTGTATATGGGTGTATTTAAGACTATAATCCATAAAAGAACACCAAGATTTAGGTGTTCATAACCCAAGAAGTTCTTGGACCATGAACTCCAAAAACAAAGGCCAAAGAGTGCCTAGTTCACTCCTAAACCCTTGGACATTAACCCATATTTAATCCTAGTTAAATTGAGGACCTTAGAACATCAAAAACCCATCCCCATGAGAGATTACGGCCGTAATCTCTAAGGGAAATGGTTCATCGACCGTGAACATCAAAGAAGGGTACCAAAGTGTGCCTAATGCCTTCATTAGCCTTAGATAATTGTCTAGAACCTATCCTAAATGAGTATGGGACTTGAAAACATAAAATACCCATTTCCATATGAGTTTACGACAGTAAACTCAAAAGGAAATGGACTTAGCGCCGAAAACTTCTAAAAGGAGTGTCTTAATGCCCTAAACTAGTCCAAGGATTAAACCACCAAGTAGAACTTCTTCTAGAAATCAAGTAACACTTCAAAACACATAAAATCTTAGGTTTGGGAGCTTACAGCCGTAAACTCAAGGGTTTATGACCGCAAACTCCTTGTGTGGGGTTTAATGAAGAGTAAACACATATATAAGGTCTTTTGGAACCCCAAACCCCTTTAGCCTTGTCCCACAACAACTTAGATGCAATCCTTAGGACTTATAACACTTACACAAAGTGTTTTCATGTTGTAGAGTGTCCCAACTTAATTTATTAGATATTATTTGGCTAATTAGTTATATATATGTTCATTATATGATAAATAGGCTCGTGCATGTGTACAAGTCTCCGTTTTCCACCTAGCACAGTATCCGACACTTCAATCCAATTCACTCACCACTAGTGAGTTCATACCCCTTAATCAATGTTTTAAATGTTATTAAATGTTTTATGGGGGGGGGATACAAGTAGAATCATGCTATTTATTATATCAACTCACATGTGATTAATAAGCAGCATTCAAATGATTTACTACACATTAGCTGTTTTACCAAACAGTTGTTATTTAAAGGATTTTCATATACGTTTTATATGTTTAAAACTCCTGATTTAATTGTTCATTATACACTGTATGTTTCATTTCAAACTCATTTACAATTGTGTTTCAAACAAATGTTTCTTTGTATTTAAAACTATTTTGTTAGATAAATACTTCCAACCTGTTTTATAGATTGACATCAAGTCGATCTTTTCTTAGATAATAATCATGTTCAAAAGGTTTTACAAAACTTATTTTATGCTTTTATAATATAAATTGCATGCCTATATATGTATATTTATATAATAAATGTTTAAAAGACTTAGGAAGGCTATCCACCCTATTTGCTTTTCGTACTTGAGATGTGGTCTGGTGGGATATCGGGTACCCATCCGAAGGTCGTTTAAATATTAGTTATATATCATGTGTACATATATAGTCATAAAGGTTCTTCAAGTTCATTCGATACCATTGGGTAGCAAGGTTATACTTCCATGTTCGTACGTACCAGTTACATTACTAGTAACTTACCATATGGGTAGTTTAGGAAGATACTAGAAATATTATTAGAATGCGATATCATACAACGAGTTAGTTCATTCATGAGTCTATACATGCTAGATAGAGAAAACACACATTATAGCTAGTACACACACTACATTACTATACATGCTAGATAGAGAGAACATACATTACAACTAGTACACACAGTACATTACTATACATGCTAGATAGAGAGAACATACATTACAGCTAGCACACGTATAACATTTCAATACATACAGGCTAGACAGAGAAAGATTACACTTTCAGTTAGCACATTCATTACATATACATTTATGAAGTTATGTGAACCATTGAGCGAATCATGGCACTTCCTGCCACGACCGTTCATGTATACCGAATCTCCTTAATTGGGGAGTGTATAAGTTTGCGTATAGATCTATACTAGATTGACTATCCTACACCTTGCTGCTCACTATAGTAGGACTTGCAAGTCTACGGGTGCCAAATGTCATTTCTTACGGCGTCTTACATCATCGTTTTACTAGAGTCGGTAGCAGGATACAGGTCGATCACATGTTATACTGAATACCTTTTTGTTTTAAGGTAGTTAGTACAACAGTAGTCACTTATTACAAATACTACAGTGCTTTCAAGATTTCAATAGACTTAAGGTAGTTAGTACGGTTGTAGTCATTTGATACTACACCATAGTACTATTTCATTTTCCTCTTCACATTCACTTCGTGAGCATTCACACGATGCACAATAATGTAGAAACTATATTTTTGGTTCATGATAGTCAGAGTTGGGAATATACACACTCTTACAAGAGACACACACATGGATAATAGATGCCTTGGTAGAATGATATAGTTAGTAGGAAACATAGGGTTTTCTAGGATGTTCATTTACATACAAGTAATTACAGTTCATTCATACAAACATTTACATTTTAGATTACATACAAGTACTTACATAAAAATTAAAACAGTAAAATACTTATGATCTTACGAGCTTCAAAGCTGATACTCGCTTTCAAAATTGCTTGTATCCTCAGGTCATCAATAGACAGGTACCGATGCAAGGTTTAATGAAGATGGAGCTCGTTCAAGACTCATCTTTCATTTTGATTTATGTTTTAGTGTCTATTATAATTTGACAGAACACACTTGTATTAAAATTATATTATTAATGCAATGGATGATGTTGTTGCTTATTTACTACTTTTCATTGTTGTGCTACTGTACATGACGTCCTCCGCCCCAGAGTGTTTCTAGCGTTCTTGGTTTTGGGGTGTGACAGCGTGCCTCCTCGGTAGTCAACTGGGAGGCTCAACTCCTCACTACTGGAGCCTATGATTTGCCCTACTGGCCATCAGTAATCAGTAGGGTCGTTGGGGCTGACGCCGCCAGTAGAGCTGATCCTTAGCCTTAATCTCTCATACAGTTCTCATAATCATATTGTAACATAAAATGTATGGGTATCTTAGGGAAAACATAAATGAGCTCGGCCGGTCGCGCACATCAGACACCTCGTTCTTTCTCAAAACTTTTTTACTTTAACTTTTAGAAAAAGCTTTTTCTTGTGAAAAATCTTTCAAACCCTTGATTTGAGTCTAGACACTCTCGAAGGTGTGCCTGAATCCCTTAAACCAAGGCTCTAATACCAACTTGTAACATCCCAAAATTGAAGGCCAAAACTTTCAGTTTTAATTAAGTAACTTATAAAATCGTTTACTGAAAACATCATCAATATCATATCAATCCATAATATCATGAGTCAAACATCAAAAAACATGTTGTGGAATAACAATAATGTCAGAGTAAAATCCCATGGATCTAAAAATGTAGAAATCATATGTGTGTGTGACGGACAACTACTGCACCGACTCATTCCCCTTTGCTGAAGAGGTTCACCCACTAAACCACAAACCACATAACATACATATTGCTAGACAATTATGGAGTGCCCGAACATCCCTGTCCGTCCATTTTGGGGCGCCGACCTTCCCCTGTCTGGCAATTCTAGGGTGCCGACCTACCCTTTTTGGCAATTTTGGGGTGCCGACCTGTCCTCCGGATTATCCCAACCAGCTATGGGGACTATTTCACCCCTACTACTACCACAAAATAATATAACATAAACATATTGTCAGGCATTTCTGTGGTGCCCGAGCTACCATGTGGTCCTTAAGACCATAACTCGGGGACTATTCCCCTACTACCTACAATTACATAACATATTATCATGCCAACACATAATCAGAACATATATCAACAAACTAGATAGTTATCACGAAGACAATTATCTATACTATGACTCTTACTAGTGGGTCGGCCTTGGTGACTTAGATCCACTTCTACTGGAACGTAACTCACCTTAGTGTCATGAACCGTCTTAACTGTTCTCGCTGTCAGGATCAACTCCTCTCAATTCCGACATATAACAACCTTCCTTAATTACCATTTCCCGATCAACTCAGGTCAAACTCAAAGTCAAGGTCAACACCTTGGTCAAAGTCAACTCTGGGTCAAAGTCAACATCTAGTTGAATCAACTCGCCGAGTTGACCCCAAAACTCATCAAGTTCCATAATACCGAGGCCCTGTTTGTTTGCCTCTTAATTGAAAATTTAAGCGGTAACCTCATAAAATATTCAGATATAGCTTGTTTGGTAGCATCTTATAATACACATCTGAATTTGCTAAATGCCTCTTAAAAAATTAGACTTCACCCTGTATCTGAAAAAAAAGACGCATCTACCCTAGATCTCACTCTTTCTTTCTTCTTCTCAAAAACACGCCTCTAGTCCTTTCTTCTCATCAACACGCACATACAAACCTCTATCGATCTGTCAAAGTTGTGTTCCCTCCCTGCCGTTGCAGTCGTCGGCCTCCATTCCGCCTCCAGCTCTGATTGCTACGCCATAGCACCTCATGCTCCACCGCTGACTCTATGCCACAACACCTCCAGCAACTATCGATTAAGCAGGGGAGAAAATCGACTCCTGCTTGATTTTTGGTGTACGATCGAAACAGGGAGAAAGATAGATACAAATGTCGAAGGACAACAAGGTAGCGTTTGGATTAAAAGTCACAAACAAGGTAACGTTTGGATTTGAAGGAAACTCACAAACACATGCTGATTTAGGGTGTGTAACCGAAAAACCATAAGAAATAAGGGAGAAGACAATGGATTAGAAGTCAAGTGCACATGGGTTCTCTACCCCCTCATTACACTGGATTTATGGTGATTTCTAAGCAATTATATTGCTGTTTTGTTCTTATGTTTCTTGGCATTTATGTTCCTAATTTGTAAGGGATTTATAATGTTGTTGCTATGATTTTTGAAACATCTTATGAAAATTTGTGAGATCTTGTTGTAATATTACTATGAAATTATGTTTTTGATTGTTGAAATATGTTGTTGCTGTGATTTCTAAAATATGTTCTGAAAATTTGTGAAATCTTGTTGTTTTTCTGAAATATTGCTATGAAATTTGCTGAAAATAATGATTTGTTGCTGATATGAAATAATGTTATTGTTTTTTTGGTGAAAAATTTCTTGTTTATTGCTGAATTTTGTTGGATTTATAAATAAAAACATTGACTTTTGCTTAAATAATGATTTGTTGCTGATATGAAGTAATGTAGTTATTTTTTGTTGAAATTTTTTGGTTATTTTATAAATAAAACATCGAATTACAAAAAATAACATATAAGGGTACAATAGTCATTTTTATCATTCAACAATGTAATTCAGATGTTCCAACCAAATAACATTTAAAAATTCAGATCTTAAAAATTCAGACCCTCTTAGAAATTCAGACCTCTTAAAAATTCAGATCTTAAAAATTCAGATCCTACCAAACAGCCCCTAAGAATGCTAAAACTTCGACCCTACTCGCTGAGTCTTACAAGATCTCACCACGTATTCCTTTAAACATAATTAGGACCTTCTTTAACCAACTCTTCGTGTTCATTCTTGAACTCGATGAGTTCATCTTTATCCGTGTTTAAGTGTTTAGTCCTTGACTCGCTGAGTTCTTCTTGAGCTCACCGAGTTCATCTTCATAAGGTTGGGACATTACCATTAACTCGCTAAGTTCATCCTTGAACTCGTTGAGTTCTTCGATCTTCAAGACTCCATTTAAGTCCATCTTGTTGAGCCTTCTTCTATACTTAACCAGATAGATCAGAAGCCCAAAAGGTTGGGGAACCATACCCGGACTTGCCGAGTCCCATAAACAACTCGTTGAGTCCCCCAAGGCCCATGTCCATTCAGTTGATTTTAGTTGAGCTCAATGCATCCATAACATAGATCTGACCTCCTAGGGTCCATATTCCACGTAAAGTTACGAACTTTACGTGCATGCATGGGGTATTTAGCTCAAAAGGCATTAAAAAGGGGTTTCTAGGATGCATGGGATTCCCATGGCCATAAAGTTGGCACCTTTATGCCATGGAGTCCTTCAAAGGCTATAGATCGGAAGTTTCAGCCCCAAAGGTACACTCAATCCGAAGATGGCTTCACTTGAACATAAAAAGGGGTAGAAAAAGCCCTAAATGGGAACCTAAGCAATGGAAGATCAAGGTATAAGCTTATACCTCTGATGGCCTGGAAATGCAACACTAACACTGAATCTTCTTCCCTCTTCTAGAATCTTCAAGCCCTTCCTTCCCTTTTCAAGCTTCAAAATACTAAGATTGGCACAAAAAGCTCAAGAACAAAGAAATAGCGATTAGGGTATCACGCACAGAGTCCGGGGGTAATAGAGGCTTGAGTGGAGGCCACTTAAGATGTTTAAATATGGTTCAAACCCTAAATACTAGGGTTTCATCAGGTTGACCTACTCGTCGAGTCGGGTTCTCGACTCGTCGAGTAGATTTCTTAAAACCCGCTGTCACACCCCGAAAACCGAAGGCGGAAACATTTCCGGTGTTGACTCCACGTTGAGTATCAAATCCAATGTACATAGTAATTAAAGTAAATCAACCATTACATTACATATATGAAAGTTTTACATTTGTTTCAAATGCATAAGTTATACAAGTGATACATAGTATATATGAACAACACGAAACGAGTCTTCTGAGAACTCCGTCTTCGCACAAAAGGATCTTCGGGTACCTGTCTAACACGGACCTGAGAATACAAGCGGTTTGAAAATCAGCATAAAGCTGGTGAGTTCATAAGCGGTTAGTTTTTCTGAAAATGTACGAGTTCCTTTGGTTTCCTGAAAAGTGATTATCCAAGAAAATCCCATATTTTCTTATGTAAAGTTAGTTTCCAAATCCAAAAGTAAAGTAAACGATGTCTAATTAAAACATGATTGTTCTTGTGAAATGTAGTTCAATTATTTAACTTATTACACTTTTCTAATTTCGTACCACTATTACTCAGGAAAAACCCCATGTTCTCCTGACTGTGTGTGTGAATTGTTACTAGTTCTGATTATGTTCGGTGTCATTCCAATGAAAACCCCATGTTTCCCTGACTGTGTGTATATCTTTACTGGTTTTGGTTATGCTCAGTGTTCTCCCGAGGAAAACCCCATGTTTTCTTGACTGTGTGTGTGTATCTGTCATCCCTAGATGTACATTAGCTTTACTACGTACATAAAGCTAGTAAATGAGTCTGAAACGTTAATAATCTAGATTGCGAGTCCTTAACCATACTTAGACTGGATATGACTCGGACCATGGCCAGTATACCACGGCCAGTATCCTATTTATGACTCTTATCACCCTTGAACCATTCGGTTCGGCTGTAGCTAGCAGCTAGGTGTGGGATTCTCAGTCTCGTATAGATCTATACACTCAAGCCACGCTCTCCTACGAACGGAGATTCTGGTTACAGGGTTAGTCCTCCACTATCTCGTGCCATGGAAGTGTTATAAGGACGTGTCTCCAATCATTAAGATTACTCTTTACTTTTCGACTAGTAAAGTAGTATTTACGACTGACTATATTCTACGTACCTGTCCTTTACACTCGAGCCTAGGTGTTTTATTAAGGACATTACACTCGAGCCTAGGTGTTATTTAATGATGGCTGTCCTTTTACACTGGACCCTAGGTGTATTATTAAGGATGTTACACTCGAACCTAGGTGTTATTTAATGATGGTTGTCCTTTTACACTCCACCCTAGGTGTATTATTAAGGACATTACACTCGAACCTAGGTGTTATTTAATGATGGCTGTCCTTTTATACTCGACCCTAGGTGTATTATTAAGGACATTACACTTGAACCTAGGTGTTATTTAATGATTATGGTCCTTTACACTCGATCCTAGGTGTATTGTTAAGGACATATAGATGTTTTATGTTTTCTAATGGAGTCTGTCTTTTACACTCGAACCTTAGTGTTTTATTATAGACATTACAATGGTTTATGTATTCTATCAGTTTAAATGTGAACAATCAAATGCAAAGTACACAATATATCAGTGTATAATAAGAATTGAAAATCGGGTTGAAAACAAACAACTCTGCAAGTTAAAACAGTTTGTTTAAAAGGTTTTCAATTCTTAAAATGTACAATTATGAAAACATTTAACTGAAATCATGTGATTGAGTACAAGATATTATTGTACTTTTGTTTGTATTCCCCCCCCCCCCCCCTTGAAAACATTGAAAAACCATTAAAAAAGGTAGGGGTATGAACTCACCGGACTCGGAAACGTGTCGGTTTTGAATACTAGATGTTGGTTCGGGGTTTGATTACTCGTGATGTCCCTATGTAAAATGAAATAATGTCCATATATATACAATTAGGGATACATTCACTAATCATATGGAACATTACACTCCAATGAGGTTAAACACCTCAAAACGAGCGTTTCGAGTGACCCGGGTGACATCTTCGGAGGTTTAATGGCACTAGGGACTTGGGACTTGAGTTTACTCCTCAAGAGTAAACATTTTAAGGAGTTTACAGCCATGTAACACACACACACATGAGTTTACGGCCGTAAACTCATGTTGGTGTAGTTTTGAGTGTTTAAATGGCTTAAATGGACATAGGGATTGTTGGAATGGATTTCTAAAATGCCTTGGAATGAATTAAATGTAATCATACCACAAAGAAGGGAGTTTATGGCCACTACCTTGGAGTTGACGGCCGTTAACTACCCATGGTCAAAAGAAATTTTTTTAAGGCTTAAGGAGCAATCACATGTGATTCTAATTAATTTTCTAAGGTTTGGTATCAATTTTAGGCTTCAATTAACACATTTATATGAGTTTACGGCCCAGATACATACTCTCTGGCTGTAAACTCCAATATAAGTAAGAAAAATTAGTTTTTGATGCTAAGAACAATCACATGTGATTCTAGGAATTTATCTAAGCCTTTGGGGTGGTTTAAGGCATCTTTTAACAAAGTTTTATGAGTTTACGGCCAAGGGTATGTTCCTAGGTCGTAAACTCCTATAAATGACCTTTTTGATGTGTTTCAAACCCTTAAACTATTTTTAGATGCAACTAGATTTTACCACAAGGCTATTGGTTATGTTTCAAGGCATTTGGACATGTTTTAGGCCATAAACTCACTTTTCCCCCAAAAATCATGTTTAAATTGTTCCAAGTCTAGATTAGCAAGCCTTAAGGTCATATCTAAGTCCCAACTATGATTTGGAAGGGTTATTTGGCTCAAAAACCCCATGAACATGAGTTTACGACCCAAGCTTATGCCTTGGCCGTACACTCCTTCAAATGGCTCAAAATTAATGTTTTAAATGTTATAAGTCCTTTCCATTAAGTCATTAAGCCATATCTAATGTCAAACATTGCTTAGGAGGGGTTTTAGGGCTTAAAAACCCATGTTATATGAGTTTACGGCCCATGAAGGTTCCATGGCCGTAAAGTCATGAATGTGGTCTTAATACATGTTTTGAACTCGAATTTGAAGGCTATGAAGGTTACAATACAAGCTAGGGAAAGTACCTTAGAGATTTGAAGCCTTAAACTTGAGATTTTGACCCTTAAATCTAGTTTGAGGAGAGAGGTTGGAGTGATAGTTGTAAAATGGAGCAAAAGCTTCAAAATGGAGACTTGAATCACTTTAAATAGTGTCCAAGTTCGGGACATGGTAGAATTCTACCCGATACCGGCGTTAGACGGGGCTTTTGGTCGCACTTGGCCAATTTGCCGTAACCCGATATGGTTGGTTCTAAAAATGTTCCGATCATTAATATGAGACGTTAGAATGAGTTCTAAGGGTATTAAGACACTTATTAAGTCATAAAATAAAATTCACATTAACGACTTAATAAAAGGTCCGAAACGGAAACGAAATCGGAAACGGCGATTGGGTGATCGGAACGAGTCGCAAAAAGGGTTACAATTAAGGATATGAATTTCGGGTTGTTACACCCGCATCCAAAGTCCAGTCTACTCAATGAGTTGGCCTCCAACTCGTCGAGTCCAAGTGTAAGCATGCAATTATTTAGATTTAAAATACGTACCGGGATAGGTAGTTATAGCGGTCCTAAATCAAATATTAGTCAAAGGCCGATATTTTGGATATATGTTATCACGGTGGGATATCGGTATTTTTATATCATGCATAATTAATATATATATAAAGATAAAACATATATAAAAGTAATATAAAAAGTCAAAATTGAAAACTTTCAATGTTTTAAACTTAATATTACGTAAGCGACGAAATCTTCCTCCTACTCCACATCAACCAAGGCATCTAATTATTTTATCTAGATCATCCACATAAACTCTAATATCATCATCATCACTTAAGAATTATGTACTTAAAACATCAACATAATCATACCTATAGAAACTAGCAAGTTAACACTTAAGTATGTAACAATTAACATAACAATAAGATCAGTTAATACTTAAAACATGAGTCTATGACATGAAACTTACAATTAATTACTTAACATAATAGCAGGTTTAGTTAAGTTAAGCCCATAAGACTTAAGGCCATGACTTAACATTAAAAAAAAAAAGTAGGAAAAATTACTTAACCGATATCCCTCCGGGAAATCGCTTGGAACTATTAGTAAATATCACTGATTTTTGCGGTCCGATATTTGACACCGTTATTTTGAAAAGTACTAATAATGCATGTCCCACCTGGAAATCACCTAGAAATCGCCGATATTAACTGCTTAGGTACTGGGAACCGGGTTTTACATGGATAGCTCATTAGTTGAGCACCTAAGCACCCCAGGTGTTCGGTGAAATGTATGACTCAGTCAATATTATAAATCAAATCTTTTTTTTTTTGTTCAGGTATGCTTTAGCCCTAAATTATTCACTCAGTATCAACTTGCTTTTTTGATTTTTCATCCATGGAATAAGACCATGATGGGCATTCGTAGATGTGTAGCAGAACTGAAGCTTTTGTTTTGAGCATAGCTGGTAATTTTTTGAAGGATACAAAAGTAAGAAAGTATTTTCTCACATATTTATAGCACAATTCAAATTGTTTACAGAAGTAAGAAAGGTTATTGTCACATATTTATATCAGAATTCACACTGTTGTTTATTTTATTATTGTAGGAATTATTAGTGTTTATATTTTTAAGCTAATCATCGGTTATCTAACACAAAATATTTGTCTATTTATCTTCTTTTTTGCATAATAGGTTACTCATTTCAATTGGACAAGGATAATTCAAGGTGAGCATTTTGTTCCATGTTCATTGAACCTTTTGTCATTTACATCAAAAAGAATGATACTATTACATTTTCAGCAAAATCCATTCCATTTTCATTTCAAAGTGTTTTTCTTCTTTATTGATTTCCACTTTCTTTCTCTAAAGGATCTAATCAAATTGTATGTTGCCACTTTGTTGTAGGGTTATATATTGTGACTTTCCCATTTTCATGACCAGAAAAGACCGATTTTTTATGGTTTATTTTGAAAACCAGAGTATCTTTTAAAGAAATATGTTGCGGAATTTGTTCCCAAAAATAATGATAAAATGGAGCAAAAGCTTCAAAATGGAGACTTGAATCACTTTAAATAGTGTCCAAGTTCGGGACATGGTAGAATTCTACCCGATACCGGCGTTAGACGGGGCTTTTGGTCGCAGTGGGCCAATTTGCCGTAACCCAATATGGTTGGTTCTAAAAATGTTCCGATCATTAATATGAGACGTTAGAATGAGTTCTAAGGGTATTAAGACACTTATTAAGTCATAAAATAAAATTCACATTAACGACTTAATAAAAGGTCGGAAATGGAAACAAATCGGAAACGACGATTGGGTGATCGGAACGAGTCGCGAAAAGGGTTACAATTAAGGATATGAATTTTGGGTTGTTACATTTTCCCCCCGTTAGAGGGAATTTCGTCCCGAAATTCAAAGATTCGAACACAGATCACGAAGTGGAAAGATATATGGGGGGTGATTTTACTGCATTCGGGTCTCCGCTTAACATTCTAGCGAACCCTCATTGTTAGGATGTGGCTTTGTTACGTATGATTAACCTCTCGATCTACGGCCTTAGTTGATTCATATATGAAAATTTTGATTTTCATTTCCTCAAAGGAATTTACTAGGGTTTCGTCAGGTCGGCAAGCCTTACGAATAAAGATGCGGAATACCAGATGGTTGCTACTGAGTCCTTAAGATAGCTCGGAGAGGGCTATGGAATCGATTCCTAACGAAGATCTTGAGGGGTCTAAGGTTCCACAAGTTAAGTTTTCCGCACTTCCCAAGACGTACTATGTCTTTCCAGGGTAAAACCTTCAACAAGTGGGTACGTTCTCACATGTCAGAGTAACTAAAGGTCCAATGGTTCTAAGGGAAACTTCTACGTGAGTCTACGATCGTAGCCGACGGGACCCAAAGATCGACAGGTTCCATGGGTGCTCCTGGTGCCGACTAATTCTTTATTGCCTTAGCTTTTGGAAGGATCTACGAGTATGACTGCTTTGCTTATCTACATGAACAAGAGAATGGTTCGACCGAAGGGCATCACTACCTCCTTGTAGTGATCGTATCATACCCTGATTGCTGACTTGCACACATTGTGCTTACTGAGGTTTGGTTACGAGGAAATTCCCGGGATTAGGTCGATGCGAGACTAGACTATGCGTTCGGAAAGAATTCTCAAGAATTCTTTACAAACAGCATCGGGAAAGGATCGTAGACTTCTCGTTTCTCGATGATCACTCGGACGAGAGATACATGGGCAGACTTTTTAAGCTTTGATGTACGAAGATCATGGGAGTCAAGTCGGAGGAAGATTAGAACAAATGGCTTTCTCGAATCTAGGAAAGATAGCATGAATGAGGCTCGGTCATTACATGCTAAGGGTGACATCAAAGCATTTCATAAAAAGTTTACCAATAGATCGAATGGAAAAGAATAATCACTCGGATTGAGAAAACAATCTACGAATACGACACAAGCATTCTCGTTTTTATGTGATAACCATCTCGAAGAAATACATTTTCAGTTACTCGTAAACGACGGGGTTTAGAAAATGTTCAAATGGATGGTTGACGAATTTCTTTCGGTGCTAGAATCGAAAAGAATCACAGGCATATAAATTTAACGAGGGAAAATATACCTGTGGCAACGGTGGGATCGGTGGCTGTCTCTTCTTGTCCTATTGCTAGAACTCTTCCAATGTTACCAGGTTTTACAGTCTTAGGACAGTTTCGCTTGAGATGTCCCACTTCTCCACAACCATAGCAGGCCCGACCGATGCCCGCTCCAGATGTTTGACTCGTTGATTGAATTGGCGTCTTACAGTTCTTCGCCATGTGGCCCTTTATGCCACATTTGTTGCAAATTACCTCTATACATGGACCGGATGAAAGATGGTGATAATTGCACTTGCCACAACTAGGAAGGGTTCCAGCATACCTATTAGCAGATTTTCGGGTTGATGACCCATCAATAGAAATAGTTGCAGGGGAAGTGATAGTGTGAATTGCCACCGTTTTCTGTCTCTTTGAAGATTCGTGTGATGTTTGGCTTTTCTCTTTCTTCTCAAGTTTTCTTTTCTCACCGCTCCTCACCGTCGGCTCAGTAGTGGTAGTTGCCTCTTCAAGGTTGTCACTGTGATAGATTAGGATTTGTGCTAAGCATTTGGCGCTGTCGTACATATCCGGCCTCGCAGCTGTGATGTTTCCTTTAGTTGGCTTAGTCAGCCCCCAGATAAATCTCTCTATCTTCTTACTTTTCGGGGTAACCATTCCCGGACAAAGTAGTGCCAAGTCGTCAAACCTGGAAGTATAAGCAGCAATGTCGGAACCTTTCATCTTCAGGTTCCACAGTTCATGTTCTAACTTCTGCATTTCTCCCTGATGGCAGTACTCAGCCAGCAGAAGTTCCTTCATGGCTTCCCAACCCATGGCGTTGGCTACAGGTAAGGTTAGGGATTTGACTCGGCCGTTCCACCAAGTTAGAGCTTTCTCGAGAAAGGTGCAGGCGGCAAACTTCACCTTGTCTGAATCTGAACAAGTGCAGATTTCAAAGATAGATTCGATCTTCTCGAACCATCGGGTAAGGGAAATCACACCTCCAGTGCCATCAAAAGACGTGGGTTTGGCGTTCATGAAATCCTTATAGGAACCCTCTTTCCCGCGTCCCTGGCTATTTTCTGGGTTTTGGGGCTGGGGGCCACCTCCTAAACCACCGGGATTTATTTGTGACATGGCTGCCACCATTGCGGTAGTCAGAACTGTCTGAAGCGATGCGAGATCAAATTGAGGAGGAGGTGGTGGCGAAGGAGGATTGTCGTTGTTTTTCGAGCTGGGTTTCTTTCTTGGAGGCATCTTGATCTAATAAGATCAAGAAAGAGAGGATTATAAGTCCTCTGAATTGAATCAAGAGATATGGGACAGGGAATATCTCATCAAGACAGATATCGCATCATACTAAGCGATAAAGCAGGAAAGAGTTATCAAGACAGAACATTTTATCGCTAGAGGAATGTTCAAGTAACATCGCGTATACGAGGATTTTCTACGAAGGATTGGCTCGAGAAATACTCCCATAGTATTTCATGGTTTGTTGTAGCGACGATTCGTTGTTTGAGATGTTACGTAAGTTTTAGGCATGTTGCGTACCGCAGTCACTCCCGAGCACATGTTGGCCGTGTCTCGAATGAATATATTTGGCCAAGCTATATTGATCCTAGACACGACTACATAACTGCCCAGGTTTAACCGCAGTGTACAACACCCATTTACTTATGTTTTGTTCTACTTGTAGTTACGGATATCGACGGTTCGGTATACTTGTATACTTTTGAAAATACTTATAGTTTTGAAGATACTTTTAATTCAGAGCACTGAGGCCCTTTAATGTTTATAGTTTTATACCATGTAAGGTTTGGTATACTTCATTCACTATAAACCTGGCTCTGATACCAATCTGTCACACCCCGAAAACCGAAGGCGGAAACATTTCTGGGGATGACTCCACGTTGAGTATCAAATCCAATGTACATAGTGAGTAAAGTAAATCAACCATTAAATTACATATATGAAAGTTTTACATTTGTTTCAAAAGCAGAAGTTATACAAGTGATACATAGTATATATGAATAACATGAAACGAGTCTTCTGAGAACTCCGTCTTCGCACAAAAGGATCTTCGGGTACCTATCTAACACGGACCTGAGAATACAAGCGGTTTGAAAATCAGCATAAAGCTGGTGAGTTCATAAGCGGTTAGTCTTTCTGAAAATGTACGAGTTCCTTTGGTTTCCTGAAAAGTGATTATCCAAGAAAATCCCATATTTTCTTATGTAAAGTTAGTTTCCAAATCCAAAAGTAAAGTAAATGATGTCTAATTAAAACATGATTGTTCTTGTGAAATGTAGTTCAATTATTTAACTTATTACACTTTTCTAATTTCGTACCACTATTACTCAGGAAG
Source organism: Lactuca saligna (assembly GCF_052625555.1). Classification (NCBI taxonomy): domain Eukaryota; kingdom Viridiplantae; phylum Streptophyta; class Magnoliopsida; order Asterales; family Asteraceae; genus Lactuca; species Lactuca saligna. Next base: position 267,406,663 of record NC_136424.1, on the reverse strand, counting down.
AACCTCATGTTCTCCTGACTGTGTGTGTGTGAACTGTTACTAGTTCTGATTATGTTCGGTGTCCTTCCCACGAAAACCCCATGTTTCCCTGACTGTGTGTATATCTTTACTGGTTTTGGTTATGCTCAGTGTTCTCCCCAGGAAAACCCCATGTTTTCCTGATTGTGTGTGTATCTGTCATCCCTAGATGTACATTAGCTTTACTACGTACATAAAGCTAGTAAATGAGTCTGAAACGTTAATAATCTAGATTGCGAATCCTTAACCATACTTAGACTGGATATGACTCGGACCATGGCCAGTATCCTATTTATGACTTTTGTCACCCTTGAACCATTCGGTTCAGCTGTAGCTAGCAGCCAGGTGTGGGATTGTCAGTCCCGTATAGATCTATTCACTCAAGCCATGCTCTCCTACGAACGGAGTTTCTGGTTACAGGGTTAGTCCTCCACTATCTCGTGCCATGGAAGTGTTACAAGGACATGTCTCCAATCATTAAGATTACTCTTTACTTTTCGACTAGGAAAGTAGTATTTACGACTGACTATATTCTACGTACCTGTCCTTTACACTCGAGCCTAGGTGTTTTATTAAGGACATTACACTCGAGCCTAGGTGTTATTTAATGATGGCTGTCCTTTTACACTGGACCCTAGGTATATTATTAAGGATATTACACTCGAACCTAGGCGTTATTTAATGATGGCTGTCCTTTTACACTCGACCCTAGGTGTATTATTAAGGACATTACACTCGAACCTAGGTGTTATTTAATGATGGCTCTCCTTTTACACTCGACCCTAGGAGTATTATTAAGGACATTACACTCGAACCTAGGTGTTATTTAATGATTATGGTCCTTTACACTCGATCCTAGGTGTATTGTTAAGGACATATAGATGTTTTATGTTTTCTAATGGAGTCTGTCTTTTACACTCAAACCTTAGTGTTTTATTACAGACATTACAATGGTTTATGTATTCTATTAGTTTAAATGTGAACAATCAAATGCAAAGTACACAATATATCAGTGTATAATAAGAATTGAAAATCGGGTTGAAAACAAACAACTCTGCAAGTTAAAACAGTTTGTTTAAAAGGTTTTCAATTCTTAAAATGTACAATTATGAAAACATTTAACTGAAATCATGTGATTGAGTACAAGATATTCTTGTACTTTTGTTTGTATTCCCCCCCCCCCCCCTTGAAAACATTGAAAAACCATTAAAAAAGGTAGGGGTATGAACTCACCGGACTCGGAAACGTGTCGGTTTTGAATACTAGATGTTGGTTCGGGGTTTGATTACTCGCGATGTCCCTATGTAAAATGAAATAATGTCCATATATATACAATTAGGGATACATTCACTAATCATATGGAACATTACACTCCAATGAGGTTAAACACCTCAAAACGAGCGTTTCGAGTGACCCGGGTGACATCTTCGGAGGTTTAATGGCACTAGGGACTTGGGACTTGAGTTTACTCCTCAAGAGTAAACATTTTAAGGAGTTTACAGCCATATAACACACACACACATGAGTTTACGGCCGTAAACTCATGTTGGTGTAGTTTTGAGTGTTTAAATGGCTTAAATGGACATAGGGATTGTTGGAATGGATTTCTAAAATGCCTTGGAATGAATTAAATGTAATCATACCACAAAGAAGGGAGTTTAAGGCCACTACCTTGGAGTTTACGGCCGTTAACTACCCATGGTCAAAAGAAATTTTTTTAAGGCTTAAGGAGCAATCACATGTGATTCTAATTAATTTTCTAAGGTTTGGTATCAATTTTAGGCTTCAATTAACACATTTATATGAGTTTACGGCCCAGATACATACTCTCTGGCTGTAAACTCCAATATAAGTAAGAAAAATTAGTTTTTGATGCTAAGAACAATCACATGTGATTCTAGGAATTTATCTAAGCCTTTGGGGTGGTTTAAGGCATCTTTTAACAAAGTTTTATGAGTTTACGGCCAAGGGTATGTTCCTAGGCCGTAAACTCCTATAAATGACCTTTTTGATGTGTTTCAAACCCTTAAACTATTTTTAGATGCAACTAGATTTTACCACAAGGCTATTGGTTAAGTTTCAAGGCATTTGGACATGTTTTAGGGCACTAAATCCCCATTTAAGAGGAGTTTATGGCCCAAGAATATGTGTTGGCCGTAAACTCACTTTTGTCCCCCAAAAATCATGTTTAAAGTGTTCCAAGTCTAGATTAGCAAGCCTTAAGGTCATATCTAAGTCCCAACTAGGATTTGGAAGGGTTATTTGGCTCAAAAACCCCATGAACATGAGTTTATGGCCCAAGCTTATGCCTTGGCCGTACACTCCTTCAAATGGCTCAAAATTAATGTTTTAAATGTTATAAGTCCTTTCCATTAAGTCATTAAGCCATATCTAATGTCCAATATTGCTTAGGAGGGGTTTTAGGGCTTAAAAACCAGTGTTATATGAGTTTACGGCCCATGAAGGTTCCATGGCCATAAACTCATGAATATGGTCTTAATCCATGTTTTGAACTCGAATTTGAAGGCTAAGAAGGCTACAATACAAGCTAGGGGAAGTACCTTAGAGGTTTGAAGCCTTAAACTTGAGATTTTGACCCTTAAATCTAGTTTGAGGAGAGAGGTTGGAGTGATAGTTGTAAAATGGAGCAAAAGGTTTAAATTGAGACTTGAATCACTTTAAATAGTGTCCAAGTTCGAGACATGGTAGAATTCTACCCGATACCGGCGTTAGACGGGGCTTTTGGTCGCACTCGGCCAATTTGCCGTAACCCGATATGGTTGGTTCTAAAAATGTTCCGATCATTAATATGAGACGTTAGAATGAGTTCTAAGGGTATTAAGACACTTATTAAGTCATAAAATAAAATTCACATTAACGACTTAATAAAAGGTCCGAAACGGAAACGAAATCGGAAACGGCGATTGGGTGATCGGAACGAGTCGCAAAAAGGGTTACAATTAAGGATATGAATTTCGGGTTGTTACACCCGCATCCAAAGTCCAGTCTACTCAATGAGTTGGCCTCCAACTCGTCGAGTCCAAGTGTAAGCATGCAATTATTTAGATTTAAAATACGTACCGGGCTAGGTAGTTATAGCGGTCCTAAATCAAATATCAGTCAAAGGCCGATATTTGGGATATATGTTATCACAGTGGGATATCGGTATTTTTATATCATGCATAATTAATATATATAAAGATAAAACATATATAAAAGTAATATAAAACGTCAAAATTGAAAACTGTCAATGTTTGAAACTTAATATTACGTAAGCCACGAAATCTTCCTCCTACTCCACATCAACCAAGGCATCTAATTATTTTATCTAGATCATCCACATCAACTCTAATATCATCATCATCACTTAAGAATTATGTACTTAAAACATCAACATAATCAAACCTATAGAAACTAGCAAGTTAACACTTAAGTATGTAACAATTAACATAACAATAAGATCACTTAATACTTAAAACATGAGTCTATGACAGGAAACTTACAATTAATTACTTAACATAATAGCAGGTTTAGTTAAGTTAAGTCCATAAGACTTAAGGCCATGACTTAACATTAAAAAAAAATAAGTAGGAAAAATTACTTAACCGATATCCCTCCGGGAAATCGCTTGGAACTATTAGTAAATATCACTGATTTTTGCGGTCCGATATTTGACACCGTTATTTTGAAAAGTACTAATAATGCATGTCCCACCTGGAAATCACCTAGAAATCGCCGATATTAACTGCTTAGGTACTGGGAACCGGGTTTTACATGGATAGCTCATTAGTTGAGAACCTAAGCACCCCGCGTGTTCGGTGAAATGTATGACTCAGTCAATATTATAAATCAAATCTTTTTTTTTTGTTCAGGTATGCTTTAGCCCTAAATTATTCACTCAGTATCAACTTGCTTTTTTGATTTTTCATCCATGGAATAAGACCATGATGGGCATTCGTAGATGTGTAGCAGAACTGAAGCTTTTGTTTTGAGCATAGCTGGTAATTTTTTGAAGGATACAAAAGTAAGAAAGTATTTTCTCACATATTTATAGCACAATTCAAATTGTTTACAGAAGTAAGAAAGGTTATTGTCACATATTTATATCAGAATTCACACTGTTGTTTATTTTATTATTGTAGGAATTATTAGTGTTTATATTTTTAAGCTAATCATCGGTTATCTAACACAAAATATTTGTCTATTTATCTTCTTTTTTGCAGAATAGGTTACTCATTTCAATTGGACAAGGATAATTCAAGGTGAGCATTTTGTTCCATGTTCATTGAACTTTTTGTCATTTACATAAAAAAGAATGATACTATTACATTTTCAGCAAAATCAATTCCATTTTCATTTCAAAGTGTTTTTCTTCTTTTTTGATTTCCACTTTCTTTCTCTAAAGGGTCTAATCAAATTGTATGTTGCCACATTGTTGTAGGGTTATATATTGTGACTTTCCCATTTTCATGACCAGAAAAGACCGATTTTTTATGGTTTATTTTGAAAACCAGAGTATCTTTTAAAGAAATATGTTGCGGAATTGGTTCCCAAAAATAATGATAAATATGTTATCAAGGATTTCTGAAGAAATGTATTTTATACATTTTAAAACATCGGGACATCATTGTTAATACAAAAACATAAGCATAAACAAATCTTACATTCATTTACACTAGTGATCTACATATCCTTAATCTCTCAATGTAATGTTGCTTTATATTGACATTTGTGGTACAAACTAACTAAGTGGGTTAGGTTGGGAAACATGGTGAGTAAATAGGGTTTTCAACCCACAATAGTATAGTTATTATGTTGAAACATGAAACAATTAACCCAATTACCCATCCCCATTATCTTCTTTATTCTTAAGTATCTTCCATATGAATAATCTATTCCTCGTTATTTATTCATAAGGATTGTCCTAAGGAATATACACAAAGTCCATCGTTGCCATGCTTTATTCATTAGGCACTAAGCATATAGTTACAAGGGTTCATCCAACGGGCGCTAAGTCCATACCTTCCAGTGTTATCTCCTTTATTGAAAGTATTATTTTCGAGAGTCCACCTGCAATACGTGTCAATGGGTTTTTAGAGTACACTGGGTTAACGTCTCTTTCATAATACCTAATGGTTGCGAGCACGCTAGTGTTCCACCGAACTGTCCAGAATCATCCGTGGTTGTCATCCATACTCTGCTAGATGACGGGGCCAATGCTTGGGTAAAGGCTCCTCTCATTTTTCACCTCTCACCCTCATCTCATGATGTTTATCACCTTTCATCTCATCATCCAACTCATCTTTCATCTACCCTTCTTTACCCATCATAAGTATAGGTATAATATATATATATATATATATGTATATATATATATGTATATATATATATATATATATATATATATATATATATATATATATATAGTTTAAAACAATTTAAACATGTATATTTTTTTTCATCCAGGATAAATATTATGTACACAGATAATATGCACACATAGCACGCAATGTATATTAAATACTTCATATATATGTGTAAGATGAAAGTAACTACGCAGTCACTTGTCAAAGTGATGATTCCTATGTAAGATGAAAGTAACTACGCACTCACTTGTCAAAGTGATGATTCCAAACTTGCGCAACGCTTCGCTTCTAACTATTCTTTATTCCTTAGACGAAACCTAGAGTTATTATCGCAAAGTTTTAGTGTAATCTTTCTTGCGACTAATTATTACTCTAGATTCATCATTAACACAAAGCCTACTTTACTAATCTATCAAGTAAGGAAAAACCAGGTAGGATCATATCGGAGGTAGGGTCCATTTGGTATACGAAGTATACTATTTTGAAATCCCACTTTAAACACCTCACTAAATCACATCCTAGACATCATCCCCGTAAGTAGATCAATCATTATAACCACTTGGAATCACTGATAATCTTGTTTATAAGTTCATAATAACAATAATTAACTTAAACATAAGTTATACATAAAGTAGGGTAGGCGTATCTCACTTACAGCGGACTTTGCTAAAAACCGGGCTCCGCTCGAGTAGAGGTTCTAGGCCGAAAAGCTCATTTTCTCGGAGCCGTCGGGTGCTCCGGAGATTTCTTCTACTGTTAGGGGAGTTTCCTAGGGCATTAGGGGGGGGGGGGAGGGTTAAAGAGAGTTTAACGTGAGAAAGAAAGAGTGGAAGGTGTGAAAAATGAACGCACCTTCTTAAGGTATTTATAGGCTAAAATACTACTCCACTCGTTGAGTTGGGGCCTCCGTTGTTGACGTTCTTTATATCCACACGTAGGTATTGAGAAGGTCTACAACTCTCCTTTTGACTCTGTCGGCTAATTCTCGATTGATTTTATATTTAACAGTATGAGAAGATTACATTGTTAAATGACCATGTAAAATTCATGACTTCTACATACGAACTCCGTTTTCACCTGTCTTTTTATTGTTGAGATCCTATTAATGAGATTTTTATTTATCATTTAGGTTGAATCGGCCAAAAATCGATCGATCTGAAATTCCTATTTCGGGCAGTATACTCTTATGCAGAATCTTAGTAAAATCACAACTTCATTATACGATGTCAGATTTTGATGTTCTTTTTATGCACGCTCTCGGTTTAACGTATACTAAAACTCTCATTTAGATATTTAAGGCTAAAAAGTAGTTTATCAAAAATTCGCTTTTAACAATTCCCGGTGCCGTGCTGGTTTTTCCATAAAACTTCAATTGGTTAACTTGATTAAGATTATTTATTCTAAATAATCTTCTATCACAAAGTCATTTTTGATGCTCATTGTCTCTAAATTGACTAGCCATAATCTGCGAGCATTACAAAATATCCCCCCTTAGGAAGATTATGTCCTAGAATCATCACTAAAATAGGACTTGTGTAATAACTCCATAAGTTATCTCTTCATCCTAGATAATAATCGTAACTTCTATGTTCTTTCGAATGAATATGTATCTCTTGGACTTCTTATTACATATAGTGCTCGGTCTTATACATGCACTCTATCTCTTGTTGGACTTTCAATCGCAACCTTTAAGTCACAATATCGATCTTTATTGGAGACTCCTTCTTCTTCTTAACAAACTTAAGATAAGTTATTTCCTTCGATTACCATAATAGACCAATAGGTCATGTTCTAATGATCTCTAATCGTATGATTCAACGCTTAGACTCAGGTCTTTTAGAGTCAAATTCCAAAATGAAATATACCTTCCATCATATTCTAATGCGATATAATCACATTCTAGCATGTAGCACTTCTAGATACAAGCTTCTTACTTTAACGACTATTTGCGATACTTTTGTTGAGTGCTTTGATTATCTTAAACATCAATCTTTTGTCTTAAGTCACATGCTACATCAATCTTGGTTCTCTGAACCATGTAACATACTCATATTAGTCGGACTTGACGTGATATGGCCACTAGTATCGGAATAATAATCATCTTCTTAGTAATTACCGAAACGATGGTAACGACATACATGAACAAAACGGAATCAATTAAAAGTACCTTGGTAACCTTGTGACATTCCCTAATCGAAGTGGGAGTCATGTGCTTCCGGTAGTATAGGTCTCTACTACTATTCACACATACTCATACTCATCCCAAGTATTGTTCCACAGTTTTCCTAGTCACCATTCAAGAATTTCACATAGTCATTTAACACATCAGATAACATAACGAATCTTCATATTATTTCTTGAAACGATTAAATAAATGTTGAAGTTCAACCTATACTAGGCCTCTAATAGGCTAAATCACATGATATTATCCACATGGTTACTTCGTAGATCCTTATTCCTGATCCCTTGCATTGTTACCTTCTTTATCAAGGATCATTTGGAATGCTCTTGCCTTTGGCTTTAGCATATTTACTAATTCTTTTTTCTTCGGGCAATCTTTTGAAATATTCCCCTTGTCCCTACATCCATACTATAACCTCTTGTTGGATGTACAATCATTGGCATAATGCCTAGTCTTCCCACACTTGAAATAAGTCACTCTGTCGTAGCATCTCCCATAGTGCTCAAGCCGTATATTTGGCTTTGTAGCTCCTTTAATCTTTGGGCAGTATTGCTTGAAGTTCCCTTCCTCATTACATTCATAATACACCCTTTTGTTGAATGTACACTCATTGGCGTAATGCCCAAACTTTCGACACTTGAAACAAGTCACCTTTTTGCCACATTTTCCAGAGTGTTTCTTTTTTTCACTTCTCGTACCATCTTACTTCGCTTCCTCTTCCTCCTGCAAACCTTGAGAAAATGTTGTTCTTGTTAGACCTCGAAGGTCCCTCAAATTTCCTCTTTTTGCCAAATTTAACCTTGTTGGTGGTTATGTCGTTGATTATTTATCTGATAAACTTAGCAACCTAGATACTTGCCTCATTGGTAGGTGCCTGACGTACTGGCACAGTAAGTTCGTCCTTACTTTGTTGAATTAATTGCATTGTGTCTTCCACATGTTGCTCCCACATCATTTGCACCATTGCATGTACTCATGCCATCGTGAATGGTTCAGGTACAAGTGCTACCTCTGGCGCAAGCTCAATCACTTGTGGCTCAGGCTACAAATTACTGTTTTCAAATCCGGTTCGAGTTCTCACCCTGTCAATCTATACACTAAATTAGACGTTTGGTGTGTAATGACAAGAATTAAGATAGGAAAGATTTTATTTACAATCGTTGTGTAAGTCTTCATATCACTCCGAAAAGTTAAATGCCAGTTCTAATACTATAATTAAATGTTTAGAAATCTAAACACATAAGGTTTCTAGATCCGGTCGGCAACAAACTATGGATCTGATCATATAAAGCATATCATAAATCATTTAGCACATAAAAGCATTTTAGGCATTTTCCCTAATTAAGCTAGTGTTTGTGTTTATCAGATGTACTACCTAAAATATATTCGACTCACTCCTCACGATCATTGCTTAAAATTCGAAGTTTAAGTCTAGAAATAAATCCTTATTCCTAGTTCGCTTTAACTAATGCTATGTTACCAACTGTGACATCCCCATTTTCACGACCAGAAAAAACCAATTTGTTTATGCTTTATTTTGAAAATTATAGTATCTTTTAAAGAAATATTTGGCATAGTTTTTTCCCCAAAAAAACATGATAAATACGTTATCAAAGCATTCCCCAAAAAATGTATTTTATTCATTTTAAAACATTGGGATGTCATTGTCAATACATAAACATAAGCATAAACAGATATTACATTCATTGACACTAGTGATCTACGTCTTCTTAATCTCTTAGTGTAATGTGGCTTGATATCAACACTTGTGATACAAATAAACTGAGTGGGTCAGGTTGGGAGACATGGTGAGTACATAGGGTTTCCAACCCGCAATAATATAGTTATTATGTTTAAACATCAAACAATTAACCCAATTACCCATCCCCATTATCTTCTTCATTCTTAACTATCTTTCATATGAGTAATCTATTCCTCATTATTTATTCCTAAGGATTGTCCTAAGGAATAGGCACAAAGTCCATCATTTCCAGGGTTTATCCAATAGGCACTAAGTCCACAGTTTTTATAGTTTATCCAACTGGCGCTAAGTCCATAGTTGCCAAAGTTATCTCCTTTATTGACAATCTAATTTTCGAGAGTCCACCGAAAATAGCTGTCAATGGGTTTTTAGGGTACACCGGGTGGACGTCTCGTTCATAACACCTACACGCTGCGAGCCTGCTAGTGTTCCACCGAACTATCTAGAATCGTTCGTGGTTATGATCCATACTCTGCTAGATGACGGGGCCAACTCTTGGCTAAAGGCTCATCTCATTTTCACCTCTCACCCTCATCTCATGATCTTTATGACCTTTCATCTCATTATCCAACTAATCTTTCATTTACCCATCTTTACCTATCATAATTTTAGGTATAAAATACATATACACTTTAAAACAATTAAAACATGTATATTTTTGTTCATCCAACAAAAACATTAAGTACACATATAATATGCACACATAGCATGAAACTTATATTAAATACTTCATATCTATGTGTAAGATGAAAGTAACTGCGCACTCACTTGTCAAAGATGAAAGTAACTGCGCACTCACTTGTCAAAGTGACGAAACCTAGAATTATTATCGTTAAGTTTTAGTCTAATCTTTATTGCGACTAATTATTACTCTAGATTCATTATTAACACAAAGTCTACTTTAATGATCTATCATGTAAGAAACAACCAGGTAGGATCATAGCAGAGGTAGGGTCCGTTTGGTATACAAAGTATATTATTTGGAAATCCCACTTTAAACATCTCACTAAATCACAGTCTAGACATCATCCCCGTAAGTAGATCAATCAGTATAGTGACTTGGAATCACTGATAAATCTTGTTTACAAGTTCATAATAATGATAATGAACTTAAACATAAGTTATACTTAAAGTAGGGTAGACATATCTCACTTACAACGGGTTTAGCTAAGAACTAGGGTCCACTCGAGCAGAGCTTCTAAGACAAAAGCTCTTTTTCTCGGAGCCATTAGGCACTTCGGAGCTTTTTTGTAGTGCTAGGGGAGTTTCCTAGGGCTTTAGGGGGGCGGGGGGGGGGGGGGGGGAGGAGGTTGGGAGGTTTAGAGAGAGTTTTGAGTGAGAAAGAAAGAGTGGAAGGTTTGAGAAATAAAGGAACCTTCGCAAGGTATTTATAGGCTGAAATATTGCTCAACTCATCGAGTTGGTGCCACATGTCACCCTCTGGTGACAAAGCTTGAGGAGAAGGCAACGACTTAGGTTTATCCACGTCACCATCTTTGCAGCAGCACCGTGTGAACTTCTAAACCCCGTAACTTTCACATATGAGCTATGTTTTTGACAAATTTGATATCCACATGCTGGTATTGACAAGGTCTACAACTCACTTGATTTTATATTTTAAAGTATGAGAAGATTATACTGTTAAATGACCGTGTAAAATTAATAACTTCTACATACAGACTCCATTTTCTTCTGTCTTTTTATCATTGAGCTCCTATTAATGAGATATTTATTTCTTATTTAGGTTTTGTTGGCAAAAAATCGATCAATCTGAAATTCAAATTGTCGGTTGTATACTGCTATGCGAAATCTTAGAAAAATCATAACTTCCTCATATGAAGTCAAATTTTGATGTTCTTTTTATGCACGCTCTCGGTTTAATGTATACTATAACTTTCATTTAGACATCCAAGGCTAAAAAGTAGTATATAAAAAAAATATTTTTTTACGTTTCCTGGTGTCGTGCTAGTTTTGTCGTAAAACGTCGACATGTCATAACTTCTTTGTTATAACTCGGATCGTTCCTTATATATACATAACCTTTGTGAAATATACTATAACTTGGTTAAGATTATTTATTCAAAATAATAGTCTATAAAAAGTCACTTTTGATTCTCATTGTCTCTAAATTGAATAGCCCGAATCTACGGGCATTACATATGTAACACCCAAAAATTCAAGCAAATTTAAAATTTTTTAAACAACCCCAAAACCATTAGTTATTATAAACTTGTTTTCAAAATGTAGAATATCAGAGTATCCCTGAAACATAGTCGTAAAAAGTGAGGAGCTATACGATCATGCCCGTGCCTTGCCACGATCCCCTGATGTACCTGAAACAATAAACTAAAACTGTAAGCCCAAAAGCTTAGTGAGTTACCCCCAAAATACCGATACACATACAATCCACATAGCAATATCAACATTTTCATATCATATCAATCAAAACAGAACCGCATGCACTAGGTCCACTGCTTTACAAGATGGAGCACCCCTAGGCCCTCAGTACGAGTCTGGAATGCCTACCGGGCCCTCAGCTCGTATCTGGAATGCCATCGAGCCCTCAGTACGAGTCTGTAATGCCTACCGGGCCCTCAGCTCGTATCTGGAATGCTCTCGAGTCCTCTGTATGAGTCTGGAATGCCTACTGGGCCCTCAACTCATATCTGGAATACTCTCAGGTTTGTTGGCTACCGCACGGAGCAGTACAACCTCAACCCACCCCACATAACATGTTGACATGTAACAAATAAATGGACATATAGGTAATCAATCAGTATCATAGGTAGTCCTACAGATCTACCCGACTAGCATATCAACTGGCATACATTACTAAGTCAACTCAACATATCAATAACTACTAGGATATCAAATCCAATGGGCCGGCCTTGGTGCCTTAGATCCCCTAGTATAGTGAGGACAACTCACTTGGCATTGCTGAAGTCCCGCAGATACAACTCCAGCTGCTGGTTGAAAGATTCCCTCACTGTCTACATCAAACAATACTCAATTAATAATTGGGTTACAAGCCCAAAGTTCAACTCACACTATAAAAGCCCAATAGCCAAACGATGGGCCAAAGCCTAACATATGGCCCAACTTTCCAAATTGGGCCTAAACCTCTACATGGTCTTTCCTTATGGCTCATCCATTTATTCTAATCCAATACCTATGGCCCAATATCACATAATCATAAAGGCCCATTTATGGCCCAATTTTCCAAAATGGGCCCAAGACTCTCATATGGGCCTTATCCTAAAACCCAAATAATTATTTAGTCCATTTGCTTATTCATGGAAGTCCATTAATAGTCCAATTACCAAAGCCCACTAGGAAAACCCAATACAAGGCCTGAGTAGGATTAGGGCTTCCACATGAAATGATGATTAGGGTTAAGTGTTTCTTACTTAATCCATTAAGGACTTAATCCATTAAGGACTTAATCCATTAAGGACTTAATCCATTAAGTCCATTATTGCCTTCAGCAAGTTTTCCAATAATTAATCATTATTATTTTATATTTAACAATTAATTCTAGTGTGTGTCCCGATTAATTCTCAAAATTTGGGTCTTATGCCATTAGGGTTTTCCAAACCCAAATTAAGGTTTTCCAACCCAATATTAGCCCATTAGTCCATTGGTTGGGCTTTTAGGTTACATCGGGCCTTATTGGGCCCATTAGGGTTCCATTGGACCGACTAGGATATCATTAAGCCCATTAGGGTTTTATTTGGGTCAATTAGGGTCCATTAGGGCTTACAAGGCCAATTTCTATCCAAGCATTCCCAAACGAGGTCCAAACGCAATCAAAGCACACCGCCACCCGACATGGGTGCCGGTGGCGGCAGGAGGCAGCAACCACCACTCTACGGTGGTGGGTTGCGTTTTTCTCTTCATTATTTCACTTTTTGTTATGATTACAATGATAAAAACAAATAAACCACACACACTAACACACCTAAATCCATAGCAAAACCCCCCCACACACAGCCACCCTTGTGGTGGCCAGCGGTGACACGTGGTGGTGGCCCTTTTTTTTTGAATTCCGACCAAGCAGAAACATACCCCCACGACCTTGACTGGAACACACCCAAAGGTACACATACACATACACTCCAGGAATAGTAACACCACTACCACGTAATGGCGTACGATGGTGGTAGCGACTGAGCTTGCAAATGGTAGTGGTGCTAACAGCCGGCGACGCTGCACTGAGGTAGCGGGGAAGGGGTGTGACCCAATGCGAACAACACCATCCACCTTGACTGCATCTACGGCGGCTAGCACCGATCTTTGTCTTTATTGCCTCATCATCTACAGCAACGTTAGCAACGATCAAGCGGTGGCACACTGCAGTTTGGAGAATCATCAGTCGCAACAGCCGCCCGAAATGGCGATTGTGCAGCGGCGGAAGAAGAAGAATACAGCAGCACCAGAAAGAATGGAAAAGAAGGACGGTGCCACGAGACCCACCGAGGACAGCAACATCAATCCCGATTCATTGTGTTCCGATGACCCACCTGAAGATCTTGTTGTTCACTACATCATTCCGGCAACGGTTATGAATGGCGGCACTCGAACTCGACCAAGCGACTGCCGGAGGTGATCATTTGAGAGGGTGGCGGCTGAGCCAATTATTAGGGTTAGGGTTTGAGTGCATGAGATTTAGGATGAATATATATGGCTAATGGGAGTGACGGGTTTCACCAGTGTCCATCCCCAATCATTTCCATATTTTATACATTTAGTCCCTTTCCATAAGAACTCTTTTTAACATAAGTCCCCAAAATTACCATGCATTCCTATTTTTACTAAATCTTTTCAACCTAAGCCCGACCTTTACCAATCAACCCCTATCTTCAAAAATCCTTACAAAATAAATCCCAAACTTACACTTTAACCCTTGGAGATCAAAAGTATATCATTTGGCACCCCAAACCCAACACCCCGCTAATCATTATATAATTTTGGAAAATAAATATATAAAATAATTATAAAATTACTTCTCAGGGTTCCGGGTTTATCACTAATTATCTTGTTTTAAACGGGATGTCACAACTCTCCCCACTTAAAATTGATTTCGTCCTGGAAATCATTTCTTATCATTCCTTACACACCAAACAACTTGAACTATTTGACTACAATCGCGAGCAAAACTCTAGCCCTTCTAAGGCAACCATACCCAATCAATCATAGGGTCCAGTCATCCTCACGATGGAATACCCTAGATTGGAATACCACTATACACATAAATATTGTCTATCCTATAACTTGAAACCCAAGGACCTATCCTTGCATCTCATCTAAAATCCTCTGATTTCTCACAACTAAATACCACTCATCTAAAATACCGGGTTCCGGCCCGGTCACGGAGGTAAAGGACTCCTACATAGTTGCCTCACACGACTTCTAAACGAAATCCTTCCCTAGAACTGGTTACCACGCCACTACGACTCTAACAACCTCCGAATCCAACCGATCAGATCCATGCGTCAAATCCCGTTGTTACCAAATCCACGACTAAAAGCGATTGCCGGATGAACAATTGTCGCCTTACATCACAAGTAACCTTATGCAATCCATTGTTTCATTGGTCTCATAATTGTAGTGATGTTCATACAACCTTATCATTGGCTTAACCAGATCTTATCCCTCTAGGGAAACCCATAAACCAATCCGTGGATTTTCCATATCCTCAGTACTACACCCGAACTGGTGGTTATTACTGTTCCTTCTGCGTCCTAGCAACGCGCTCATACTATTTACCGATCTAGTGAATGCTGCGACCACACCCTCAGACTTACATCAATTTCCATACTACCCGATCTATAGTGAATGCTATGACTACCCCCGCAGTCTTACATCACTTTCCATACTAGTCAAACACGCACTCGACCTAACACACAACTAAAATTAATTCATGGCTAGAATCCCAAACTGATTTCCCCAAGTTCTGCTATCAAGCACCAAGAAAACGTGATTCACATGCTGGGGAGTTTTACCGAACTCCCAACTCACACAACACTCAAACCAAGCAGCTTAGATTCAACTAAGTCTTCACAATACATGAGAATTTGAGAATTCCCAATCTTTCTCACTTTCCAACGTCGATCTGATGACAACCAGACCTTTCCAACTAGTACTCCTTTACTAGCCGACCCCAAATGATCACATTCTTCTAATAGCTATATAATCACTTCGTGAATCCCAGGGAATCATCCAGTCCATGATGCTTGAATGATCCCACACCCAAATCTTGATGTCCAAAGGTATATGCTCCAACTAGTGTCTCAACAACGAGCTACTTCCTTTGGTGTTTTCCTCCGCTAACCCATAACGGTTACTGAACTACTGAATCCTGACAATGATGAATAACCATCCTGTGGGACCCTGTCCATAGACCTCCCACATAATACCTTTCTTCCCAAAGTGCTCCAACAAATCTCCCGCTTTCGGCTCTAGAAATCATATCATTCAGGGTTCGCACCCTGACTTACTCACCTACTCAATCGTCCATAGCTAAATTGCAGTAGCTGAAACAACATCTGCCCTAAACCAGGCTACAAACTACTCCCAAGACATAGTCTTCAATCTCAAAAGTGCAATAGATCACACAATCAATCCTTATCGTCCTATATGAGAGATCCAAGGCAAAATGGACATTTCAAATACTTATGCCCCATCGCCCCCCCACGCTTATCAGCACTAAACTACTCTCGCCAATCCCGGCAACCAACTTACCCCATGGTAGAGTACAACCTGATCCTGGGGTCACTAGCCTGCTCAATCCTTCGAGCTTGAAAAAGATGAGAGGCACAATTCTTGCCCTACAAAACGACAATCCAATCCATCAATTAACCATTCCACTTCCAGCTGCAAAACCCCAACTGAACATAGTCATCCCTCCATTTCGAAGTCCCCACTAATCTCATTCCAGCCTCGAGCAAACCCTCAAGACAAAAATCTAGAAACTCATGTACTAGCCTCTCCCGCTCAACCCTCGGAAATCTAACGAGTACAGATCATCTTCCTGATCCCAGATAACTGTAGCCCTCTGCTCATCAGAACATGTGCCAATAACAAGTCCCGATACTGGAAAGCTCGACTAACTCCTCTTTTGTCGTCGATACAGCTGCTAAAGCTGTTGCAGCAGCCGTCTCCGCAATGGCTGCATAACGCTCGTGAAAATACTCAACCATGGCGGTCTTAATAGACCCAAACATCCTCGGTAACTGTCCTCGGATGATCTTGATCATCTCCTCCCGGATGATCTCACTGACAGGATCCTCTGGCAATACTGGCCTATCCTGGCTGCCAGCTCCCGATCTTGATCCGGATTCAGTCTCAAAACATCACGTAACCACAATTTTGGTAATACACCAGAGAGATCTCGGATAATCCATATAATAATAGGAATCCAACTCCCAAATAAACCCCAGGGGTTGTGACTTCCTTGATATGCGTATGGGTCTTGTGCTTTCAGTAGTATGGGCCTTACTACCTTCCACACCTACCCATATTTGTGTCAAGCATCACCACAACACACTGACAATATACATAAACATAGAGAGCGCTCAATCCTCACTCCTAAAGGAATGTTGAATATATCATAACTAGCCTCCTGGCCTTACACAACCCACCCATTCATGAAGCTTCCACCAACCCTGCAGCACTAGTGTATGCTAGCCGTACATAATGTTGGACCCCATAGACTTTCGAATATCCAATCCTACCCTAAGCTCCTAATTAAACAAGAACAGAACATATGGCCAAATCAAACATTCTTAGGACATAAGATCTTAATTATGTACAATCATGATGCACACACCCAACAACTACAGTAATGATGTCAATTTCATATAAGGAAAAACCCTAGGCTATCAGGCATCATATAATCAGACAATTCTATCATGCAATTCCTAAAGATCCCTAGCCTACTTCTAGCATGCTGTTCTAACATATCACAATATCAAATAATTGTATCGTATTTTGGGATCTGCTTACTAGCTCCGGCTGATCGTACACTTCGCATCCTCTTTTAGTTATTTTGAAAACTATTTAAAACCATTTTTAAAATCTTTCCTTGATTTGAGACTGGATTCAGATGAATGTTCCTCCAATTCACTCAAACCAAGGCTCCGATACCAACTTGTAATACCCAAATATTCAAGCCAATTTAAAACTTTTTAAACAACCCAAAAACCATTAGTTATTACAAACTTGTTTTCAAAATGTAGAATATCAGAGTATCCCAAAAACATAGTCGTAAAAAAGAAGGAGCTGTACGATCACGCCTGTGCCTTGCCACAATCGCTTAATGTACCTAAAACAATAAACTGAAACTGTAAGCCCAAAAGCTTAGTGAGTTACCCCCAAAATACCGATACATAAACAACCCACATAGCAATATCAACATTAGCATATCGTATCAATCAAAACAGAATAACATGCATTCGGTCCACATCTTTACAAGCTGGACTACCCCTGGGCCCTCAGTACGAGTCTGGAATGCCTACCAGGCGCTCAGCTTGTATCTGGAATGCCATCGAGCCCTCAGTACGATTCTGCAATGCCTACCGGGCCCTCAACTCGTATCTGGAATGCTCTCGAGTCCTTAGTATGAGTTTGGAATGCCTACTGGGCCCTCAGCTCATATCTGGAATACTCTCGGATTTGTTGGCTACCGTACAGAGCAATACAACCTCAACCCACTCCACATAACATGTCAACATGTAACAGATAAATGCACATAGAGGTAATGAGTCAGTATCACAGGCAGTCCTATAGATCTACCCAACTAGCATATCAACTGGCATACATTACTAACTCAACTCAACATATTAATCACTACTAGGATATCAAATCCAATGGGCCGGCCTTGGTGCCTTAGACCCCTTAATATAGTGAGGACAACTCACCTGACACTGCTGAAGTCCCGCATATACAACTCCAGCTGCTGGTTGACAGATTACCGCACTGTCAACATCAAACAATACTCAATTAATAATTGAGTTACAAGCCCAAAGTTCAACTCACACTATAAAAGCCTAATAGCCAAACGATAGGCTAAAGCCCAACATATGGCCCAACTTTCCAAATTGGGCCTAAACCACTACATTGTCTTTCCTTATGGCCCACCCAATTATTCTAATCCAATACCCATTGCCCAATATCACATAATCATATAGGCCCATTTATGGCCCAATTTTCCAAAATGGGCCCAAGAATCTCATATGGGCCTTATCCTAAAACTCATATAATTATTTAGTCCATTTGCTTATTCTTGGAAGTTTATTAATAGTCCAATTACCAAAGCCCACTAGGAAAGCCCAATACAAGGCCTGAGTAAGATTAGGGCTTCCACATGAAATGACGATTAGGTTTAAGTGTTTCTTACTTAACCCATTAACGACTTAATCCATTAAATCCATTATTGCCTTAAGCTAGTTTGCCAATGATTAATCATTATTATTTTAGATTTAATAATTAATTCTCATGTGTGTCTCGATTAATTCTCAAAATTTGGGACTTATGCCATTAGGGTTTTCCAAACCCTAATTAAGGTTTTCCAAACCCTAATTAAGGTTTTCCAACCCAATATTAGCCCATTAGTCCATTAGTTGGGCTTTTAGGTCACATTGGGCCTTATTGGGCCTATTAGGATTCCATTGGGCCGACTAGGATATCATTAAGCCCATTAGGGTTTTATTTGGGTCAATTAGGGTCCATTAGGGCTTACAAGGCCCATTTATGTCCAAGCATTCCCAAACAAGTTCCAAACGCAATCAAAGTACACCGCCACCCGACACGGAGGCCGGTGGCGGCAACCACCACTCTACGGTGGTGGGTTGGGTTTTTCTCTTCATTATTTCACTTTTTGTTACCATTACAATGCTAAAAACAAATAACCCACACACACTAACACACCTAAATCCATAGCAAAACACACACACACAGCCACCCTTGTGGTGGCCAGCAGTGACACATGGTGGCAGCCACCACCTCACGGTGGTGGTGGCCCTTTTTTTTCGAATTCCGACCAAGCAGAAACATACCCCCACGACCTTGACTGGAACACACCCAAAGGTACACATACACATATAATCCCGGAACAGTAACACCACCACCACCTAATGGCATATGGCGGTGGTAGCGACTGAGCTTGCAAAGGGTAGTGGTGCTAATAAACCTTGGATCTGTGTTTGTCTAAGATACATGCAAATAATTATTTTTCCAAGGTTCATATCCTAACTAGCATGGCATGGGGAACATGAATCAAATAAAGCTAGTAGAAATGCTTACCTTGTAGTAGTTGATTACTTGGAGTTTTAGAGCCTAGCACCAATAGTGTGAATGCCTAAAATGGAAATCACAAATCACCACAAACTTGGAACTTTGAGAGAATAGTCACTACTATCTTGAAATCGGCCCTCACCTCAACAATTGTCAACTAGTTTCAACTAGTGTCAACTATTTCAACTAGTGTCAACTAGTGTCAACTAGTGTGATTTCAAGAACCAAAGCCTCCTTTATATAGTGTGGTGGATTAGGGTTACATCCATGTAAACCCTAATACCCATGTCTCTTCATTTCCATGAGATCCATGGGTTAAAGCTCCATGGAGTATCCATGGACTTTTCCATGCAATCCTAGCCCATTCCAGATAAGCATTAGCCCACACTATATAAATATAGAAGCCCATATTTAATTAGTAATATCTTTGATCTCTAAATTAATCCTAGATTAATTATAGATCAATACTAATTAAATAATGTGATCTTATATTAATATATTAGAACTTATAATATATTAATAAATCATAACTTGTACTATTCTCAAATATTATCCATAAATTGTTTGGGTGAAGTGCAACCTAAATGGACCATGTCGGGTCGGGTCAAGTACATACCAAATATAGTTATGGACTTAGACACTTTATCCAACAATTTAGATGGGCTAACCCAATGTGATAGTCCATGGAAGTTTAACCTATGGAGCCTATGTAATATGAATGGTCATGGTGCATTAAGGTTTCTATAGATGTAACCCTAGCATTTGTTACACTATAAAAGATCCCCTAGAGCCAAAATCGGCTACACCTATCATTCTTATAGTTTGATATTAATTTTGTGCTACATAGTTTATTCTCTTAAGCATCCTCTTGCATTTTGTATTTGTGACACAGTAGAGGCATCACACTTGAGGGGCTAAATCTTTCAAAGGCAAAGAACTTCAAACTACTTCAAGAGGTATTCATCTAAACCATTTTATGTTGTATATCTTCACTTGTATACTATTTAGGATGTACACTTTGAGAAAACTAAAAATGCATGTATAATTAGAGAAAACATAGATCCAAAGCATCTAGGGCCACATGTGAACCATAAGGTTGTTATAGTGCTCAAAACCCATCAGTTGTATTAGAGGCTAGGATTATTTTCTATTATACTTGATGCTTGTTAATTTTCAAAGTTGAAAAAAATCGATTTTCTAGCCTCTGACTGATTAACTCACTGAGTCCACTAGCTAACTCGATGAGTCCACTCAGTAAAAGGGCAACTCGACAAGTCAGGATAATGTAATCATCAAATTGATGGCTTTGGTTGTAGAATTTCGTGTTTTTGGCTAGATTTGGATTAGGATCATTACCACAAACTGTTTTGAAACATAAAATCTATTTTCTTGATATGGTAGTAATGATGCTCATCCAATTACAAGATAATTGTCAAAATTTCAAGATTTCTGTTAGTTTATATGATAGGCTAATTTCTTGTAAATTATTAATGTGAATTATCTTGACTTATGAATTTGACTAGATCATCGATAAATTATTTGCTTATTTTGTTAGTGAAAATGTTGATCTAAATGCCTTTAATGAATTCCATAACTTATCCTAATGTTATGGAAAATGAAAATGTCTCATCTTTAAAAATGCATTAAACTCATAGGTTATGGAAACCAGAATTTTTGAAGAGTTTCAAAACTCACCCTTAAATTTTGGAATTTGTAAAGTTACACTTATGAATACTTTAATTCCAAAGCTTAGAATTTTAAAAGTTTAAAATTCAACCCTTATACTATTATAATATTAAAAGTTTAATAATTATATATATATATATATATATATATATATATATATATATATGTATGTATGTATGTATAAGAAAAGTTGTAACAGCTCAAATTTTCAAATAAATTTTTCATTTAAAATAAAACATCATTATTCGACAAAAGAGTTTATTCCATGTTTATTGCAAAAGTATAAATAATAAGTCCTCAAGATCTTCAACAATGGCAGTGTGTACGTGTCACGCCGGCGCCTTCCCACGGTCATCGCTAGTACCTGAAAAACATAAACACAACTAGTAAGCATAAATGCTTAGTGAGTTCCCCAGTATACGACTTACCCACATACGCCTTCCGCCCGGGACCTTTCGGTCCACATAACATTGCCTTCCGGCTCGTAACATAATCGCCTTCCGGCCCATAACATATCGCCTTCCGGCCCGTATTACATTGCCTTCCGGCCCATAGTATTTTGCCTTCCGGCCCATATTAGTATAAAACATAACACATATAACATATCACAGATAACACATAAGTCATACATCATACCGTTCTTTCTATCACATAAAGTCACGCCTTCCGGCCCGTATAAGTATACCTCACATATAAGCATACATCACATATAAAGCAACTACCTCGCCTTCCGGCCCGTATTACATTGCCTTCCGGCCCATAGTATTTTGCCTTCCGGCCCATATTCGTCGAGTCCCGTCGCGAATCTGTGACCAAGACCGTGGTCCTACTCGGCGAGTCAGGCACCAACTCGCCGAGTCCCCTCCTAAATATGCCCCAAAAATAATTTAAAGAAATACCTGAAATTCCGGCTGTTACAACTCTCCCCCACTAGAACTAGACTTCGCCCTCGAAGTCTCATTCTGCAAATAACTCCGGATATTGCTCCCGCATTTCACTTTCCGGCTCCCAAGTCATCTCCGATCCCTTCCGATGTTGCCACTGAACCAACACCAGGGGTATCTCCTTGTTCCGTAGAACCTTGATCTTCCGATCCCTGATAGCTACTGGTCTCTCAGCGTAATTCAGGCTTGCATCCACCTGAATATCCCCTAACGGAACCACTGCCGCTTCATCGGCTATACACTTCCTCAACTGTGATACGTGAAAGGTATTGTGAATCTGACTCAGCTCCGCTGGCAACTCCAACCGATAAGCTACCCGACCTACCCTTGCAATTACCCGGAATGGACCTATGAACCGGGGCCCCAATTTGCCCCTCTTTCTGAACCGAATCACTCCTTTCCAAGGAGAAACCTTTAGGAGAACGAAGTCGTCGACCTGGAATTCGAGCTCGGACCGGCGTCTGTCCGCATAACTCTTCTGTCGGCTCTGGGCGGTCAATAACCTCTGCCTCACCCGTTGAATCTGTTCGGTCGTCTGAAGTACGATCTCTGTACTGCCCATCACTCTCTGTCCCACTTCTCCCCAGCAAATGGGAGTCCGACACCTCCTACCATACAACAACTCAAAAGGTGGCATACCAATGCTCGAATGATGGCTGTTGTTGTAGGAAAACTCAGCCAACGGCAGATGCGCATCCCAGCTACCCCCGAAGTCTAACACACACGCTCTAAGCATGTCTTCCAATGTCTGAATCGTCCGCTCGCTCTGACCGTCGGTCTGGGGATGGTATGCGGTACTAAAATGCAGCTTAGTACCCAACTCCTCATGGAATTTCTTCCAGAACCTGGAAGTGAAACGTACATCGCGGTCCGAAACAATCGAGGTCGGCACTCCATGCCGAGATACTATCTCTCTCACGTATAACTCTGCCAACTTCTCTGCTGATGAACTTTCGCTAATGGCAAGGAAGTGTGCACTCTTTGTTAACCTATCCACAATCACCCAAATCGCATCGACTCCCCTGGCAGTTGTCGGCAATTTGGTGATGAAATCCATCGTGATCTGCTCCCACTTCCACTCAGGAATCTCTAAGGGTTGCAATTTACCGTGCGGTCTCTGGTGCTCGGCCTTAACCCTACGGCAGGTCAAACACCTCTCAATGAACCAAGCGACGTCTCTCTTCATGCAAGGCCACCAATACTCCTTCCTCAAATCCAAATACATTTTCGTAGCACCGGGATGGATCGAGAATTTCGATCTGTGTGCCTCCTCCATCAAAGTAACACGCGTACCACCCACGAATGGTACCCAGATCCGACCCTGAAACGTCAGAAGTCTCCGTCCATCCATAACGAACTCTGAAATCAACCCGACGACCCGCTCCTGTTTCTGCATCCCAGATTTCACAACCTCGGCCTGTGCCCCACGAATAGCATCTAATACCGGAGTCATCACCATCAATCTCAAACATACGTCCCGCAATGGAGTGCTCTCCGCCCTACGACTCAATGCATCGGCTACCACATTAGCCTTGCCTGGGTGGTATAGGATCTCACAGTCATAATCCTTAACCACGTCTAACCATCTCCTCTGACGCATGTTTAGGTTGGGTTGATCCATCAAATACTTCAAACTCTTATGGTCCGTGTATATGGTACAACGAACCCCGTACAGGTAGTGACGCCAAATTTTGAGGTCGAACACTACTGCCCCCAACTCTAAGTCATGCGTGGGATATCTCGCTTCGTGAGGCTTCAGCTGCCTCGATGCATAGGCTATCACATGGCCCCTCTGCATCAACACTGCACCCAGTCTTGAAATCGATGCGTCGCAATATACGACAAAGTCCTCCATCCCTTCCGGGAGAGCTAATACTGGGGCTTCGCACAGTCTCTGACGAAGTGTCTCGAAGGAAGTCTGCTGCTCGGGTCCCCATGAAAATGTAACACCCTTCCGGGTCAATCTGGTGAGCGGCACCGCGATCTTGGAGAAGTCCCTAATGAACCTCCGATAGTACCCCGCCAACCCAAGGAAACTCCTGATCTTAGAAGGTGACTTCGGTGCCTCCCAACTCATCACCGCTTCCACCTTGGCCGGATCGACCAATATCCCTGCCTGATTTACAACGTGCCCCAGAAATTGGACCTCCCGTAACCAGAAGTCACATTTGGAGAATTTTGCATATAGCTTCTCCGACCTCAGTACCTCAAGGACCTCCCTCAAATGTCCCTCATGCTGCTCTCTAGACCGCGAATACACCAGAATGTCGTCGATAAATACAATCACGGACCGATCCAGCATCGGCCTGCATACCCTGTTTATGAGGTCCATGAACACTGCTGGGGCATTGGTGAGCCCAAAAGGCATCACCACGAACTTGTAATGCCCATACCGCGTCCTAAATGATGTCTTCTGGACGTCCTCATTCCGCACTCTTACCTGATGGTACCCTGATCTCAAATCAATCTTGGAAAACCAAGATGCCCCTTGCAGCTGATCGAATAGATCATCGATCCTCGGTAACGGATAGCGGTTCTTGACCGTCACCTTGTTCAGCTCCCGGTAATCGATACACATCCGGTGTGAACCATCCTTCTTCTTGACGAACAGAATCGGTGCTCCCCACGGCGAGCTACTCGGCCGAATAAATCCCTTCCCCAACAACTCTTGAAGTTGCGAGGACAACTCTTGCATCTCTGGAGGTGCAAGACGATAAGGCACCTTCGCAATAGGCGCAGCCCCTGGAACTAGATCGATACCAAACTCCACTTGCCTCGCAGGAGGTACTCCCGGCAAATCCTCGGGAAAAACATCTGGAAACTCGTGCACCACTGGAACCTCCTTCAGAGTCTTCGGTCTCTCGGAAATCTCCCGCGTATCCATCACATATGCCACAAAACCGTTACATCCCCGTTGTAGGCATTGCCTCGCCCTAGCGGCCGAACAAAAGGCTGATCCCGAACAGGTACCCTCGCCGTATACCGTAAGAACTCCCCCACTAGGGTCTCGTATAGTCACCAGCTGACGCTCGCAGTCGATGATAGCGCTGAATCGGCTCAACCAGTCCATGCCTATGATGACACAGACATCCCCCATCGCAATAGGAATTAGGTCAATCGGGAACGCGACCCCGAAGATCTCTAGCACACATCCTCGAAGAACCTCCGTAGCACAAACCACCCTCTCAGCCGCAATAGAAACGCTCAAAGGCCGACTTAACGGCTCACGACTAATGCCGATGTGCTGACTAAAAGCTAACGATACAAACGATCTACTCGCACCCGAATCAAATAACACTAGAGCAGGCATAGAGTTCACAAGGAAAGTACCTGCCACAACATCGGGCGCAGCGCGGACCTCCTCCGCAGTCAGCTGAAAGGCTCTCCCGCGAGCCCTCGGGGCCTCGACCTTCGCCGGTCGGGTCTCAGTAGTCCTGGTAGTAGGTGTAGCTCCCTGACGAAGCTGCGGACACTCGGCCTTCCGATGGCCTGTCTGGTTGCAGTGAAAGCAAACCATAAACCCCTTAGGGCAATCCCTGGCAATATGTCCCTCCTTGCCACACTTGTAGCAACCACCAGCTCGACACACCCCCTCGTGACTCCTGCCGCACTTCACGCAAGTGCAACCCTTCGGACCTCCCATCCTCGAATCAGCGAACTTAGTCCGCTTGGCTGCCGGCTGAGACTGAGCCGGCCGTCGATCCACCTGCCGAGACTCAGCCTCCTCCCTCGCCTGAGTCTCCAACTCGATCTCGCGCTTGCTGGCGTTCGCCTGAAGCTCAGTGAAAGCACGATAGGTGGAGTTTGACACAAACTCCCGGATCTCCCTCTTCAAAACGCCCAAATACCGCCTCATCTGCGACTGCTCTGTAGATACCAGCTCAGGACAGAACATTGCCCTCTCATGAAACTTCCGCGTGATCACTGCCACGGAATCAGTACCCTGCTTAAGGGTCAAGAACTCCTGAATCAATCGCTCCCTCTCTACCGGGGGAACGTACTCGTCCCTGAACATCTCCGTAAACCTCTCCCATGTCACCGCTGAAATCTCTGCCTGAGTGAAGTTCGCCGTCACGAACTTCCACCAATCCTTCGCTCCCAGACGGAGCTGGTTCAAGGCGAACCGTACCCTCAAGTGCTCCGGGCATGAGCAAGTATAGAAGCACCCCTCGATGTCGGCGATCCACCTCATAGCCGCAATCGGATCCTGCGTCCCATCAAATTCAGGGGGTTTCGTGTTGCTGAATTCCCTGAATAGTAATGAATCACCCCCTTGTGGCCTAGTAGTAGCCACAGCTGCGGTAGCGGCAGCGACGACAGCTTCAGTAAGTGCGGCGTACCGCTCCTCAAACTCTTCCATCAGAGTGGTCTTAATAGACCCAAACATCTCCGGGATCTCAGCCCGAACCGCCGCAGCTACCTCTTCCTGAATAATCTGACGAATCTCCTCGTCACTCGCACCGCTCGAACTCGCCCCATTGCGTGTGATGACCATGATGTCTCTGAAATACAACATAAAATCATCAGAGACTCCACCAAGTACAATTGTACTCGATACGCGCCCTACTCAGTCTCCGATTTCCAGGGATTCTTACTTGGGTCTTCCACTGATCCGGTGTCTTCGGTAGTACGGGCCCAATACTACCGACCACACCGTATCAGTATTCGTCCCAAATCTTCCTCCCCAAATCCCGAATAATGAGTACTCTACCTCTAGTATGCACTATCTACTTGCACGCTACCAAATATCTCATATAAGCAATCTCCCTAGACAAGGCATCACAAAACAGGCCATTCTAGTGCTATCATGTATACCTAGTCTTCTAGCATGCATAACAATTCATAATTCAGTGCATAATATAACATTGTAAGGTATTCTGGGGATCTTTACTGTTCGAGCGCTAGCTGATCGTACACACTGCTCCATTCTTGTTTTACCGCCTTACCATTTATGAAATGTTGTGTCATTATTTAAAAAGGTTTTTCCTCAAATCCCCGGTCTGAGTTCAGTTGCACCCGAAAGTACACCCGAATCCCTCAAACCAAGGCTCTGATACCAATTGTAACAGCTCAAATTTTCAAATAAAATTTTCATTTAAAATAAAACATCATTATTCGACAAAAGAGTTTATTCCAAGTTTATTGCAAGAGTATAAATAATAAGTCCTCAAGATCTTCAGCAATGGCAGTGTGTACGTGTCACGCCGGCGCCTTCCCACGGTCATCGCTAGTACCTGAAAAACATAAACACAACTAGTAAGCATAAATGCTTAGTGAGTTCCCCAGTATACGACTTACCCACATACGCCTTCCGGCCCGGACCTTTCGGTCCACATAACATTGACTTCCGGCCCGTAACATAATCGCCTTCCGGCCCATAACATATCGCCTTCCGGCCCGTATTACATTGCCTTCCGGCCCATAGTATTTTGCCTTCCGGCCCATATTAGTATAAAACATAACACATATAACATATCACACATAACACATAAGTCATACATCATACTGTTCTTTCTATCACATAAAGTCACGCCTTCCGGCCCGTATAAGTATACCTCACATATAAGCATACATCACATATAAAGCAACTACCTCTCTAGACATAGCATAAATATAACACATACAACCTTCCGGTCACGCAGTCAAACCCTTACGGGTGAAGTATAGTGAGAAGACTCACCTCGTAGTATGCAAGCTATAAACCCTTCGAGCTACTCGCACTCGATCCACTAATCTGCAGGCTCCCTATAATACCACATACCTTTATTAATGATCTTATCAAACAAGACAACTGACCCTACTAAATTACATACAGGTCAACGGTCAACTTGACCGGACTCGTCGAGTGCAAAGGCAACTCGGCGAGTCTAGACACCCCGACCCCACTCGCCGAGTCTAAAGAACGACTCGACGAGTTCCAGTAGGTCTTCAAGCTACTCGCCGAGTCTGAAGAACAACTCGGCGAGTCCTAGTGAATCTTCAAGCTACTCGCCGAGTCTGATCATTGGACTCGGCGAGTCCTCTCCATGCAATCAATCAACTGCCTCCTGTACTTCGCATGATTCCATAATATATAGATATGGGGCTTCCTGGACCTTCACATATACTATTTCAGGGGTTTAAACTCTTGTAACAACACTATAATCTATCAAATCCTTAAATGGGTTTCCTAAACCCTAGATTCGCATACAACGTAAAAGCTACATATATGATCCGAAGATTACCTGGAAACGTGTTCCCTATGTCCCCAACTTTCAGAACTCGACCCCTTGAACCTCCTTTGATCACCACCTTGCCTCTCCTTGTCTAACAACCTCTTCAAGCTTCCACTAGCCCACACCCTTGCTCCAGATGCCCACAGACTCCTGAGTTATCTTCAATCGGCCAAAAGACGAGACATGACGGCCCTAAAGACATTATATACGATTCAGAATCAAAACGGCTAGGGTTTCAGCTGAACAGCGTCGACTCGCCGAGTCCCTAATGGACTCGTCGAGTCCCGTCGCGAATCTGTGACCAAGACCGTGTTCCTACTCGGCGAGTCAGGCACCAACTCGCCGAGTCCCCTCCTAAATATGCCCCAAAAATAATTTATAGAAATACCTGAAATTCCGGCTGTTACAAAAGTCAGTCTTACCATTAGTATGTCTCATTCACAAAGCGGGTCTATAAGGGGGTATAAGGTTACTGCCTATAAAATGGTGGTTTAATGGGTGTCTACTCTCACCAACCGCTTCCTTGACTGGTGGAGGGTCGTTAGTTGAACAAGTAGGGTAGGGCAATAAATCGCGTTAAAAGTATAATGATAATTATAAATAACTAAACTTTTATTAAATTCCCAATATTAGTTGCTTTAGGAAAATGTGAAATTGATTTTAATTCATGAAATTACACTTTGCACCTTGCCAGGTCGTTAGTGGAGCGTGTGTGGTTAACCGGCACACTAACATGGACTAGTAACGGTGGCAAAGGGTGGCTTGATGTTTATCATAGATCAACGGAGCGTGTGTGGTTAACCGGCACATTGATTAGGTGATATATAAAATTAATAGTACCAAGCATATTGGCATGGTTATTCACACATTCTTTATGTTCCTCGGTATCCCAATCACAAACTTGAAGGGCATAATCGAGATTTAAAAATGCCATTGAAAAGTTCAATGAATCTCAAAAGAATCTAGGAATTTCAATCCAATTAAAACTTAATAATCAATTTTGTTTTTCATGGTGGAAATTGGTAAATCTTTGTTTCCCTACCTTCAAATATTTTGCAAATGGATTACTGTAGGGTTTCAAAGTACTCCATGGATGATGGCAATGAGCCCCCTTGATGAAGTGTAGGTTAAAAGCCCAAGATTTGTCTTTTCCATATAAATAGTCATGTATTATTCATAATTAAGGTTAAGAGTGAGGAAAAATGTAGCCGCCACATTGTGAGGTTTCTTATGTAGTGTTAGATTCTTTAGTCTATGCTGAAAGTATAATTTATTCCTCATGTTTTGAATAAATCGAGTAATCATTCGACGTATCTTCATATTTGTGTTTGTTCTTATTTTTCGCATCTTTTTCATCAAATCTCAATTAGGGTTTTACATCCCAATAATAATTACATTTCTCTTCCGAATTGTAAAATATTATGTTTGGTCCTATCCTTAATATTTCATTTTGGGTGTTATATTAAGGATTATTATCTAATCTAAACTTTGTCTTTCTTTTCAGATGTCTTCCAACATTGCTTCTGGCTCAAACCCTACTGGCTCCTTCTCTCATGAACTTGTGTGGGTGAGTCATCTTTGGTGGTTCCTGATGGGTTTTGAGCATTCTAACACTTCCTAAGTGTACATGCAACCCTAATAACCTTGGATCTATGTTTGTCTAATTATCATGCAAAGTTGAATTCCAAGGTTATATTCCTATCTAGCATACATGGGGAACAATTTTAACTTGAATAATAGATAGAATAACTTACCTTGTTGTTGTTTGTGTTCCTTGAAACCTTGTGAGCCTAGCACCCCAAGTGTGATGCCTCAAATGCTTCACACAACACCAAATGCTCTTGGAAGAACTTATGAGAGAACACACACTTCTAGAAATCGGCTAAGCCCTCTTGTTTCCTTGGTGTAACCGATTTTGGTGGAGAACATGTTTCTTATATAGTGTTGACACATCTAGGGTTAAACCCTAATGTGTCATGACTCTTCATTTCCATGACCCATGGGTTTGTAACTCCCATGGAGCATCCTATGGGTGGAACCCAACTTGATAATCCATGGAGCCTCTTAGCCCACTATACAAGATATGGATGATTTACATAATCAACCCATATATTTAATTAGTTATCTTTTGATCACATAATTAATTCTAAATTAATTCTTGATCAAACTAATCAAATAATATTATTAATATATTAGAACTTATAATATATTAATAATCACCAAGTGTTATTTCTCTCATTTAGTCTATCCAATTGCATGGTGCCATGCAACCCAAATGGACCATGCCGGGTCGGGTCAAGTACATACCAGAAATAGTTATGGACTTAGACACCTTATCCAACAGTCTCCCACTTGGATAAGTCTAATAACTATTACTGCAAGTATGACTTCAGGAACCGATCGGCAATCGTAGCTCTTTTCAAGGTTTCTCGGAACTGAGAAGATGATGATACGCCATTTAAGATAAGTGATCATATAATCCTCTGTTCTAGATATCACTCGGACAAATACATGGAACAATGTCTTACTTATTGTCCAACAGTTTGTTTCCCAATTTCCGATTTGTTAGACAAAGAACTTCATTGAACACATCAACTTAGTTCTGACCGGGCTCGGCGCATAGGTCAAAACAAAATCATCGAGGGGCCCAGATATCAGCTTCTAATCCAAGAAGGAACAGATAAACTTCGACTCATATGTTTGTTCTACCACTCATTAAATTACACACAAGAGCGAGATTTATAACACCGAGTTACCAATGCGTTTTTCGTACAATCAATGCATAACCAACTTGTAAGTAACAAATCATATCTCTAGGTTTGAAGACTTATGCGATATTACCGTCTCACGATCACTCGAGATAGAATTCCATGAAGTGATTCAAGTGAGCATGGGTTGAGTCCAATGCTCAGAACTTATGAGCACTCATGATTGATGTAGCCTTGTCCAAGACCTCTACAACCAAACATGGCAGTCTTGATTCATACCTACTTCCGACATATGACCGACTGTGGAGGTTTGAATAATATGTTATACCAAACAAAAATTATTCTGGAAGTCAAAACATGCAAAAGAAATATAGTAAACGATCGACAAGAGATAGCAACACTTTACTCATAAATAAAATACCTTTTATTCATCATCTAATGTCAATTACACTTTACAAATTTCGAGGTTATCTAACTACTAAATCTAATATCATCCTTCAGCCCTATGCTCCGAGCATGCTGGAGATGCTTAACCCGAGTCAGTCCCTTCGTGAGGGGATCTGCCGGATTCTCATCTGATGATACCCTCTTTGCCACGAGGAGTCCTTCTTCGATCCGATGTCTGATGAAATGGTATTTTCTGTCGATGTGTCTAGATCTCCCGTGATCCCTTGGTTCCTTGGCTAAGGCAACAGCACTTTCACTATCACAGAAAATTTCCATTGGCTCTTTAATAGATGGTACAACTCCAAGGTCTCCAATGAAGTTCCTCAGCCATAACGCCTCCTTTGTCGCCTCGCTAGCCGCAATATACTCTAATTCACAAGTAGAATCTGCCACTGTCTCTTGCTTGGAACTCTTCCAAGAAATTGCTCCTCCATTTAGGGTAAAGACCCAGCCCGACTGAGAGCGGAAATTATCCCTATCAGTCTGGAAGCTAGCATCACTATACCCTACAACTCTCAAGTCATCACTCCCACCGAGGGTAAGGACCCAGTCCTTAGTCCTTCGTAGGTACTTGAGAATATTCTTTACCGCAGTCCAGTGTGCCTTGCCAGGGTTCCCCTGAAACCTGCTAACCATGTTCAGGGCAAAAGCTACATCAGGTCGAGTACACGTCATAGCATACATGATCGATCCTACAGCCGAAGCATAAGGTACTCGACTCATTTGTGCTATCTCAGCCTCAGTGCTAGGGCTTTGTGTCCAATTAGTCTTTTACTCCGATCTCTCAAGATTCTTATACCTAAAATATAGGCAGCTTCACTAAGGTCCTTCATAGCGAAACACTTTCCAAGCCAGGACTTTACTTCCTGCAGGGTTGGAATGTCGTTTCCTATGAGTAGTATGTCATCCACATACAATACCAAAAAGCTAACTATACTCCCACTAGCCTTGACATACACACAAGATTCATCTGCGAGGTGCTTGCTTTAATCCATAGATGGATTTCTCAAGCTTACACACTCTATTAGGTTACTCGTTGCTGACAAAACCCTCTGGCTGACTCATGTAAACATCTTCAGCCAACTTTCCATTAAGGAAAGTGGTTTTGACATCCATTTGCCAAATTTCATAGTCATGAAATGCGGCTATGGCTAACAGAACCCGAATAGACTTAATCTTGGCTACCGGAGAAAAGGTCTCATCATAATCCACTCTAGGAATTTGAGAGAAGCCCTTTGTAACCAGTCTAGCCTTATAAGTGTGTACTTTACCATCCATGCCGGTCTTCTTCTTGAAGACCCATTTGCACCCTACAGTCTTACGACCTGGTACATTCTCAACCAAGTTCCAAACTTGATTGTCATACATGGATTGTATCTCGCTATCCATAGCCTCTTTCCATTTAGCAGACTCGGGGCCTGCCATGGCTTCCTCGTAGCTGTTAGGGTCATCTTGACTTACTAGTGTCCCATCACTAATAAGTGTCTCGCCTTCTGCAGTAATATGGAATCCATAGTAATGCTCAGGTGCACTCCTAACTCTCATGGAACGCCTCAGAGGCACAGATCCGTCAATTGGCTCAACAGGAGTTTCCTCCTCAAGTTGAGGGCTAGAGTTTGAAGTTCCATCACCACTTGACTCTTGAATTTTTTTCAAGATCAATTTGCCTCCCACTGTCTCCTTGGCTTATAAACTCTCTTTCTCGAAAGACTCCTCTTCTTGCTACAAAGACCACATTGTCACTAGGTCTGTAGAAGAGGTAACCAAAGGATTGCTGTGGGTAACCGATGAAAATACACCTCTCGCTTCTAGGTTCGAGCTTATCATGAGTCTCGCGTTTCACGAAAGCCTCGCAACTCCAAATCTTGATGTGGTCTAGTTTAGGTACTTTACCAGTCCACATCTCGTGAGGAGTTTTGGTAACTTTCTTTGTAGGGACTAGATTAAGGATATGGGCGGCAGTCTCTAAGTCATACCCCCAGAATGAGATTGGTAGTGAAGCTCGACTCATCATAGAACGAACCATGTCCAACAGGGTTCGATTACGCCTCTCAGCCACACCATTCAACTGTGGTGTCCTGGGAGGTGTCAATTGTGAGACAATCTCACATTCCCTTATATAGTCGAGGAACTCTAAACTAAGATACTCACCACCCCGATCGGATCGAAGCATCTTAATGTTCCTGCCCAATTGATTCTCGACTTCCTGTTTAAATTCCTTAAACTTCTCGAAAGTCTCTGACTTATGCTTGATTAAGTAGACATATCCATATCTACTGTAATCATTAGTAAAAGTCAAATAATAACGATTAGCATCCCTTGTGGCATGTTTAAATGGTCCACACACATCCGTGTGTATAAGGTCCAACAAACCTTCACCTCTTTCACACGAGCCTGTGAAGGATGACTTTGTCATTTTTCCAAGTAAGCATGATTCGCAACTATCATCTGACTTTAGGTCAAACGGTTCCAAGACTCCATCCTTTTGGAGTTGGCCTATGCGTTTCTTGCTTATATGTCCAAGCCGACAATGCCATAATGATGCTTTATCCAAGTTATTATTAGTAGTAGAATCAATACACAAAACATTATTTCCTAAGTTATCTACAACAGACACAGCTTCATACACACCATCACAAGGTAATGCTTTAAAATAAAGAACATTATTAAAGAAAGCATTAATCGAACCAACTTCATTATCAAATGAAAAGGTGAAACCTTGTTTGTACAATGCATGAAAGGAAATAATATTTCTTGCAATTCCTGGTGAGTAACAACACTTACTCAAATCTAAGCTAAACCCACTACTTAGCGATAAAGTATAAACTCCAATCTTGGTGACAGGTGAAGCTTTCCTGTTCCCCATGATCAAGTTTATTCTTCCTTGCTCCACATTCTCACTTCTTCTTAGTCCCTGCAAGTCACAACAAATATGAATACCACAACCGGTATCAAGGACCCAAGAATTAGAATGGGATGAGTTATTAGAAATGATAGTGTAAATACCTGCATGGTTGGGTTTGACTTTCCCATCCTTCACATCCTGCTGGTACTTTAGGCAGTTTCGCTTCCAATGAGCTTTTTCATGGAAATAGAAGCATTCAGCCTCTTTTGGGTCAGAAGAAGAAGTAATGAAACCTTTCTTGGTTCCACTAGAAGAAGAGCCATCAAGGGTCCGAGCCTTGGTACCCTTCGAAGATCTCTTTCTCTTCCTCCCTCGACTTTTCCCGATTGCCAAAACCGGAGTTGAGTTTGGAGTAGGAGTGATAGCAACCGACTTCCCCTTAAGACCTGATTCTGCAGTCTTGAGAAGTCCCTGAAGTTTGCTGAGTGTGACCTCTTCCTTATTCATATGATATGTCATGCGGAATTGATCATAGCATGATGGTAAGGAGCGCAAAATTATATCTATTGCAAGCTCCTCCAGGAAGTTCACATTAAGCTTCAGAAATCGATCCACATACCTTTGCATTTTCTGCATGTGGCTCGTGACGGAATCCCCGTCCTTCATCATGGTTGTTATCATGGAGCAGATGATTTCGTACCTCTCTTGTCATGCACTTTGATGGTATCTTTCCATCAAATCTTGGTGCATTTCATAAGGATAGAAATCCTCATAGGACTTTTGGAGTTCTGCTATCATTGTGGCCATCATGATGCATGCTACTTTCGTAGCATCCCTTTCATGTGCCTGAAAGTCAGCGATCTCCTGAGGAGTTGCAGTGGTCTCATCAATCTCCTTAAGCTCCTTTTCAAGGACATATTCTTTGTCCTCGTAGCGGGTAATCATCCTGATGTTTCTGATCCATTCATTGAAGTTGGATCCATCAAAGGTGACTTTCCCACACAAACTCATAAGAGTAAAGGAGCCATTAGGATTCGAGCCAGAAGCATTATTTGAAGACATCTGAAAGAGGAGAACAAGTTTAGTATAGATTTAAGAGAGTCCTTAATAAAACACCCAAATGTAATATTAAGGCTAGGATCCAGTCACAATATAATATAACTTAGAAGAGGTATGCCGTAATCTAAGCTATACCATATTTGAAAGGTAGGTGAATGACGATTCACCAATTTCCACCACGAAAACCGAAATATTAGATATTAGGTTTTATGATTGGTTCTTAGAAATTCCTAGATTCTTTGAGATTCAATGAACTTTTCAAAGGCATGTTTCAATCTTGAGAGTGCCCTCCAAGTTTTGTGACTGGGATACCGAGGATCACAAAACGAGGTGTGAAGTAACCATGCAAATCACTTGGTACCCTTAAAGTTTATCACTCAATCGATGTGCCAGTAAACCACACACGCTCCACCGATACTATAATAAACCTTAAGTCACCCTTTACCTACCTTGTTAAGTCCACGTTAGTGTGCCGGTTAACCACACACGCTCCACCAACGACTTAGACAAAGTGTAAAGTGTAATTTCATGGATTAGCACCTTATTCACATTTTCCTAAAGTAACTAAGATTGGGAATTTAATAAAACATTTAGTTACTTTATAATATTCATCATACTTTGAATGAGAATTTATAAGTCCTTGTCTTACCCGTTCGGCTAACGACCTCCACCAGTCAAGCAAGCGGTGGGTGAGAGTAGTCACCCATTAAGTCACCATTTTATAGGAAACAACCTTATACCCACCTTATAGACCGGCTTCGTGAATGAGGCGTACTAGCGGTAAGATGACTTTATTATATATATATATGTATATATATATATATATATATATATATATATATATATATATAATTATTAAATCATCATAATATAAGTATAAGGGTTGAATTTTAACTTTTAAAATTCTAGGGGTTGGAACTAAAGTTTTTAACTTAACTTTACTTGTTCCAAAACTTGAGGGCAAGTTTTGTAACTTTCAAAACTTTTCATTTCTTGTAACTTATGAGTTTAATAGAGTAATAAAATGAAGACTCTTCATTTTTCTAACTCTTGTATTCTTTTTTAATGGTTTTTAATTCAAGTGTGACTCTTGGTTTTCCATAACTTGAGGACAAGTTATGGACTCCATTAAAACACATTATGATCAAGAATTAATCTACCACATAGGTTACAAATAATTCCTATGATAATCTAAAACATCATAAGAACAAGAACATGAATATGAACACAATCAAAAATTACATTTAAAACTTTGTAATTTTGATAACTAATTGCTGTGAATGAATTAGAAAGAACATTACACCATCAAAACAAGTTTTCCAAGTACCAAAACAGTTTAGGGTAATGTTTCTAGTCCATTTCCAGCAACTAAAATCGAAATTCTGCAATCAGTCGATCCTACTCGCCGAGTGCGTGAATTTAATCGCCGAGTTGGTTGAAGATACACGTGAACTCGCCCAGTCCCCCCTATAGACTCGACGAGTCCACTCGTAGACAGCAAGATTTTCGACTTTTTTTTCAACTTTTAAGCACAAATAAAAAGCAAACAAGCCTAGGCTCTGATACCACTGATGGGTTTTGAGCATTCTAACACTTCCTAAGTGTACATGCAACCCTAATAACCTTGGATCTATGTTTGTCTAATTATCATGCAAAGTTGAATTCCAAGGTTATATTCCTATCTAACATACATGGGGAACAATTTTAACTTGAATAATAGATAGAATAACTTACCTTGTTGTTGTTTGTGTTCCTTGAAACCTTGTGAGCCTAGCACCCCAAGTTTGATGCCTCAAATGCTTCAGACAACACCAAAGCCTCTTAGAAGAACTTATGAGAGAACACACACTTTTAGAAATCGGCCAAGCCCTCTTGTTTCCTTGGTGTAACCGATTTTGGTGGAGAATATGTTTCATATATAGTGTTGACACATCTAGGGTTAAACCCTAATGTGTCATGACTCTTCATTTCCATGACCCATGGGTTTGTAATTCCCATGGAGCATCCATGGAGCATCCTATGGGTGGAACCCAACTTGATAATCCATGGAGCCTCTTAGCCCACTATACAAGATATGGATGATTTACATAATCAACCCATATATTTAATTAGTTATCTTTTGATCACATAATTAATTCTAAATTAATTCTTGATCAAACTAATCAAATAATATTATTAATAGAACTTATAATATATTAATAATCACCAAGTGTGATTTCTCTCATTTAGTCTATCCAATTGCATGGTGCCATGCAACCCAAATGGACCATGCCAGGTCGGGTCAAGTACATACCAGAAATAGTTATGGACTTAGACACCTTATCCAATAGTTCCAACTTCAATAATTTTGATGAGTCTTTTGCTACTCCTGAGGAGATTTCTGAATATAGGGCTCATGAGAAGGATTCCACTAGGTGTCTTGTATCATGTTGGCCACTATGACAGTTGAACTCCAAAAGTCCTATGAGGGCTATTGCCCTTTTGAGTTGCACCAAGACCTGATGGAAAGATACCATCAGAGTACTCAACAAGAGAGGTATGAAATCATTGCCTCCATGATAACAACAAAAATAAAGGATGAAGAGTCCATCATGGCCCACTTATAGAAAATGAAAATTTGGCCATAGATATCATTTTACACTCTTTACCTCCATGTTATGATCAATTTCATATGACCTGTCATATGAACAGGGAGGAGGTCACTCTTATCAAGCTTCAATGACTTTTGAGGATTGCTGAAAGTAGTCTCAAAGGTAAAATTGTTGTTCCTACTCCTACTGCTACTACCCCTGTTCTGGAAATTGGACAAGGGAAAGGAAAGAAGAGGAAGGCTCCTTTTAAGAGACTTAAGGGAAATTCTGTAACAACCTGAAATTTCCGTATCATTTTATTGTAACTCTTTCGTAGTACAATTCGCGCAACCAATCGTCGTTTCCAATTTCGATTTCCGATCTTCCGTGTAATTAAGTCATTATCTGGTACACATTTAAAATGACTTAATGGGTGTCTTAATACATTTAGAAATCATTTTAACACCCAACTTTAGTGATCGGAATATTTCTAGAAATTACCGTATCGGGTTACGATAA
The DNA here is from genome assembly GCF_052625555.1 of Lactuca saligna. Taxonomy (NCBI): domain Eukaryota; kingdom Viridiplantae; phylum Streptophyta; class Magnoliopsida; order Asterales; family Asteraceae; genus Lactuca; species Lactuca saligna. The sequence goes on along the minus strand of NC_136424.1, from coordinate 267,368,049 downwards.
CTCAATCGGGTACGACCAAAAACCTCGTCTAACATCGGTATCGGGTAGAATTCCACCGTGTCCAAAACTTAAACACTATATAAACATGTTTAAGACTCCATTTGAAGCCTTTGGTCAATTTACCATTAAACACTACCAACCTCTCTCCTCATCCAAGTTTAAGAGATCAAAACTCAAATTTAAGGCTTCAAATCTCTAAGGTACCTTCCTAGCCTTAATCTATAGCATGTTTGGCTTCCAAATTCGACATTTTATCATAAAATAGGACAACATATGTGAGTTTACGGCCCAGGAGCATGCCCAGGCCGTAAACACCAATTTGAAGGGTTTTAAGCCCTTAAACTCCTTCCTAAACTCATTTGGACTTTAGATATGGCCAAGGGACTTCAAGATATGGACTCTAAACAATTAAAACATGAATTTTATGAGGTTTGAAGGAGTTTACGGCCAAGGATCATTCTTGGGCCGTAAACTCATATTCAAAGGGTTTTTGAGCCAATTAACCCTTCCAAATCATAGTTGGGACTTAGATATGACCTTTGGGCTTGCTAATCTAGACTTGGAACACTGAAAAAATGATTTTTGAGTAATAAAAATGAGTTTACAGCCAAGACATACTCTTGGGCCGTAAACTCCTCTTAAATGGTGATTTAGTGCCTTTAAACATGTCAAAATGCTTTCAAACTCAACCAATGGCTTTGTGGTAAATCCTAGATTCATCTAAAAATGATTTGGAGACCTTAAGCACAACATATACCCTACATAAGTGAGTTTACGGCCAAAGAACTCCTCCTAGGCCGTAAACTCCTATAAGTTTGTAAAATGGTAATCTAAATTCATAACAATGCTTAGAAAATTAGTTAGAATCACATGTGATTGCCCTAAATAGTTCAAATTAACCATTCTTAGCCATGGGTGAGTTTACGGCCATAAACTCTATGAGTGTGGCCGTAAACTCATGTTTTAAATGATGTAAATTCATTTTAAGTGTTCCAAGGCATTTTAGATAATCGATTCTAGTAATCCCTATGTCCATTTGAGCCCTTAAACCATCAAAACCACACCCACATGAGTTTACGGCCGTAAACTCATGTATGTGTGTGTTTCATAGTTGTAAACTCTCTAAAATGTTTACTCTTGGGGAATAAACTCAAGTCCCAAGTCCCTAGTGCCATTACACGTCCGAAGATGTCACCCGGGTCACTCCAAACGTTCGTTTTGAGGTGTTTAACCTCATTGGAGTGTAATGTTCCATATGATTAGTGAATGTATCCCTAATTGTATATATATGGACATTATTACATTTTACATTGGGACATCACGAGTAGTCAAACCTCGAACCAACGTCTAGCATTCAAAACCGACATGTTTCCGAGTCCGGTAAGTTCATACCCCTACCCTTTTTCATTGTTTTCACTGTTTTCAGGGGGGGGGGAACACAAGCAAAGTACAATGGAATTCTTGTACTCAAAAAATGTTTTCAAATGTGTGTTTCATATTTCGTATGCTTTTATAACTGATTACTACAACTGATAACAGATTGAACATACAGATCACGTAACATATATTTGTGAAATAGGTCTTTAAACTAGTATGTTTTACATATATTTCACAAATGGCTTTCCACATTTTATCAGTTAAAAGCATGACATTAAAACATTTGAACATAATACCTGTACACTGTTTTGTCCTCGGTAACACTCCACACACATATACGAGTGGAGGACTATCATATTATTACCAGTAAATTTGTTATTCCTGTATAATTGGAGACACGTCCTCGGAGAACACTCCACCCAGATTACGCGAGTGGAGGACTACACCCATAACCAGAATCTTTGGTATTTAGAGAGCGTGACTTTAGTGTATAGATCTATACGGGGCTGACTACCCCACACCTGGCTGCTAGCTACAGCCGAACCGAAATGGTTCAAGGGTGACGAAAGTCATAAGTATGTGGATGACTTATTGCCACATGTGGACTACTTATTGCCATAGGTTTTAGTCTATTGTATGGTTATGCAAATCGCAATTAGGATAATAGGGATTTACTTATAGTAATAATGAACCACTTTATACATCTTTTACATCTTTTACATCTTTCACGTTCTATAACTAACAATCAGGAAAGTACGGGACTTTCCTGGGGAAAACATGGAACCTAATCACGATTACATCTTTTACATCTTTAACATCGTTTACATTAGAAACCTACATGCAGGAAAGCATGGGGCTTTCATGGGTAACACTTACATAACTAGAAAGAGTAACAAACTGGATAACATTACATCTTTTACAATTTGTAATATACAATAAGGAAAGTATGGGACTTTCCTGGTAACACATGATAAGTAAACAGAATAGTTTAACCAGTCAAATAACCAACTATACATTTTGACATGAATAGACATGTTTTCAGTGTACAAACTTACTATACTTTACAATTGGGAAACAATAACCAACTATTAAGAAAATATGGGATTTTCTTGGTGCATATAACATTTCAGAAACAGAAAGGAAACTCGAAACATTTTCACAAACAAAAACCCCTTATGAACTCACCAGCTTTATGCTGATTTTCAAACCGCTTGTGTTCTCAGGTCAGCGTTAGAACTGGTACCCGAAGATCCTTTTTCTCGAAGACGGAGTACATGAAGATCCGTTTCATTTTGTTTATATATACTATGTATCACAACTGTACAAACTTTACTTTTGAAACAACTGTAAAACTTTCTTATGTAATGTATTGGTTGTTTTACTTTACTTACTATGTGCATTGGATTTGATACTCAACGTGGAGTCAACCCCGGAAATGTTTCCGCCTTCGGTTTTCGGGGTGTGACAGATTGGTATCATAGCCCTTGTTTATAGTGAATAAGTATACCAAACCTTACATGGTATAAAACTATAAACACTAAAGGGCCTAAGTGCTCTGAATTAAAAGTATCTTCAAACTACAAGTATTTTCAAAAGTATACAAGTATACCGAACCGTCGACATCCGTAGCCACAAGTAGAACCGAACATAAGTAATTGGGTGTTTTGTACTATGGTTAAACCGAGGCAGTTATGTAGTCGTGTCTAGGGTCAATATGGCCTGGCCAACTATATTCATTCGAGACACGGCCAACATGTGCTTGGGAGTGACTGTAGTATGTGGCATGCCTAAAACTTACCCTAATATCCCCAAACATCATCGAATCATTATCGTAAACAATTCATGAAATACTATAGGAGTATTTTCTCAATCCCAATCCACTGTAATAATCCTTGTTCGAATGGCTTTCCGTGATTATTCTTGGCGATAAATTATCTGTTTTGATAACTCTTTCCTGCTTTATCGCTTACTTGAATCATATAACTGTCATATCTATCGATTCAATGTAGAGGACTTACCATCCTCTCTTTCTTGATCTTATTAGATCAAGATGCCTCCCCGAAAGAGACCTAGCTCAAAGAACGACAACAATCCTTCTTCGCCGCCACCTCCTCCCCAGTTTGACCTAGCATCACTCCAGACGATGATGACAGCTGCAATGGTAGCAGCTATGTCACAAATGAACCCTAGTGGTTCAGGTGGTGGTACTCAATCTCAAAACCCTGAGGGTAGCCAGGGACACCAAAGAGGGGGTTCCTACAAGGTTTTCATGAACGCAAAACCAACATCCTTTAATGGCGCTGGAGGTGTCATTTCCTTATCTCGATGGTTCGAGAAAATCAAGTCCATCTTTGAAATCCGTGCTTGTGCGGAGTCCGATAAAGTCAAGTTCGCAGCCTGTACTTTCGTGGATAAAGCCTTGACTTGGTGGAATGGCCAAGTCAAATCTCTGACCTTACCCGTAGCCAATGCCATGTGCTGGGAGGCCATGAAAGAACTTCTCATTGCCGAGTACTGCCCCCCGTGGTGAAATGCAGAAATTAGAGCATGAGCTCTAGAACCTGAAGATGAAAGGTTCCGACATTGCTGCGTATACTTCCCGATTTGATGATCTCGCACTTCTCTGCCCGGGATTAGTAACTCCTGAAAACAAAAAGATCGAAAGGTTCGTTTGGGGGTTATCTCAACCAATAAAGAGTCACGTTTTGGCTGCTCGTCCGGATACCTATGATAGTGCCAAGACTTTAGCTCAAATTTTAATTGATCACAACGACGATGTTAAGGAAATCACTACCACTTGTAAGCCGACTCAAAGGAGTGGTGAAAAGAGGAAATTCTGGAAGAAGAAGAAGGGTCAATCTTCTCAAGGGACATTCAAGAAACAACAGACGGTAGCAGTCCATGCTACTACTACTACCCCTATTGCTGCTGTTTATGTCATGGGATCCACAGCCTCAAATCCTACCAGTAAATATGCTGGTAACCTCCCTCTGTCTAATAAGTGTAAATACCATCATCATCCTGGTCCCTGTCGAGAATTGTGTTGCACCAACTGTGGTAAGAAAGGGCACACAGTTCGATACTGCTGAACTCCTACCCAATCAGCCAACCAATCATCGGGAGCAGGTGTTAGTCAAGCCTGCTACAATTGTGGAGAAGTTGGACACTTTAAAAGGAACTGTCCCAAGAAGTCAACTGCCGATAACACTGGGAGGGTTCTAACCATGGGACGGGAGGAAGCAGTTGCTGATCCCACTGTTGTTTCGGGTACGTTCCTTCTCGACAACTCATATGCTAGTATTCTTTTCGATTCCGGTGCTGAAAGGAGTTTTGTTAGTCATGCATTCAAACATAATCTAAAACCAAATCCTCAACCACTAACTTAAACGTTTACCGTCGAGATGGCTAACGGTGAGAAAGAAAGCGTTGACGATGTATTCATAGGTTGTACGCTTACCTTAAACGATCATTCATTTCTTATAGATCTCATGCCCGTTTCCATTAAGAGCTTTGATGTTATCATTGGCATGGATTGGTTGAGCCCCAATCATGCTGACATTCTTTGTTATGAAAAAGCTATCTGTCTCAATCTTCCTTCGAATCAAACTCTCGTAATCTATGGCGATAAACCCAGTTCCAACCTTCATATCATTTCTTGCATCAAAGCTCGAAAGCTCCTTCGAAAGGAGTGTGTTGCATTCTTAGCTCATGTGATCAACGAGAAACAAGAAGTTAGAGACCTCGCGAGCATCCCCGAAGTCTGTAACTTTCCCGATGTGTTTCCCGAAGAACTTCCAAGAATTCCTCCCGAACGACAGGTCGAGTTCCGTATTGACCTAATTCCTGGAGCTACTCCTGTAGCTAAATCTCTGTATCGCTTAGCTCCAGCAGAAGTGCAGGAGTTATCCAGTCAACTCAATGAGTTGCTCAGTAAAGGATTCATTAGACCGAGTTCCTCACCCTGGGGAGCTCCGATTCTGTTTGTCAAAAAGAAAGATGGATCCTTTCGGATGTGTATCGATTATCGTGAACTGAAGAAGTTAACCGTTAAGAACCGATATCCTCTTCCAAGAATAGACGACCTCTTCGATTAACTCCAGGGAGCCAGCTACTTTTCTAAGATAGACCTTCGGTCAGGGTACCATCAGTTACGAGTCCAGGAGAATGATGTTCCCAAGACAGCTTTTAGGACTCGGTATGGACACTACGAGTTCGTAGTGATGCCCTTCGGTCTAACCAATGCATCGGCTGTGTTCATGGACTTGATGAACCGGGTGTGCCGTCCCTTCTTAGACAAATTCGTTATCGTGTTCATTGACAACATCCTCGTATACTCCAAAAGCGAAGAAGACCACAAGCAACACTTGAGGCTAGTGTTGGAAACCCTTAGATCCGAAAAGCTATACGCGAAATTTTCCAAATGTGAATTCTGGATACGGAAGGTAACTTTCCTCGGTCACGTAGTAAGCGAGGAGGGTATTCATGTAGATCCTTCCAAGATTAAAGCGATAGAGAATTGGTCGGTACCGAAAACACCCACCGAAATTCGTCAATTCTTGGGTCTCGCCGGCTACTATCGACGATTCATTCAGAACTTTTCCAAAATCGCCAAACCTTTAACCACTCTGACACAGAAAGGTGTACCCTTTTGTTGGAGTGATAAACAAGAAACCGCATTCCAAACATTAAAGAAAGCCTTATGCAGCGCGCCTATTCTATCTCTGCCTGAAGGGACAGAGGATTCCGTTGTCTACTGCGATGCGTCTAATCAAGGTTTAGGTTGTGTGCTTATGCAAAGAGGAACGGTGATTGCCTATGCCTCAAGACAGTTGAAAGCACACGAGGTCAATTATACCACACATGACTTGGAACTAGGTGCCGTAGTCTTTGCATTGAAGATTTGGAGACATCTTTAATCAGAAAGACTTAAACATGAGGCAACGGCGATGGGTAAAATTACTCAGTGATTATGAGTGTGAAATCCGTTACCACCCCGGCAAGGCCAATGTGGTAGCAGATGCCCTTAGCCGAAAGGGTAGTACAGGCCACAAAGTGAGGAACCAAACGATGACCATCCATTCCAATCTACCCATACAAATCCGAGAAGCCCAGTTAACAGCCCTTAAACCCGAGAATGTTTCAGATGAAACCTTGAGAGGGATGGAAAAGAAACTTGAGATCAGAGGTGACGGAGTTCACTGTTTCATGAATCGAATCTGGATTCCCAAATCCGGTGGATTCAGGGAAATAGTCATGGAGGAAGCACACAGAATCAAATACTTTGTTCACCTGGGTTCGCACAAGATGTACCTGGATCTCAAGAAACAATGCTGGTGGCCGAACATGAAAGCTGAGATAGCTACATTTGTGGGCAAGTGTCTGACTTGCGCCAAAGTCAAAGTCGAACATCAGAAACCTTCAGGTCTGCTCCAACAACCCGAGATTCCCGAGTGGAAATGGGAGATGATTACCATGGACTTCATCACCAAACTACCCAAGTGTTCTAGTGGGTACGATACCATTTGGGTAATTGTCGATCGTTTGACAAAATCCGCTCACTTCATTCCAATTAAAGAATCATACAAGATGGAAAGACTCGCGCGAATCTACATCCAGGAGGTAGTACGTCTACACGGTGTACCTGTATCCATTATCTCTGATCGAGATAGTAGGTTTACCTCCAGATTCTGGCAATCCCTTCAGAAAGCCCTTGGAACCAAACTAGATATGAGCACGGAGTATCATCCTCAGACCGATGGACAGAGTGAGAGAACAATCCAAACCCTGGAGGACATGCTTCGGGCATGTCTCATTGACTTTGGAAAGTCGTGGGATACACATCTATCCTTGATCGAGTTCTCGTACAACAACAGTTACCACACCAGCATTAGGGCTGCTCAGTTCGAAGCCCTATACGGTCGTAAGTGCAGATCCCCTCTGTGCTGGGCCGAGGTGGGGGATACACAGTTAGCCAGGAGTCGAGTCCCCGACAGTGCTCTCACTGGTCCTGAAATCATCCGCGAAACCACCGAAAAGATCATTCAAATCCGTAACAGACTGAAAGCCTCACGTGATCGTCAAAAGAGTTATGCTGATAATCGTCGGAAACCACTAGAATTCCAGGTTGGAGACTGTGTTCTATTAAAAGTCTCGCCCTGGAAAGGCACTGTACGCTTTGGTAAGCGTGGGAAACTTAATCCAAGGTACATTGGACCCTTTGAGATCCTCTCCAGGATCGGTCAAGTTGCCTATAAACTTCATTTACCTCACGAGCTCAGTAACATACATCCTGTCTTCCATGTTTCAAATCTCAAAAAGTGCCTATCCGATGAAACCCTAACAATTCCTTTAGACGAGATCGAGATCAATGAAAACCTCAACTTTGTGGAGGAACCGATCGAAATCATGGATCGAGAAGTCAAACATACAAAACAAAGTCGCATCCCGTTAGTGAAGGTTCGCTGGAATGCCAAGCGGGGACCAGAATTCACTTGGGAACGGGAAAATTCAATGAAACAGAAGTATCCACAACTCTTTTGTTATCCATGATTTGTATCTTGTCTTATGTTCTAAACTTGAATTTCGGGACGAAATTCCCTTTAACGGGGGGATAATGTAACAACCCGAAATTTCCGTATCATTTTATTGTAACTCTTTCGTAGTACAATTCGCGCAACCAATCGTCGTTTCCAATTTCGATTTCCGATCATCCGTTTAATTAGGTCATTATCTGGTACACATTTAAAATGACTTAATGGGTGTCTTAATACATTTAGAAATCATTTTAACACCCAACTTTAGTGATCGGAATATTTCTAGAAATTACCGTATCGGGTTACGGTAACTCAATCGGGTACGACCAAAAACCTCGTCTAACATCGATATCGGGTAGAATTCCACCGTGTCCAAAAATTAAACACTATATAAACGTGTTTAAGACTCCATTTGAAGCCTTTGGTCAATTTACCATTAAACACTACCAACCTCTCTCCTCATCAAAGTTTAAGAGATCAAAACTCAAATTTAAGGCTTCAAATCTCTAAGGTACCTTCCTAGCCTTAATCGATAGCATGTTTGGCTTCTAAATTCGACATTTAATCATAAAATAGGACAACATATGTGAGTTTACGGCCCAGGAGCATGCCTAGGCCGTAAACACCAATTTGAAGGGTTTTAAGCCCTTAAACTCCTTCCTAAACTCATTTGGACTTTAGATATGGCCAAGGGACTTCAAGATATGGACTCTAAACAATTAAGACATGAATTTTATGAGGTTTGAAGGAGTTTATGGCCAAGGATCATTCTTGGGCCGTAAACTCATATTCAAAGGGTTTTTGAGCCAATTAACCCTTCCAAATCATAGTTGGGACTTAGATATGACCTTTGGGCTTGCTAATCTAGACTTGGAACACTTCAAACATGATTTTTGAGTAATAAAAATGAGTTTATGGCCAAGACATACTCTTGGGCCGTAAACTCCTCTTAAATGGTGATTTAGTGCCTTTAAACATGTCAAAATGCTTTCAAACTCAACCAATGGCTTTGTGGTAAATCCTAGATTCATCTAAAAATGATTTGGAGACCTTAAACACAACATATACCCTACATAAGTGAGTTTACGGCCAAAGAACTCCTCCTAGGCCATAAACTCCTATAAGTTTGTAAAATGGTAATCTAAATTCATAACAATGCTTAGAAAATTAGTTAGAATCACATGTGATTGCCCTAAATAGTTCAAATTAACCATTCTTAGCCATGGGTGAGTTTATGGCCGTAAACTCAATGAGTGTGGCCGTAAACTCATGTTTTAAATGATGTAAATTCATTCCAACTGTTCGAAGGCATTTTAGATAATCCATTCTAGCAATCCCTATGTCCATAAACCATCAAAACCACACCCACATGAGTTTACGGCCGTAAACTCATGTATGTGTGTGTTTCATAGTTGTAAACTCTCTAAAATGTTTACTCTTGGGGAGTAAACTCAAGTCCCAAGTCCCTAGTGCCATTATACGTCCGAAGATGTCACCCGGGTCACTCCAAACGTTCGTTTTGAGGTGTTTAACCTCATTGGAGTGTAATGTTCCATATGATTAGTGAATGTATCCCTAATTGTATATATATGGACATTATTTCATTTTACATAGGGACATCGCGAGTAGTCAAACCTCAAACCAACGTCTAGCATTCAAAACCGACACGTTTCCGAGTCCGGTGAGTTCATACCCCTACCCTTTTTCACTGTTTTCACTGTTTTCAGGGGGGGGGGGACACAAGCAAAGTACAAGGGAATTCTTGTACTCAAAACATGTTTTCAAATGTGTGTTTCATATTTCGTATGCTTTTATAACTGATTCCTACAACTTATAACAGATTGAACATACAGATCACGTAACATATATTTGTGAAATAGGTCTTTAAACTAATATGTTTTACATATATTTCATAAATGACTTTCCACATTTTATCAGTTAAAAGCATGACATTAAAACATTTGAACATAATACTTGTACACTGTTTTGTCCTCGGTAACACTCCACACACATATACGAGTGGAGGACTATCATATTATTACCAGTAAATTTATTATTCCTGTATAATTGGAGACACATCCTTGGAGAACACTCCACCCAGATTACGCGAGTGGAGGACTACACCCATAACCAGAATCTCTAGTATTTAGAGAGTGTGACTTGAGTGTATAGATCTATACGGGGCTGACTACCCCACACCTGGCTGCTAGCTACAGCCGAACCGAAATGGTTCAAGGGTGACGAAAGTCATAAGTATGTGGATGACTTATTGCCACATGTGGACTACTTATTGCCACATGTTTTAGTCTATTGTATGGTTATGGAACTCGCAATTAGGATAACAGAGATTTACTTATAGTAATAATGAACCACTTTATACATCTTTTACATCTTTCACGTTCTGTAACTAACAATCAGGAAAGTACGGGACTTTCCTGGGGAAAACATGGAACCTAATCATGATTACATCTTTTACATCTTTAAGATCGTTTACATTAGAAACCTACATGCAGGAAAGCATGGGGCTTTCCTGGGTCACACTTACATAACTAGAAAGAGTAATAAACTGGATAACATTACATCTTTTACAATTTGTAATATACAATAAGGAAAGTATGGGACTTTCCTAGTAACACATGATAAGTAAACAGAACAGTTTAACCAATCAGATAACCAACTATACATTTTCACATGAATAAACATGTGTTCAGTGTACAAACTTACTATACTTTACAATTGGGAAACAATAACCAACTATTAAGAAAATATGGGATTTTCTTGGTGCATATAACATTTCAGAAACAGAAAGGAAACTCGAAACATTTTCACAAACAAAAATCGCTTATGAACTCACCAGATTTATGCTGATTTTCAAACCGCTTGTGTTCTCAGGTCAGCGTTAGAACAGGTACCCGAAGATCCTTTTGCTCGAAGACGGAGTACATGAAGATACGTTTCATTTTGTTTATATATACTATGTATCACAACTGTACAAACTTTACTTTTGAAAAAACTGTAAAACTTTCTTATGTAACGTATTGGTTGTTTTACTTTACTTACTATGTGCATTGGATTTGATACTCAATGTGGAGTCAACCCCGGAAATGTTTCCGCCTTCGGTTTTCGGGGTGTGACAAATTCTCTTGATGGACCCTCTTCAAGTGGAACCAAATGTGGCTATGCTGCTCTCTCTACCATTTCTAAGGAAGCAGAGTGTTTCTATTGTCATGAAAAGTGGCACTAGAAGCGAAGCTACCCCAAATACTTGCAGGATGTCAGGGATGGGAAGGTTAAGCCCACCCATGCAGGTATTTACACAATTCTATCTAATAACTCATCACATTATTGTTCTTGGGTCCTTGATACAGGTTGTTGATTTTGCATTAGTTCTGATTTTCAGGGACTAAAAAGAAGTAGGGATGTGGAGCACGGGAAGATGAACTTGATCATGGGGAATAGGATGGTTTCACCTGTCACCAAGATTGGAGTTTATTCTTTATTGCTTAGTAATGGGGTAGAATTAGATTTGAATAATTGTTGCTACTCATCTGACATGGCGAGAAATATTATTTCCTTTCATGGTTTATACAAACAAGGTTTTAGTTTTTCATTTGACAATGAAATTGGTGCTATTAATGCTTTTTATAAAGGTGTATTTTATTTTATAGCATTGCCTTTTAATGGTGTATATGAAACTATGAGGGTTGTAGACAACGTTGGAAATAATGTATTGCATGTTGATTCTTCCGATAATTTGGATTAGGCATTCTTGTGGCATTGTCATCTTGGACATGTCAACAAGAAGTGCATAGGCCAACTCCAAAAGGCTAGAGTCTTGGAGTCATTCGACTTAAAGTCGGATGACACTTGCGAATCTTGTTTTCTTGGAAAGATGAACAAGTCACCCTTCACTGGTACTTGTGAAAGGGGTGAGGGTTTGTTGGATCTCATACACATAGATGTGTATGGATCCTTCAGAACCGCCACAAGGGATGTTAACCGCTTCTATGTGACTTTTACTGATGATTATAGTAGATATGGCTATATCTAGTTAATGAAGCATATGTCAGAAACCTTTCAAAAGTTCAAAGAGTTTAAACAAGAAGTGGAGAATCAGCTGGGCAGGAAGATAAAGATGCTCCAATCCGATTGGGGTGGTGAGTATCTTAGTATCGATTTCATTAACTATCTGATGGAATGTGGAATTGTTTCACAATTCACGCTACCTAGGACACCACAACTTAATGGTGTGGATGAGAGGAGCAATAAATGCTTGTTGGAGATGGTTTGTTCCATGATGAGTTGAGCTTCATTACCTATATCATTCTGGGGGTATGCCTTAAAGACCGCCACCCATATCCTTAATATAGTCCCAACTAAGAAGGTTGCCAAAACACCTCACGAGATGTGGACAGGGAAGGCTCCCTCATTAGAACACATCAAGGTTTGGGGTTTCAAGTCTTTTGTAAGACGCGAGACTCACGACAAGCTCGAACCTCGTAGTCAGCGTTGTATTTTCATCGGCTACCCATAGAAATCCTTTTGATATCTCTTCTATAAGACCGAGTGACAATGTTGTCTTCGTTGCAAGGAAAGGAGTCTTTTGCGAGAGAGAACTCATATTCCAAGGGGACAGTGCGAGGGAAATTGACCTTGAAGAGCTTCAAGAGTCAACTGGTTAAGGAACCTCAAATACTAGCAATCAACCTGAGGAGGAAACTCCTGTTGAGCCGATTGACGAGCCCATACCTCTGAGGCATTCCAGTAGAGTTTGTGTTCCACCTATTTTATAAGGTTTCCATATAACATCTGACGTTGATACATTTATCAGTGATAGCACACTGGTAAATTTGGATGAACCTAACAACTACAAGGAAGCCATGGAAGGCCCTGAGTCTGAAAAATAGAAGGAGGCGATGGATAGGGAAAGCTGTTGGAATAGTGTCTAAGGCTGCAACTATATTAGGCAAGTATTTGACCCGATTGTGCATGGTCCTTTTGGGTTGCCTTCACCATATCAACTTGATGGGATGATTTATTAAGAGAGAGTAGATATTATAAAGAACAATATAGAGTTATTTGATTAATATAAGTCATAGAATTAATTGGAATTAATTTGGTGACTTAAAGAGATTAATTAAATAAGAGGGTATAAACTGTCAGTTGTTTGATAGTTAAACTTGAGACTGTAAATCCATACAGATATGGATTGGACGAATTCTAGGAGCTAAAGGATAGCTCAAAATCGTGCATGATGTTATCTAGGAATGGATTTGGATAGCCTTAAGAGAAGATTATCCAATTAGGGTTTAGACTGTAACCCTTAAGGAGTCTACAAATATAAATAGACCCCATGGGTAAGGGAAATTGTCCTCCTTGCTATTGGTGTTTGTAAGCCATTAGAGGAGTGACATTTGTGACTCTAGAAGCTCCAAGACAACTAGATCAACAAGGAATTCAAAGGTATGGTTCTAGATCTGTTTCAATGTTGTTATTTAACCTAATTAGGCATTAGAAGTCTTGGATTCAAAGCATGTTTAATTAGAAAGCCTAGATCCGAGCATTAGGGTTTTGCATGAGCACATAGGAAAGTTCTTATGGCTAAAACCCATAAGTGGTATCAGAGCCTAGCTTGGTTTTCTTTAAATTGTTGCTTGATTAACTGAAACAAACCTGCAAAATTCGATTTTTTGGGTTCTGATTCATGGACTCGGCGAGTTCCAAAGTGGACTCGGCGAGTAGGCCTGACTCGGCGAGTCCCTTTGTGTACTCGGCGAGTCCGGGCGTCAGGATTAGCCAAAACCGGGATTTTTTCATGTTTATCTTATGGAAACTTACCTTAATCATATTAGATCAACGCTAATCCGATTTTTTGATATATATGACTATGATCTTGATCTAATTAAAAATATTTATCATCTAATAAAATATTTAATTTCCTTATATGATAATTAATTAATTATTTTGATTATTTTGGTAATTATCTTAAAAGAAATCTTGGATAAATCAAATATAGATAATTAGGATATTAATTGTTAATTGGAATTATTTGTTATTTGATCCTCCATGTTTTAAATGTTTAAAACTTGCCCTCACGTTTTGAAATTTATATTTGTGATTAAAAGTTTTAATTTAGACAACTTAAATTTCAAACCCTAGATTTTGAAAAGTTTAAAATGCAGCCCTATACTTATATGATATTACTAAAATAATATATATATGTATAACTAAATGCTAGTCTTACCGCTAGTAGGCCTCATTCACGAAGCCGATCTATAAGGTGCGTATAAGGTTGCGGCCTATAAAATGGCGCTTAATGGGTGTACACTCACACCCACCGCTTGCTTGATTGGTGGAGGGTCGTTAGCCGAACGGGTAGGATAGGGCAACCTCATCCTCTCATTAAAAGTATAATAAGTAATACAAAGTAACTACACGTTTTTAAAATTTCCCAATCTTAGTTACTTTAGGAAAAGTGAATTGTTGCAATCCCATGAAATTACACTTTGCACCCTTGCTAAGAAGTTAGTGGAGCGTGTGTGGTTTACCGGCACACTAATTGGTTCTAAGCGAAGGTGGAAAAGGGTGATTCATTGTTTATCATAGTTTGATGGAGTGTGTGTGGTTTACCGGCACATCGAATAGGTGATCGTTACAATGAAGGCACCATGTGAATTTGCATGGTAATTCACACCCGCTTTGTGATCCTCGGTATCCCAGTCACAAACAAGAGGGGCATATCGAGATTTAAACATGCCATTGAATAGTTTCAATGAATCTCATCCGAACCTAGGAATTCTCAATACACTTAGGACTAATAGTTTAGGTTTTGTGATGGAGAATTAGTGAATCATCATTCACTTACCTTCAATTTATTTGCATGTTAGATTACGGCATCCCTTTTCTAGTATGTAAATGTTATTGTTGGATCCTAACCCTAATTTTTCTTATTGGGTGATAATTAGGGATTCTTATTCTAATCTATCTTTTTCCTTTCTATAGATGTCGAACGCAAACAACGTTGCTGCTAGTTCTTTCACGTTGATGAGCCTTTGCCAAAAGGTTACCTTCGATGGAACGAACTTTAGCGAATGGATAAGATACATTCGCACCATTGCTCGCTATGAGGATAAGGAGTATGTCCTCGATGAAAAGCTTGAGAAGATCAACCCCATAATCACTACTCCGGCCGAAATCACCGCTTTTGAGACTCATGAGTGAGATGCAACGAAGGTACATTGCATCATGATTGCCATCATGAACTCCGCATTCCAAAAGTCCTACGAGGACATGTACCCGTACGAGATGCATCAAGACTTATTGGAGAGATACCACCAAAACGCGAGACAAGAGCGTTATGAGATTTTCACTAACATGATTTCCGCTAAGATGGGTCATGGAGAATCTCTTACCGTGCACGTGCAAAAAATGCAAAGGTATGTCGACCGCCTTCGCAAGTTAAATGTTGACTTTGGGAATACTTGGCGATCGACATGGTGCTTCACTCTTTGCCTCCGATGTACAACCAATTTAGGATGACCTACCACATGAACAAAGAGGAGGTCACCCTAAGCAAACTCCAAGGTCTCTTGAGGGTCGCTGAGAGCAACTTCAAAGACAAGTCTGCTGCACCTACTCCCAATCCGCCAGCTGCTCCTGTCTTGGCAATTGGTCAAGGAAATGGAAAGAAGAGGAAGGCTTCGTCGAAGAACTATCGCAAGGTTAAAGCCCGAGATGGTTCCTCTTCTAGTGGGACCAAATTTGATCCCACTAAGCCCTATCCTAACCTGAAGGAGGCAGAGTGCCACCACTACCACAAGATAGGACATAGGAAGAGAAGCTGCCCAGAATACCTGCAAGCAATTAAAGAAGGAAAGATCAAGCCATCTTTCGCAGGTATATACACAATTAAATCTAACGATTCTAATCATGCTATTTCTTGGGTTCTTGATACCGGTTGTGGTTATCACATTTGTTCTAATGTGCAGGGACTAAGAAGAAGTAGGGATGTGGAGCAAGGAAGGATCAATCTAATCATGGGGAACAGAAGATCGTCGCCTGTGAGCAAGATCGGAGTGTATTCTTTAGTGCTTAGGAATAATTTATGTTTAGATTTGAACAATTTTTGCTATTCGCCAGAAATGGCTAGAAACATCATTTCATTTTATGGTTTATATAGACAAGGATTTAGATTTTCTTTTAATAATGAGAATGGTTCTATTTTGGCTTATCTAAATGGTGTCTTTTACTTTGAAGCTATACCATGTAATGGAATATATGAAACTATTATGATTGTTGATAACTTAGGAAATGATGTTTTGATCATTGATTCTTCCACTAGTATGGATAAAGCATCCTTGTGGCATTGTCATCTTGGACATGTCAACAAGAAACGCATAGCCCAACTCCAAAAGGATGGAGTACTGGAGTCATTCGACCTTAGGGAAGATGACACATGCGAGTCTTGTTTACTTGGAAAGATGACTAAGTCACCCTTCACGAGTACTTGTGAGAGGGGTGAGGGGATATTGGACCTAATACATACCGATGTATGTGGACCCTTTAGATCAACCACGAAGGATGGGAACCATTTCTATGTGACTTTTACCGATGATTATAGTAGATATGGGTATATCTATTTAATCAAGCAAAAGTCAGAAACCTTTGAAAAGTTCAAAGAGTTCAATAATGAAGTGGAGAATCAATTGGGCAGGAAAATCAAGATGCTTCGATCCGATCGAGGAGGAGAGTACCTAAGCTTTGAATTCCACGATTATCTCAAGGAGTGTGGAATAGTTTCACAATTGACGCCTCCTAGGACACCGCAGTTGAATGGTGTGGCTGAAAGGTGTAATCGAACCTTATTGGATATGGTTCGCTCTATGATGAGTCGTGCTTCACTACCTATCTCTTTTTGGGGGTATGCCTTAGAGACTGCCGCCCATATCCTTAACCGAGTCCCTACTAAGAAGGTTTCCAAAACACCTCACGAGATGTGGACGAGTAAAGCTCACTTGTTGGCAGACATCAAGGTTTGGGTTTGCGAGGCTTTCGTAAGAAGAGATACCCACGACAAGCTTGAACCTCGAAGTGAGCGATGTATTTTCATCGGCTACCCGCAGACATCCTTTGGATATCTCTTCTATAGACCGAAGGACAACGTTGTCTTTGTTGTGAGGAGAGGAGTTTTCCGAGAGTGAGAACTCATAAGCCAAGGAGATAGTGGGAGGCAAATCAAACTTGAAGAGATTCAAGAGTCGATAGATGAAGGAACCTCTACCGCTGGCACTCAACCCGAGGAGGAAACTCTGGTTGAACCGATTGACGAGTCCTTACCTCTTAGATGTTCCGATAGAGTTAGAGTTCATCCCCAGTTTTATGGTTTTCATATTACTACCGAAGGGGACACGTATATTAGTGATCGTACACTAGTGAATCTTGATGAACCTAATAGCTATAAGGAAGCCGTGGCAGGCCCTGAGTCTACGAAATGGAAAGAGGCAATGGATAGCGAGATCCAATCCATGTATGATAACCAAGTTTGGAATCTGGTTGGTTATGTGCCCAGACGTAAGACCGTTGGGTGCAAATCGATCTTCAAGAAGAAGACCGACATGGATAGGAACGTACACACATATAAAGCGAGATTGGTTGCGAAGGGCTTTACTCAAACTCCAGGAGTTGACTATGATGAGACCTTCTCACCAGTTGCGAAGATTAAATCTATTAGAGTGATGCTAGCAATTGCCGCATTTCATGATTATGAAATTTGGCAAATGGATGTCAAGACCGCCTTCCTTAACGGAAAGTTGGTTGAGGATGTTTACATGGCTCAGCTAGAGGGTTTTGTGGATCCGAAGCATCCAAATAGAGTGTGTAAGCTTGAGAAGTCCATTTATGGACTTAAGCAAGCGTCTCGCAGATGGAATCTTTGCTTCGATGAGAAAGTCAAAGAGTTTGGATTTGTACAAAGCAAAGACGAATCTTGTGTATATGTCAAAGCTAGTGGGAGTATAGTAAGCTTCCTCATTCTATATGTCGATGACATATTACTCATAGGAAATGACATCCCGACTCTACAGGAAGTCAAGTCCTGGCTCGGGAAGTGTTTCGCTATGAAGGACCTCGGAGAGGCTTCTTACATTTTGGGAATAAGGATAGTAAGAGAAAGAAGTAAGAGACTAATTGGACTTAGTCAGACTACTTACTTAGAGAAGGTACTAAAACGTTTTAGTATGGAAAACTCAAAGAAGGGAGAACTACCGAATACAAGGTAATGCCAAGTTGGGTAAGACTCAAAGTCCGAGTACTGAAGCTAAAATAGCAGAAATGATCCGAGTACCATACGCTTCCGCAGTTGGCTCAATCATGTATGCTATGACTTGTACTCGCCCTGATGTAGCCTTCGCTTTGAGCATGGTTAGCAGATATCAAGGGAATCCTGGCAAAGCACATTGGATTGCGGTGAAGAACATCCTTAAGTACCTTCGGAGGATGAAGGAATGGTTCTTAGTCCTTGGAGGGAGTGATGACTTCAAGGTGCGAGGGTATAGTGACGCCAGTTTTCAGACTGACAGGGACAACTATCGTTCGCAGTCGGGCTGGGTATTTACCCTAAATGGAGGAGCAGTAACTTGGAAGAGTTCCAAGCAGGAAACCGTAGCTGATTCAACGTGCGAATCAGAGTACATCGCATCGAGCGAAGCGTCGAAGGAGGCAATATGGCTAAAGAACTTCATCAGTGATCTTGGAGTTGTGCCTTCCATAAAGGAGCCCATGGAGATTATCTGTGATAACGAAGGTGCGGTTGCCTTGACCAAGGAACCGAGGGATCATGGTAGATCAAGACATATCGATAGAAAATATCACTTCATTAGACATCATGTAGAAGAACGACAACTCATAGTTAAGAGGATATCATCAGAAGATAACCCAGCAGATCCGCTTACGAAGGGACTAAGTATGGTTAAACACTTGCAGCATGCTAGGAGTATTGGGCTGAAGGATGACATTAGTATAGATTAGATAGTATTAGAAACGTGTAATAGATAAATGTAATTAACATTTGGCGATTAAATAAAAGAGTTTTATTTATGAGTAATGTTACCGTCTTATGTTAATCGTTTAACTATTGTTTCACTTTGCATGTTTTGACTTCCAGAATAATTGAGTTTATTAGGAATAATCGAATTGTTCAAATTCCCCACAATCGTTCATATGTTGGAAGTAGATATGAATGAAGATTGTCATGAATTGGTGTGTAGATTGTCTAAATGGTGTTAGACATAGCAAAGGGTTGCTACAACGTTCATGAGTGCTTATGAAATGGTTTTGAGCATTGGAACAAACCCGCACTTGCTGGAATCACTTTATGGAATACGATATAAAAGGTTATCGCAAGACGATAATATCATATAGTCTTAAAAACTAGATATATGGTTTATTATTTGTTAATTGATTGTACATTGATAATGCGAAAACGTATCAGTACCTCAGTGTTATAAAACGCATTGTTGTGTATAGTTGGTTAATGAATAAGTAAATGCATATAAGTCGAAGTTTATCTGTAACTTTTATCAAAGAAGGTCAAAGCGATATCTCGGCCGCTCGATGATTTGATTTGACTTATGTTCTGGGCTCGGTCAGAACTGAATTGATGTGTTCAATTAAGTTCCATATTAAATAAATCAGATATCGAGAAATCAAATGCTAGACTAACCATTCCATAGGATTGTCAGCATGATATCTAACAGAGGACTGTACGATCCCTTATCTAAAGGACAAGATTGATTAGATCAGAGTTGGACAATGTCTCTGAGAGCTACGATTGCAAACTGAATTATACTTGTATAGTTAGTAGACTTATCCAAGTGGGAGAATGTTGGAATAGTGTCTAAGGCTGCAACTATATTAGGCAAGTATTTGACCCGGTTGTGCATGGTCCTTTTGGGTTGCCTTCACCATAGCAACTTGATGGGATGATTTATTATGAGAGAGTAGATATTATAAAGAATAATATAGAGTTATTTGATTAATATAAGTCATAGAATTAATTGGAATTAATTTGGTGACTTAAAGAGATTAATTAAATAAGAGTGTGTAAACTGTCAATTGTTTGATAGTTAAACTTGAGACTGTAAATCCATACAGATATGGATTGGACGAATTCTAGGAGCTAAACGATAGCTCGAAATCGTGCATGATGTTATCTAGGAATGGATTTGGATAGCCTTAAGAGATGATTATCCAATTAGGGTTTAGACTATAACCCTTAAGGAGTCTACAAGTATAAATAGACCCCATGGGTAAGGGAAATCGACACCTCACCTAAAGTAAGAGAACTCTGGCCGATTTCCTCCCCTCTCCTCTCTCCTAAATCATCATCCTTGCTATTGGTGTTTGTAAGCCATTAGAGGAGTGACATTTGTGACTCTAAAAGCTCCAAGACAACTAGATCAACAAGGAATTCAAAGGTATGGTTCTAGATCTGTTTCAATGTTGTTATTTAACCTAATTAGGCATTAGAAGTCTTGGATTCAAAGCATGTTTAATTAGAAAGCCTAGATCCGAGCATTAGGGTTTTGCATGCGCACATATGAAAGTTCTTATGGCTAAAACCCATCAAAAGCTATCTCATTAGCACACATCGAGGTTTGGTGTTGCAAAGCTTTAGTGAGACGCGAGACTCACGACAAGCTTGAACCTCGTAGTGAGCGTTGTATTTTCATCAGCTACCCATAGAAATCCTTTGGATATCTCTTCTATAAGACTGGGTAACAATGTTGTCTTCATTGCAAGGAGAGGCGTCTTTCGTGAGAGAGAACTCATATTCCAAGGGGATAGTGCAAGGCAAATACTAGCAATCAACCTGAGGGGGAAACTCCTATTGAACCGATTGACGAGTCCGTACCTCTGAGGCGTTCCAGTGTAGTTATTGTTCCACCTGTGTTATATGGTTTCATATAACATCTGAGGGTGATACATTTATCAGTGATAGCACACTGGTAAATTTGGATGAACCTGACAACTACAAGGAAGATAAGGCAGGCCCCAAGTCTGAAAAATGGAAGGAGGCGAAAGACAACAACATTTAGTTCATGTATGACAATCAAGTTTGGAACATGGTTGACAATGTACCGGGCCGCAAGACATTCAAGTGCAAATGGATCTTCAAGAAGAAGAGCGACCTAGATGGATAAGTACACATATATATCCCGCGACTGGTTACGAATGGCTTTACTCAAACTCATGGAGTTGACTATGTTGAGACCTTCTCATCGGTAGTGAAGATTAAATCTCCTAAGGTTATGCTAGCCATAGCCACATTTTATGATTATGAAATCTGGCAAATGGATGTCAAAATCGCTTTCCTTAATGGGAAGTTGGCTGAAGATGTTTACATGAGTCAGCCAGAGGAGGTTTTCAATGCAAAGTACCCTAATAGAGTGTGTAAGCTTGAGAAATCCATTTATGGATTAAAACAAGCATCTCGCAGATGGAATCTTTGTTTCGATGAGAAAGCCAAAGAGTTTGGATTTTCAAGAAGCAAGGATAAGTCGTGCATATACATCAAGGCTAGTGGGAGTATAGTTAGCTTTCTGGTGTTGTATGTGGATGACATACTTCTCATAGGAAAGGACATGCCAACCTTGCAGGAGGTTAAATCCAAGCTGATGGGTTTTACACAAAATAACTTCCTATGTGCTCATGCAAAACCTAGAGCTTGTATCTAGGTTTCTTTATTGTACATGCAATTCATCCAAGACTTACAAACCCTAGATCTAGCATACATATCACGAAATTATCATAAGAGAACAAATCTAGATGATTACCTCTTGAACAATGGCTTAAATCTTCTTGTCTTGGAGCTTAGAGTCAAAAATGTCACTCATCTAATGTTTTACAAACACCACACAAGCAAGAGGATGATATTAGAGAGAGGGGAGAGGCACAATTTCGGCTATGAAGGCTCTTAGGGTTCAAGTGCCCGAAAATTAGAAGCTTTAGGGTCTTATTTTTGCTGGTGCTACTAGGGTTTCTGTCTAAACCCTAATGGACAACTTAGGCTTTAAGCAATCCAAGGAAGCTTCTGGAATAAATCCCTTATGGCCGAAATTAGGATGGACATATCCCTAATTTCATCCATGCCTGGTCCATGAGAATCCTCATCCCAATATTTAACTATCATACATTTGACTGTTTAAGTCCCTTTTATTTAATAAATGCCTTTATGCAACAATATTAATTCTTGTCTAATATTAATTAAACCATATGATTTCTCCTTTGATATATTATTCATAAAATATATTAATAAACCATATTAAACTCTCTATTCATAAATCACCCTGTCAAGTTGCTTTGGTGAAGGCAACCCAAAATGACCATGCACAACCGGGTCAAGTACTTACCAAATATAGTTACGGGCTTAGACACTAATCCAACAGTCTCCCACTTGGATAAGTCTAGTAACTACAAATATGAATACAATACGATTAGAAATCGTAGCTCTCAAAGACGTTGTCGAACTCTAATCTCATCAATAACATATCCTTCAAATAAGGGATCGTATAGTCCTCTGTTCTAGATATGGTGCAGACAATTACATGGAACATAGTCATACTTATTATTTAGCAGTTTATTTCTCGATCTCTGATTTGTTTGACATAGAAATTAATTGAACACATCAATTCAATCCTGACTGGGCCTGACACATAAGTCAAACCGAATCATCTAGGTCCATGATATTGCTTTTACCCTCTTAGGATAAAAGGAACATATAAACTTCAACTTATATGCATTTACCATTCACTAATCAAATCATACAAAACAATGTGTTTTATAACATCAAGTTACTGATGCGTTTACGCATTATCAATGCACAACCAATTAGCAAACAATAAACCATATATCTAGGTTTTAAGATCATATGATATTATCGTCTTGTGATCACTCGTGTTAAATTCCATGAAACGATTCCAGCAAGCGTGGGTTTATTCCAATGCTCAAATCTTATTCATAAACACTCATGAACGTTGTAGCAAACTCTTGCTATGTCTAATACACTTTAGACAATCTACATACCAATTCATGACCGTCTTCACTCATACCTACTTTCAACTTATGAATAATTGTGGACCGTTTGAATAAATTTATTTTTCAGGAAGTCAAAACATGCAAAATGAAACAATAGGTAAACAATTAACATTAGATAGTAACTTTACTCATAAATAATAACCATTTATTTAATCATTGAATGTTAATTACAGTTTATCTATTACACGTTTCTAAACAATCAAATCTAAACTAATATTGTCATTCAGCCCAATGCTCCTAGCATGCTGCAAGTGCTTAACCCTACTTAACCCCTTCGTAAGCAGATTTTCTGGGTTATCCTCCGATGATACCCTCTTCACTATGAGGAGTCCCTCTTCTACCCGATGTCAAATAAAGTGACGTTTTCTATCGATATGTCGAGATATACCATGATCCATTGGCTCCTTGGTCAAGGAACCCGCTCGTTCATTATCACATAAAATTTCCATAGGCTCCTGTATGGATGGCACAACTCCAAGGTCTGTAATGAAGTTCTTCAACCATATTGCCTCCTTTGATGCTTCGATCGTCGCAAAGTACTCTGATTCGCACGATGAATCAGCTATGGTCTTCGACTTGGAACTTTTCCAAGTCACTGCTCCTCCATTTAGGGTAAAGACCCAGCCCGACTGCAAACGGTAGTTGTCCTTGTCGGTCTAAAAATTAACGTCACTGTACCCTCAAAACTTTATGTCATCACTCCCCCCGAGGACTAGAAACCATTCCTTGGTCCTCAGAAGGTACTTAAGAATATTCTCGACTACAGTCCAATGTGCTTTGCCAGGGTTCCCTTGATATCTGCTGACCATGCTCAAAGAAAAGGCCACATTAGGGCAAGTACAAGTCTTATCATACATCATCGGGTCAAGTATGGAAGCGTATGGTACTTGGCTCATCTCTGCTATCTCGAATTCGGTACTCGAACTTTGAGTCTTACTCAACTTAGCATTACTTTGGATTGGTAACTCCCCTTTCTTGGAATTCTCCATACTAAAATGTTTTAGTACCTTTGCCAAATAAGTATTCTGACTAAGTCCTATTAGTCTTTTACTTGTGTTTCTCACTATCCTTATTCCCAAATATAGTCATCCTCTCTGAGGTCCTTCATAGCGAAGCACTTCCCAAGCCAGGACTTTACTTCCTACAGCATCGGGATGTCATTTTCTATGCGTAGTATGTCATCGACACACAATACTAGGAATCTAACTATACTCCCATTGGCTTTGACATATACACATGATTCATCCTTGCTTCACAAAAAACCAAACTCTTTGACTTTCTCATCGAAACAAAGATTCCATCAGCGAGACGCTTGTTTCAGTCCATAAATGGACATCTCAAGCTTACACGCTCTATTGGGATGCTTCACATTGACAAAACCCTCTGGCTGACTCTTGTAAGCATCCTCAACCAACATCCCATTAAGGAAAGCGGTTTTGACATCCATATGCGATATCTTATAGTCATGAAATGCGGCAATGGACATCATCACCCTAATAGACTTTATCTTCGCAACAGGTGAGAAAGTCTCATCATAGTCAACTCCAGGAGTTTGAGTAAAGCCCTTTGCAACCAATCGCCTTATAAGTGTGCACATTCCCATCTATGTCGACCTTCTTCTTGAAGATCCATTTGCACCAAACCATCTTATGACCTGGCACACTATCAACCATGCTCCAAACTTGGTTATTGTACATGGACTGAATCTCGGTGTCTATCACCTCTTTCCACTTTGCAGTCTTCGGGCCTACCATGGCTTCTTTATAGCTATTAGGTTTATCTAAATTTATTAGTGTACTATCACTAATAAACGTATCACCCTTACTTGTTATATGAAAACCACACAACACGGATAGAACAAAACTCTACTGGAATGTCTAAGAGGTAAGGATTCATCAATCGGTTCAACCAAAGTTTCCTCCTCGGGTTGAGCACCAACGTTAGAGGTTCCTTCATTTCTCGACTCTTAAATGTCTTCAAGATTGATTTGCATCCCACTGTCCCATTGGCTTATGAGTTCTCGCTCTCGTAAAACCCCTCTCCTCGCAACGAAGACAACATTGTCACTCGGTCTATAGAAGAGATATCCAAATACTTCTGCGGATAGCCGATGAAAATACACCGCTCACTATGAGGTTCAAGGTTGTTGTGATTCTCTCGTCTTACAATAGCATGGCAACCCCAAATCTTAATTGTGCCAACAAGGGTGCTTTCCTTATCCACATCTCTTGAGGTGTTTTGGAAACCTTCTTCATAGGGACTAAGTTAAGGATATGGGTGACAGTCTCTAAGAAATACCCCCATAATGAGATAGGTAGTGAAGCATGACTCATCATGGAATGAACCATGTCTAGCAAGGTTCGATTACGCCTCTCAGGCACACCGTTCAACTGCGGTGTCCTAGGTGGCATCAATTGCGAAACGATTCCGCATTCCTTGAAGTAGTCATGAAATTCAAGAATTAGGTACTCTCCACCTCGATTGGAAAGCATCTTGATTTTCTTGCCCAATTGACTCTCCACTTCTTGTTTAAACTCTTTGAACTTTTCAAAGGTTTCTGACTTGTGCTTGAGTAAGTAGATGTCACACCCCGAAACCGATGGTGGAAATGTTTCGGGGCAGAGGACGTCATGCGTAGTATCACAACCATTGTACATAGTAAGCATAGTAAACACAACCATTACATTACGTAAGAAAATTTACATTTGTTTGAAATTAAGGAAATACATGTTTTATATATATACATTAGTTTGAACAAAAGTAAAGACGAGACTTCTATACGCTGCGTCTTTTCCAAAAGGATGCAGGATAACTGTCTAACGAGAACCTGAGAATACAAGCAGTTTTAAAATATCAGCATAAAGCTGGTGAGTTCATAAGCGGTTTGTTTTTGGTAAAAGAATAAGTTTCCTTTGGTTTTATGAAAAGTTGTTTCCCAAGAAAATCCCATATTTTCTTATAGAAGTAGTTTGGTTATTCGTTTGTTAAACAGCCTGTTCATGAAAAGTAAAGTTATCCCAGGAAAAACTCTTATTTTCCTTAAAAGTTGGTGGTTGGTTATCGATCTGGAATGAAGTGTACAAGTATCTACCATACTTGTATTGTTAAATGAAGTTTCCCTGAAAGCTTGGTTAGGGGTGTTAACGGGGCGGTTCGGTTCGGATAGTAATAAAATTGTGAACCGTCATCACGGGGCGGGTACTTCATGTGCACTAACCGAAACCGAACCGAATTAGCAAAAAACCCGAACCGAACCAAATCGTATAAAGGTGGGTAACCAAGGTTCGGTTCACGGGTACCCGCTAAATATAAGAATTCAAATACAATTAAAATTACAAACTTCATTCCAACGATTTCTTTCAAAAATTACTAAGTCCAAAGAATTATAAATACATAATAAAGGTCAAATAACATACATTATAATTGGTATAATAAATATAAAAATAAAAATAGAAGAAAACATAATGTAGAAGTGTAAAATTAGAATAGCCGATCATGATTTTTGTTTGGGATATGGCTAAAAGTTCAATGAAAATGAATAATATATATATATATATATATATATATATATATATATATATATATATATATATCAAGCGGTTCGGTTCGGTTATCCGCGGATACCTAAGTATCCAAACCAAAACCGACCCGTTGATATCCGGTTTTTTCGGTTTCGGTTTTTTTATGTTTCGGTTTTTTTTGGTTTCGGTTTTTTTCGGTTTTGGATCGGCCGGTTCGGCTCGGTTTTTCGGTTTTGCGGTTTTTTTGCACACCCCTAAGCTTGGTTATTCTTGAAAAGTACATTAGTTTTAACACGTATATAAAACTAATAGGTAGGTAGTAAACTAAATCCTAAGGGTATTACTGATAACCTCTAGTAATCAAAACAATTAATACTTTGAGGTTAGTTCACTACGTTCATTGTTACTAAAAGTAAATCTCCATTATCTAAGTTGCGCGTTCTATAACCATACGATAAACTGGATATGGCGTGTAACGGGGCCAGTATCATTTTATGACTTTGTCACCCGTAGACCTGTCGGTCCCACTGTAGCTAGCAGCAAGGTGTGGGGTAGTCAGCCCCGTATAGATCTATACACACGAGTCACATTCTCCCTCCAGGAGATTTTGGTTACAGGGTCGGTGCTCCACTCGCGTATCTTTGTGGAGTGTTACCAAGGACGTGTCTCCAATCATAAGAATAACGAATTTACAAGTAATAATATGGAAAATCCTATTTTATGAATGGCATGAAATCCTTTGTGAAATATAAAATATATCATTTTATAATGAATTTCAGAAGTTTTCCTTGTTTTAGTTTCGAAAACAAACTCTACAAGTTAAACGGTTGGTAATACGGTTTTTCTGTGTTAAAAGCATACTGAACATGTAACATTTCATATGAAATAATAAGTTTTGAGTACAAGTTCCCTTGTACTTTTTCTTGTATTCCCCCCTAAAAAAATGAAAAACACGAAAAAAGGTATAGGGGTATGAACTCACAGTTTAACGTAGGATTCGATGTTGTGATTGGTTATAAGCACCAAGTGTCAACCGTTGTTTTGCATGCATGTAGACCTTAAGAACATATATTGCACATATATGTGTATTAGATTGAATATCCCATGATACATCATGATGGAAAACCACCCTAAAGACTTGGAATCACTAGAACTAAGTGTTATATGTTTTATACTTAGGGACCTTCACAAGTTCAAGGCCAAATATGAGCATTAAGGTTGGTGTATGGACATAAAAGCGAGTGTGCGACCAGGGAGTGCGGTCAAGCTGTGTGTGCAGTTGCGCACAGAAGTGTGCGGCCGTACAGAATGTGTTTGCGGCCGTACACAGGAGTGTGCGGCCGTACAGTCTTCATTTGAGTCCAAAATGTTGATTTTGAAGTGTTATCTCCTCACTTTTATAGAGTTTTGAATGTGTGCGGCCATCTTATGAAGGTGTGCGGCCGTACACCTTCAAAGGACGAAGAACACGAAGAGCACTATGAGTTTTAGGCTTAGATTCAAGTGTTTTACCAGTATAATAAGCTGATTGATGGAGTAATTCACGTTTTTGAATCCTTAATGATCTTCTTGGATGAAGTTTTTAGAGAGTGAAAGTAGTGTGCAGCCAAAAGAGGGAAAGAATGAATGAAGGGGGTGTCCTACAATATATATATATATATATATATATATATATATATATATATATATATATATATATATATATATATAGGGTCAGATGTAAGGCTGGAGGGTGTGTGCGGCTGGCTGGCCGCACACTCGGGTGTGCGGCGTCACACACCTTCCTTGGTGTGTTTGCCCTGATTTTTCGCTGTTACAGACTTTCTAAACCTTCTTATGACTCATATCTAGGATATACTAAGATCAAAGCACTCATATGGCCCACAATTTCGCTGTAAGATGATAAATTCTAGTGAAACATTGATATACAGATCAATTGTACATGATAGAAGTTTCGGGTTGTCACATCATCCCCCCGTTAGAGGGAATTTCGTCCCGAAATTGAAAAATATGGATGCAAATCATGGATTTAGAAAAAGATGAGGGTACTTCTGTTTCATTGAATCATCATGCTTCCGAGTGAATTCAAGTCCCCTCTTAGCATTCCAACGAACCTTCACTATCGGGATGCAACTTTGTTTCGTTCGTTTGAGCTCTCGATCCATGATTTCGATTGGTTCTTCTACGAAGATCATATTTTCATTGATTTCCATTTCATGGAGAGGTATTACAAGGGTTTCATTGGATAAGAACTTTTTAAGATTCGAAACGTGGAAGACAAGCTGGATGTTATTGAGTTCATGTGGTAGACGGAGTTTGTAGGCTTCAGGACCAATTCTAGAAAGAATCTCGAATGGTACAATGTACCTTGGGTTCAATTTCCCACGTTTTCCAAAGCGTATCATGTGTTTCCAGGGCAAGACCTTCAACAGGACATGATCTCCAACCTGGAATTCCAAAGGTTTTCGTCGTTTATTAGCGTAGCTCTTTTGTCTGTCTCGTGAAGCTTTCAGTCGATCTCGGATCTGGATGATCTTTTCGGTGGTTTCGCAGATGATTTCAGGACCTGTGAGAGTACTGTCGGGGATTTGACCCTTGGCTAGCTACGTTTCCCCTACTTGGCCGAGCACAGAGGGGATCTGCACTTGCGACCGTAGAGGGCTTCGAACGGGGAAGCCTTGATACTGGTGTGGTAGCTGTTGTTATAAGAGAATTCAACGAAGGGTAAATGAGTGTCCCACAACTTTCCAAAATCGATGACACATGCTCTCAACATGTCTTCCAGGGTTTGGATAGTTCTCTCACTCTGCCCATCTGTCTGAGGATGATAAGCTGTACTCATATCCAACATAGTTCCAAGAGCTTTCTGAAGGGACTGCTAAAATCTCAAGGTAAACCTGCTATCTCGATCGGAGATAATGGATACAGGTACACCATGCAGTCGGACTACCTCTTGAATGTAGATTCGCATGAGCCTTTCCATCTTGAACGTTTCTTTGATCGGTAGGAAAGGAGCGGATTTTGTCAATCGGTCGAGAATTACCCAAATGGTATCGTACCCACTCGAAGATTTGGGTAACTTGGTGATGAAATCCATAGTAATCATCTTCCATTTCCAATCAGGTATCTTGGGCTGCTGGAGCAGGCCTGAGGGTTTCTAGCATTCAACCTTCACCTTGGTCCAAGCCAGACACTTGCCCATGAAGGTAGTGATTTCGGCTTTCATATTTGGCCCCCGGTATAGTTTCTTGAGATCCAGGTACATCTTATCCGAACCCGGGTACACATAGTATCTAGTCTTGTGAGCTTCGTTGATGAAAACCTCTCTCAAACCTCCAAACTTTGGGGTCCATATTCTATCCATGAAACAATAGACTCTGTCACCTCTGATCTCAATATTCTTATCCATTCCCTCAAATCTTCGTTCGACATGTTCTCTGGTTTTATGGCTTCCAAATGGGCTTCTCGGATTTGTGCCGATAAGTGGGAATGGATGGTCATTGTTAGTGTCTTCGCCTTGTTTCCTGAGCTTTCCTTTCAGCTAAGGGCATCTGCCACCACATTGGCCTTGCCGGGATGGTAGCGGATTTCGCACTCATAATTACGGGGCGGAAGTCCTTCAGATTGAAGATGTGTTGTAGGCTTTTATGGTCAATGAAGATTGTGCACTTGGTTTTGTCAAGATAATGTATCCAAATCTTTAGTGCGAAGACCACTGCTCCTAACTCCAGGTCGTGAGTTTTGTAGTTAACTTCGTGTGCCTTCAGCTGTCTCAAGGCATAAGCGATAACTTTTCCTTTCTGCATAAGCACACAACCTAAACCCTGATTGGACGCATCACAATAGACAACGAAATCATCCGCCTCATCGGGCAGGGATAGGATAGGTGCGCTACGCAAGGCTCGCTTCAACGTTTGGAATGCAGTCTCTTGCTTTTCACTCCAACAAAAAGGTATGCCCTTCTAAGTTAGAGTGGTTATAGGTTTGGCAATTCGGAAGAAATTTTGGATGAATCTGCGATAGTAGCCAGTGAGACCCAAGAATTGATGGATTTCTGTGGGTGTCTGTGGTGCCGACCAATTCTCTATCGCGTTGATTTTGGAAGGGTCCACGTGTATGCCTTCCTCGCTTACCACGTGACCTAGGAAAGTTACCTTCCGAATCCAGAATTCGCACTTGGAGAATTTCACGTACAGCTTCTCTGATCTAAGACTTTCCAACACTAACCTCAAGTGTCGTTTGTGATCTTTTTGGCTTCTGGAATAGACAAGTATGTCATCAATGAACACGATAACGAACTTGTCCAGAAAGGGGTGACACACACGGTTCATCAGGTCCATAAACACTGTCGGTGCGTTGGTTAGACCAAAAGGCATCACTATGAACGTATAGTGACCATATCGTGTCCTGAATGCCATCTTGGAAACATCACTCTCGTGAACACGTAACTGATGGTACCCCGATCTAAGGTCTATCTTTGAGATGTAACTGGCTCCCTGATGTTGATCAAAAAGGTCGTCTATTCGAGGAAGAGGATAACGGTTTTTGACGGTCAACTTATTCAACTCACGGTAGTCTATACACATCCGAAAGGATCCATCTTTCTTATTCACAAATAATATCGGGGCTCCCCAGGGTGAGGAACTCGGTCTGACGAATCCTTTGCTGAGTAGCTCATTAAGTTGACTGTATAACTCCTGCATTTCTGCTATTGCTAAGCTATATGGAGACTTGGCTACAGGATTTGCTCCGGGAATTAGGTCGATCCTCTTGAGGCCTTTAACTTCCTATTTCTCGTTGACCACATGGGCTAGGAATGCATGGCACTCCTTTCGTAGAAGTTTTTGAGCTTTGATGCATGAAATGATGCAAAGATTTGAACTGATTTTATCGCCGTAGATCATGAGAGTCTGGCCAGAGGGAAGATTGAAACAAATAATTTTTTTGTAACAAAGGATATCAACATGATTGGGACTCAACCAATCCATGCCAATGATAACATCAAAGCTCTTTATGGAAATTGGCATTAGGTCGATGGGAAAGGAATGATCCTTCAGGGTAAGGGTACAACCTATGAATATATCGTTAGCGTTCTCTTTGTCACCGTTAGCAATCTCGACAGTAAATGTTTCAGTTAGCGGTTGGGGACTATGTTTAAGAAGACGTTTGAATGAATGGCTAACAAAACTTCTTTCAGCACCAGAATCGAAAAGGATGCATGCATAGGATTTGTCGAGAAGGAGCGTACCCGTGACAATGGTGGGATCGGCAACTGCCTCCGCTCGGCCCATAGTTAGAACTCTCTCGGTGTTGCCAGTTGTTGCCGCCTTGGGGCAGTTTCTCTTGTAATGACCGACCTCGCCGCAACCATACTAGGCCTGACCGACACCTGCTCCAGAAGTTTGATTGGTTGGTTGGGCTGGTGTTTTGCAGAATCGAATCATATGCCCCTTTTTACCATAATTGCAGTATGACAGTCCACGACATGGGCCGGGGTTATGGTGGTAGTTACACTTTTCGCATCGAGGAAGTGTACCAGCATACCTACTGGTAGGTGCTTGAGCTTTAGGAGCGACGACAGAAGAATCAATAAAGGTAGAAACAACGTGGACTGCCATAGTTTGCTGCTTCTTTGAGGGCTCTTGCGAAGACTGACCCTTCTTATTCTTCCAAAATTTTCTTTTCTCACCACTCCTTTTTGCCGGTTCAGGCGTCGTGGCAACTTCATCGAGATCGTCTCCATGATCGATCAGAGTTTGCGCCAGACATGTAGCGCTGTCGAAGGTGTTTGGCTTCACAGCCAAAACATTTCCCTTAGTTGGCTGGGTCATCCCCTAGATGAATCTTTCAATCTTTTTACTTTTTGGGGTAACCATTCCCGGACAGCGAAGCACTAGATCTTCAAATCTGGAGGTGTAAGCGACGATATCAGAACCCTTCATCTTTAGATTCCAGAGTTCATGCTCTAGTTTCTGCATTTCGCCACGCGGGCAGTACTCAGCAAGTAAAAGCTCCTTCATGCTCTCCCAACCCATACCATTGGCTACTGGTAGGGTTAGGGATTTAACTCGGCCATTCCACCAAGTCAAGGCTTTATTGGTGATACTATAGGCGACATACTTCACCTTGTCAGCTTCCGAACAGGAATGAATTTCAAAAATAGACTCGATCTTCTCAAACCATCGAGTTAGAGCAATAACACCTCCAGTTCCATTGAACAGTGTGGGTTTTTCATTCATAAAAGCTTTTTAGGAACACTCCTTCCGGTGTCCCTGACTACCTTCCTAGTTTTGAGGATGAGTACCACCTCCTGGCCCACCGGAACCACCAGGGTTCACTTGTGGCATGGCAGCAGCCACAGCAGCAGTAAGAGCTGCTTGAAACATAGCGAGATCAAACAGAGGAGGTGGTGGAGGAGGATTGATGCTCCTTGAGCTAGGTCTTCTCCTTGGAGGCATCTTGATCTTAAATGATCAGGAAGAGAGGATGGTAACTCCTCTAGAAAGAATCAAGAGATATAAAACAAGAGATATCTCATTATGGCAGATAGAGTGTTCAACTATGCGATAATATATAGGAAATCTACCAATGTAAAGGAATTTATCGCTAAAGGAAATGAGTAGCAACACTTGAATGAGGAATTGTATAACGAAGTTGACTCTAGAAACTACTCACATAGTTTTTTTTGTTTTGTTGCGATGATGACTCATTGTTTGGATATTTTGAAAGTTTTAGACCTGCTGTACACCAAAGTCACTCCCAAGCACATGTTGGTCGTGTCGCGAATGAATATAGTTGATCAGGCTATATTGAACCTAGACACGACAACATAACTGCCAAGGTTTAACCGCAGTGTACAACAGCCAATTATGTATGTTTTGTTCTACTCGTGGTTACGGTTTCTGGCGTTTAGGTATTCTTGTATACTTTTTGAAAAATACTTGTATTTTAAAGTATACTTTTAGTTCGGAGTGCTTCGGCCCCTGAGTGTTTATTGTTATATACCATGTAAGGTCGGTATACTTAGTTCACTATAAACAAGGGCTCTGATACCAATCTGTCACACCCCGAAACCGACGGCGAAAACATTTCGGGGCGGAAGACGTCATGCGTAGTATCACAACCATTGTACATAGTAAGCATAGTAAACACAACTATTACATTACATAAGAAAATTTACATTTTTTTGAAAGTAAGGAAATACATGTTATATATATATATATATATATATATATATATATATATATATATATATATATATATATATATATATATATATATATATAGACACACACACACACATATCAGTTTGAACAAAAGTAAAGACGAGACTTCTATACGATCTGTCTTTTCCAAAAGGACGCAGGATACCTGTCTAACGAGAACCTGAGAAAACAAGCAGTTTTAAAATATCAACATAAAGCTGGTGCGTTCATATGTTGTTTGTTTTGTGGTAAAAGAATAAGTTTCCTTTGGTTTTATGGAAGTTGTTTCGCAAGAAAATCCCATATTTTCTTATAGAAGTAGTTTTCTTATTCATTTGTTAAACAACTTGTTCATGAAAAGTAAAGTTATCTATGGAAAAACCCTTATTTTCATTAAAAGTTGGTGGTTGGTTATCGATTCGGAATGAAGTGTACAAGTATCTACCATCCTTGTATTGTTAAGTGAAGTTTCCCTAAAAGCTTGGTTATCCTTGAAAAGTACATTAGTTTTAACACGTATATAAAACTAATGGGTAGGTAGTGAACTAAATCCTAAGGGTATTAGTGATACCCTCTAGTAATCAAAATAGTGATTACTTTGGGGTTAGTTCACTAGGTTCACTATTACTAAAAGTAAATCTCCATTATCTAAGTTGGGAGTTCTATAACCATATGATAAACTAGATATGGCGCGTAACGGGGCTAGTATCATTTTATGACTTTGTCATCCGTAGACCTGTTGGTCCCACTGTAGCTAGCAATAAGGTGTAGGGTAGTCAGCCCTGTGTACATCTATACACACAAGTCACGTTCTCCCTCCAGGATATTCTTGTTACAGGGTCAGTCCTCCACTCGTGTATCTCTGTGGAGTGTTACCGAGGATGTGTCTCTAATCTTAAGAATAACGAATTTACAAGTAATAATATGGAAAATCCGATTTTATGAATGGCATGAAATCCTTTGTGAAATATAAAATATATCATTTTATAATGAATTTCACAAGTTTTCCTTGTTTTAGTTTCGAAAACGAACTCTACAAGTTAAACAGTTGGTAATACGGTTTTTCTATGTTCAAACCATACTACTTCATACGAAATAATAAGTTTTAACTACAAGTTCCCTTGTACTTTTGCTTGTATTCCCCCCTGAAAACATGAAAAATACGGAA
This sequence comes from Lactuca saligna, assembly GCF_052625555.1. Lineage (NCBI taxonomy): Eukaryota > Viridiplantae > Streptophyta > Magnoliopsida > Asterales > Asteraceae > Lactuca > Lactuca saligna. Next base: position 267,333,152 of record NC_136424.1, on the reverse strand, counting down.
AAAGGTATAAGGGTATGAACTCACAGTTTAACATAGGATTCGATGTTGTGATTGGTTATAAGCGCCGAGTGTCAATAGGTGTTTTGCACGCGTGTACAGGCTAAGAACATATATTGCACATATACGTGTATTTGATTAAGTATCCCATGATACATCATGATGGAAAACCACCCTAAAGGCTTGGAATCACTAGAACTAAGTGTTCTATGTCTTATACTTAGGGATCCTTACAAGTTCAAGGCCAAATATGAGCATTAAGGTGGGTGTATGGTCTTAAAAGCGAGTGTGCGGCCAGGGAGTGCGGTCAAGCTGTGTGTGCGGTTGAACACATGAGTGTGCGGCCGTAAAGAATGTGTGTGCGGCCGTACATTGCTCATTTGAGTCCAAAATGTTGATTTTGAAGTGTTATCTCCTCACTTTGGAGAGTTTTGAATGTGTGCGGCCACCTTATGAAGGTGTGCGGGCGTACACCTTCAAAGGGCGAAGAACACGAAGAACACTATGAGTTTTAGGCTTAGATTCAAGTGTTTTACCAGTATAATAAGTTGATTGATGGAGTAATTCACATTTTTAAGTCCTTAATGATGTTCTTGGATGAAG